>NC_045796.1:64544086-64855336 GCF_009873245.2 Balaenoptera musculus | reverse complement strand
TTTATGAATAGTTCTTCAGTTAGAAGACCTTTATAATCAGTTAAAGCTATTCTTTTTATTTATTTAAATTCTGGGGCTTTTCCTGGAGATTTAGCATAGAGATTTTATTAAGAAATGGTCCATATTATTTGGAACCTTTGTGAATGCATTAACAAGGTTAAAATTTCACAAAATAAATTCTCTCTGTACCCCACCTACTTTCCTACTTGACTTTCTAGTTAATAAGACTTAACCCTTTTTGTTCTTGATATATCTTAATATTGTTTAGATATCAATAATTCATTATCCATTTAGGTTTTATTTTTTTATATACTGAAGATAAATCTACCAACAACATTATATAGTTAATTTATTTGCAAATGATGCGACTGACAAGGGCTTAATTTCCAAAATATATAAACAGCTCACACAACTCAATAACAAAAAAAACAGCCCAATCAAAAAATGGGCAGAAGATCTAAATAGACATTTCTCCAAAGAAGACACATAGATGGCCAATAGGCACATGAAAAGATGCTCAACACTGCTAATTATTAGAGAAATGCAAATCAAAACTACCATGAGGTAACAACTCACACTGGTCTAAATGGTCATTATTAAAAAGCCTACAAAATAACAAATGCTGGAGAGGGCATGGCTAAAAGGGAACCCTCCTACACTGTTGGTGGGAATGTAAATTGGTACGACCACTGTGGAGAACAGTATGGAGGTTCCTTAAAAAACTAAAAATAGTTACCATATGATACAGCAATCCCACTACTGGGCATATATCCAGACAAAACTATAATTCGAAAAGACACATGCACCCCTATGTTTATAGCAGCACTATTTACAATAGTCAAGACATAGAAACAACCTAAATGTCCATCAACAGATGAATGGATAAAGAAGATGTGGTATATATGTATACACATATACATACAATGGAATATTACTCAGCCATAAAAAAGAATAAAATAATGCCATTTGCAGCTACATTGATGGACCTAGAGATTATCACACTAAGTGAAGTAAGTCAAAGAGAGACAAACACCATATGATGTCACATATGTGGAATCTAAAATATGACACAAGTGAACTCATCTCTGAAACAGAAACAGACTCACAGACATAGAGAACAGACTTGTTGTTGCCAAGAGGGGGGCAGGGGAGGGTTTGAGTTTAGCATCTGCTAATCTATTATATATAGATTGGTTATATTATATATAGAATATATAAAACCATCATATGGTTAATGGTTAAACAGCAAGGTCCTATTGTCTACCACAGGGAACTATATTCAATATCCTGTAATAAACCATAATGGAAAATAACATGAAAAATAATATATATATATATACACATATATATGTGTATATATATATGTAACTGAATCATTTGCTATAAACCAGAAACTAACACAACTTTGTAAATCAACTATACTTCAATTAAAAAACATATATATACTTAATATACTATTTGTGATTGTTTGTATCTGATAAAATGGATTGTTTGTATCTGATAAAATGACTTCAACTACATGTCATGAGAAAAATCTGACTCAATATGGCTCTAATAATCAAGAAATTCTTGGGCTCATGAATGGTTGTCCAATGATAGGATACATTTCACAGCTAGTTGTTTCAATGTCGTGGTTCCATTTTTTGGGTGTGTACGTATGTGTGATATCTTAATTGTGCATGTTGGCTTAAACTTCAGGCAGCATTCTTCAAGGTGTCTCAAGTTTTCACATTAGCATAATTCAGCACGCAAAGAAAAGAGATGAGTACTTTTGTCCTAACATTGCCAGGAAAACTCTGAGATTCACTATGATTTCAATGTTTAGATCATATGTACCCTGATGCTAGTCCTGGGAATAGAATACTGATTAAGCAAAACATTGCCCATCTTAGGAATTGAGGGGTATGGTCAGTTATACCCAAAGCTTGGCTATGTGCTAAAACTTGGATATCTTAACCAGATTAGGATTTTTATTAGTAACGGGGAAGGAGCTGCATAAGTGATCAACTTGCCCACTACAATGATCCTCTTTTGAAACATTGTCTTTTGCCCAGTGTCCTTTCTTCATGGTCAAAAGCAGTTTTATTACATATTTTGCAAAGTGAAAGAGCTGCTGTGTGTTAGTGTGAACAATTTTTTCCCTCTACAAATCTTACAAGTACATATTTAGTTAAATATCATGATACTTAGCATCCTACTTAAACTCTCGGGCTAATTATCTCGAGTGATCCATTCGATGATTAAGGACAACATTTAGGTTATTAAGATCTATTGATTGTTTATCTAATTTATTCACAGTGGTGTTTCTAATAATTTCGATCAGAACGTGATATCTTACTTATATTCGCTAAACCTGTGTTTTAAAAGTAATATTTTATACTAATTCCTCAAATATTCTGATGTTTGTATTCCTGGAAAAGTAGTGTAAGGTGCAATGATGACTATCAGATCTGATGTTCCTGTAGAAACAACTTTATAACAGAAAGTTATGTTGCAAACCAAGGGCCTAATGCATTTTAAGTTTTGTTTTATTTTAGAAATAGCTACAAAAACACTATTTTATCTGCTCTTAAATTTTAAAATATACTGGTAAGACAAATAGTATGATGTTTTTCAGTGTGTTTATTGAATCAGGTAACATGGTATCCATGTACATAAAATTTTAGGAATTCTGGTATAGTTTTCTAGAATAACTTTCTTTTTACTTTAAGAAATTAGAGGTGTAAAGAAAACATTAATCAAGGATATAGAATTTAAACAGATACTGTGAAGCAATTTTAGCAGGAAGTTTTAAGGCATTTTTAGGAATCCCAATGATGCCTGCCAGCAGTCATTTTTGTTTGAATCTTTGTTTATTTGGAAGCTGGCTCATGGGTGTTTGATAGTTTCTGTTGATCACTGCAATATTTTCTATAGCAAAAATAAGCTTAGATTCCTCTGCATCTGACATTGTATCCATTTCTTCAGTAGTGACTGGAAAAGATAATTGTGCTGTATCTAAGCTGTTTCAGAAAATTTATATGCATTTAAGGTACGGTGTCAGAACTGCTGTTGCCAATGTTTAATGATCTATTTTTTAGTTTTCCAGGTTTTTTTTTTAGTGCATTGGAAGAGATTGGAGATTTGTTTGTAGGGAACACTGAGATCTTCCCATTCAACTGTATATTCATTGGGAATTCCTTCTACAGCAGGATGGACAACTCTGTCCATGAGAGATGTTGGTCAGAAACCCAGTTCATGCTGAAGCTGAAGCCAACAAAGGGCTTTTAATCAGTTCACAGAACTTAGTCAGGAATGTCCTTCCATTCAGAGTCTCTACGTCTTTGTTTCATTCTTTTCTCCTCCTAATATGCTTCCTCCCTTTGATGATGAACCTGGCTAATGTCAGCTTTAAGACAGAATCAGGTTAGCTCCAGATTCCAGGAAATGAGGGTCTTCCTCTCTGTCTCCACACATAAAACACCATGCAGTGGAGCCCAATTAGTCAGACATGAGTCATGAGTCCACAATCTGGACTCATAAAACTTGACCTATGATATAAATGTGATATAAGCCAAAGACATGTGTGTAATCCTGTGTCCAAGGAGAAGTGGAGAGCTGTGATTGGACTCCCCCCACCAAATCTATATGGAAAGGTGGAGAAGAAATATTTTGTGAAATGGGGGTTTCCAGAACAAGAATAAAGCATGAAGAGATGATGGGCAAATAGAGACAGTAGGTACCCTGGTACAACTAGTATGGAGGTTCCTTAAAAACCAAAAAATAGAACTACCATATGATCCAGCAATCCCACTCCCGGGCATATATCTGGAGAAAACCATAATTCGAAAAGATACATGCACACTCATGTTCATTGCTGCACTATTTACAATAGTCAGGACATGGAAGCAACCTAAATGTCCATTGACAGAGGAATGGATAAAGAAGATGTGGTGTGTATATATATATATACACATATATATATATACATATATATATATGTATATATATATGTATATATATGTATATATATATATAATGGAATATTACTCAGCCATAAAAAAGAATAATGCCATTTGCAGCAACATGGATGGACCTAGAAATTATCATAGTAAGTGAAGTAAGTCAGACAGAAAGAAAAATATCATATGATATCACTCATATATGGAATCGAATTTTTAAAAAATGATATAAATGAACCTATTTACAAAACAGAAACAGACTCACAGATTTTGAAAACAAATTTATGGTTACCAAAGAGGAAATGTGGGGGGCAGAGATAAATGAGGAGCTTGGGATTAACATATACACACTGCCACTGCTATATATAAAATAGATAACCAACTAGGACCTACTGTATAGCACAGGGAACTCTACTCAATATTCTATAATAACCTATATGGGAAAAGAATCTGAAAAAGAATGACTATATGTATATGTATAACTGAATCACTTTGCTGTACACCTGAAACTAACACAACATTGTACATCAACTATACTCTGATAAAATTTTAAAAATCAATTAAAAAACAAAGAAACAGTATGTACCCAAATGTCTCTTTTTACCTATGTTAGGCTAAATAATAGCCCCACAAAGATAATAAAGACCATGATATTTTAATGAAGATAAATAGGCTCAGTACTGGCTTCAACCTTTTTAGTATTTGATTTTATAGATAGTGACTCCTTTGATTCATACAAATGCATGTATTAATGACACACTCATAGGAAATCTGGCATACTTTAGGTCCTAAAATACAATTACTAACATTTCTCAATTCACCATCACCTTCCTATCCATGCACATGTAGAAATATTCTCTTTTGTCAATAGTCAACATCTTTCTTAAAATATTGCACCAAAATATTGCTGGTGAATTATAGCTAGGCACGATAAGCCATATGTGGACTTATTAGCACATAATTAATTCATACTTCCCACTATCTGGAATACATACACAACTTTTTGATTACAAAATAAATTTTTCAAATGGTCGGTATTACAGATGCCAATATACCTCAAGACACAGTAAAATAGCATTAACATTTGTCATATTACTTCAAGCAAAAAAATTCAATTTGACATGTATATTAAAGTTCATCTGTACCATCCTTACCCCCTTCCTTAATCCCTACAGGGAAACCAGCATCTTTCAATCTGATTTATGTTTTGGTCAGTTGGTAGATATATATATGCATTCATAAACATTTTATTTTGTTTTCTATGATTAAAGATGAACTGTATCTCATTGTCTTACCTATAGCAATGCAAAAGAGATTCTGTTTTCCCACAGTTTCATCGACTTAGTGTCTTTAAATTTCCTATTTCTGATCATATGGTTTTAATGACTCTTGTAGTTTTAGTTTGAATTTTCTGGTTACTAATGAAACTGAACATATTGAACATGTCATCAATTTGATTTTCTTTTTCCATAAATTACCTTTTCATACCATTGCTCATTTTTTTTTTGGATAGGCTATGCTGTTCCTTTTTCACTTGACAGATTTGTGGGAGTTTAATATTCTCCAAATTTTGGACATTTATTTTACTTATTGTATTTTCTCCCAGGCTTTCCCTTATTTTTAATTTGGTTGATTGTTGTTTTTATTTGTATGACTGTTTATTATTATAAAAAGTTAAATGTCAGGGTTATCAAATTTAATGTTGTTATCTGATTTCATAAAGATATCTTATATATTATATTGTAATAATATTCACATTACATCTTTTGTCCATTGGAATTTAATGTATTTGTGTGAGTTAGGATCCAATATACAAATTTTCCATATAGATTGCCAGATATTCCATTCTTTCTCCAATGTTTTTAATTCCACTTCCCATATATTAATGTGTTTCTGTTTCTAGATTCTCTCATTTGTTACACTGCTCCATTTTTCTGTAGTATTCTTAAAATTAGTCTAATTTTATTTTGTGTTTTGATATATTGTGGGATAAGTCTTTAAAGTTGGCTGAGTGTTCTTGGACCTTAAGTTTCACATATACATTTTAGCATAACTTTGCAAGCTCATAAACTATCATGTTGGGGATTTTAAGTGAAATTGCATTACATTTAATATCTTATTTAACATGGGCAAAATGACATCTTTATAATTTTCAGTCTTCTGATACATGAATATGTTATAATCTCTCCATTTACTTGCCCTCATTTATGCCCTCCAATAAAGTTTTATAATTTTTTCCATAAAGAATTTGCATTTCTTTGGTTGGATTAATTCCCAGAAATCTTATGATTGGAGTTGATTTTGTGAATGTTACCTTTATTAAGTTGCATTTCCTAGTTATTTTATCAAGGGACAGTAATGTTCTTGATTTTGGAAATTGTTCTCGGATTCATCAAACTTGATTAACTGTATTGTCTATCGATTATGTACAATTACAGCTTTCTTTTTCACTTCACTTTCAGTGTTTTGTTCTTGTGTTGCACTGAATAGGATCTCCCGTACAATGTGTATAGATACAAAGATCATGACTCTCTTGTCTTGCTTCTGATTTTAAAAATAATGCCTTCAGAAATTCAACAGTAAGTTTATTTTCTATGTTTTATTGTTAGTTACACATTACCAGGTTAAAGAAGTTTACTCTTGTATTTTGCTATAAGTTTTTATTGTAAATGGGTGGTATACCTTTCCTGTATTTAGTGACATTATTTTATGGTTTTCTACTTTAATCTATTAATTTGGTGACTAATAGTAGATTAGCTAACATTCACTACCTGAATTCAGGATATAAATCCAAAAGTGTGGAAATAAGTTTTCCAAATGCATGGGATTAGGAGTGTATTTTTTCTATTTTTGTATTAATTTTGCGCCTTATTGCATCATGGACAGCTAGGCTGACCAACCATTCCAGTTTTCCTGGGACTATCTTGATTTTTAGCACAGAAAGTCCTACATCTTGGGAAACCCCTCTCTGGAACTAAAAAAGTCCCATTTTTTTGGTGATAGGTGTGGTAGTTCGGGAGGAAAGTATAAAAGTCATACAGCAACTAAAAGATAGGTACTGAAAGCAACATTGCTTTTAGTATTAAATGGATACAGCCGGGATCATTTGACTTCCATAGTCTATGTTGCTAGTATTCCCTGACCACTGAGGTTGGCAATCATGGTATGTAGTTTCTGGTAATGGATCACCCAATGTTACATCACTTGATTGATACAAGATAATTATGTAACTTAAGAATGTTGTATTTGTGATCATTAACAGTTTGCCTTTGATTTTACCTGTGGATTAACTGTTGTGCCTTGTATCAGGATACCATTAATTTAGTTTTTAACATTGTGAATACTGTTATCAGCTCTTCTAAGGGTTTAGATGATAAAAATGAGAACAAAATAATACCAACATAAACATTACCTAGACCTCAATGAGAAAGAAGGGTAAACAACTGTATAATTTTAATGTCAGATGGAAGGACACATGGGGATTCAGGAGCTATATAACCAAACAGAGCATGCTATAAAATATGCAGAAAATAATTTGGGGTTAGGCATGGTGGAGAAAGCACACATGAAGACTGAATCTCACAAGTCAAGACCAGCAAGTACTTCTAAATCATTCAGAATATTTTTCATCTCCCAAAGACACCAATGCTCAGTCAGAAATTGTGACTGCTGAATTAGCTTGGGCATACCACATGCATGAATGCATATCATCATATCTATCCCTTTGTTGCTCAATGAAAATGAGTAAAGTTATACTTTCTGACAAAGTGGCGGCAACTAAAATGTCTTGCATTTAAAATAGTAATAATAAAGTATCTGATGTTTGCTCCTTACAGTGTAGAGCTGCTTCTGTCCCATCTTACTAATGACCATGCTTTCTTAGAGTACATCCAGTGATACGTCAACCACAGCAACAAAAAACAAAAACAACTGTTCCCCTTAGATCTGAGGTACTTTGATTTGTAAAATGAAGGTTCGAGTAGTCTGCTTAATTTCTATGAAAGTTTTGATGAAAACATAGAAACTATAAAACAATAGATTGTTGATATCTGGTCCAAATACAAACATGCCCATGCTCATCTATCTGCATTTTCAGCAGCAAGTACAAATATAAACTTTGGCAAATACATTCATAAACAAACTTCTTACTAAAGAAAAACAGCTCTGATTTGCTAAATGTCCTGAATACCTTGTATGTATTGCTAAAAGGAGGTGTAATTTGCTTACCTATCATATTGAGGCTTTTATAACAAAAGTTTTTCTTTTTATGGCCATTTTTCATTTCTTCAAAAAGTGCAGAAGCACATAATGAAGTTTTTGATTTATAGAAGTGCTTATAAGATATATATCATTGTTGCCTCCCATAGAAGGGATTTTAAAATATGCTGTAGAATCATATTTTCAAAGTATAGGGAAGAAGAATGTCTTTCTCCAGTTTGGAAATACATTGACAATGAGTACGGAGAAAAAGATGACAGTAAAACAGAAATTTGTACGCTCTTTCTCCAAAACTCTTTGATGGTGGTCTTTTGAAGAAGCCACGAGTCTAGAAATGGATGAACTAACTGTAATCTGAATTGCTAGCTTGAGGTGTGGGTTGTGATAGAAACTCATACTGTGAAGAAGTGACCAATTTTATTTTTTTAAAGAAATAAGACTGCTTCAGAACCCAAAAAGTGTCGTGAGAAAAGGGCAGTGAAGGTAAGCAGGACTTTCCCACTTTCTTTACTAAAAACGTAACTTAATTGGAGTATAATTCAATTTCACAAGTTCTAATTATCTCTATGCTGCAAAATAGCCTTTTCTGAAAAATGAAGGTTTGAATTCTGATTATATTAAATTGATTCAGTCTTTAAAAATGATGGATGTTTTAGAGATGGATACCCTATACGATGAATTTATAGATGCAAAGAACCTGATTGCAAAAGCTGGTCTACTGAAACAAGACTGTAGATGCAAAATATACAGGCATTTTTTGTAAAGCCAGAATGTAATTCTGACAAGTTTAAAATGTTTCTGTTGTAGGTAAGTAAAACACTAGTTGCTTTTTACCATGCTCAAATACTTTTTTTGGAAGACTATTTAGTGCAGTTATCAATTAGCTGATACCAGAAATCAAAGGAATGGGACTTGATAAAAACAGAGATGGAAATCAAAATGAATCCTATGGCTGATTTCATTGCCTTACCTCTCAATAAAAGGATGATTTCCTAAAGGCTGAAAGCCATTCAGGGGAGAATTATTTAGAAAAGGAAACAGAAATGGTATAAGTATCCTACTGTATTATGGTGTAGAAGGAAATATTATTATTATTTAATATAATATTTGTTTACTTAGTCCTATTGTATTATGGTTTCATTTTTTAAATCTTATATTTATTAATCTTAAAGACATGCAATACATATATTGTAAAATTTAACATTCAGTAAAAATTAAAAAATAAATTGCTATATTAGAAGACAGAAACATAAAATTTCAAATAAATTCCAATTTTTCATAGTTTATGTTAAAAAGAATGTTATATAGCATTTACTGCTATTATTATTGCTGTTGTAATTATTATTATTGTCTGGTATGGCTGTGTCGTGAGTTTACTCTCTAAAATATTGGTTATGTTAGGTATGGTCTATATAATATGATCTTTGATATTTGTTGTATTGTAGTTTAATGCATGGTTAATTTTTGCTTAAAGAGAATATATTCACTAACTGTAAGGGTTAAGAGTTCAAGTTACATGTCAATATATAGAGATTAAGCTTGTTATTTATTTTACTTAATTCATTTTTAGTTGTACTTTTGTTCTGCTTGATCTACTAGTTTCTGAAATATCATCATCTCCCACGCTAATTGAAGATATGTCCAATTTTCCTCACAATACAGGCGAATTTTGAATTATCTATTTTGAGATTGTTTTAAACTCATTCCTGTTCTGAATTATAACATCTTGTCAAATTTTTCCTTAATCACTGTGTAGAGTAGTGACTTTATCTCTAATAATCATTCTCTCTCAAATTCAAAATTGTCTGATTAATATTATTGTATCAACTTTCCTCTCTTTAGTATTTGCCTATATCATCCTTTCACATGCAATCTTTCTCTGTCATTTTGTTTCATGTGTGCTACTTTATAAAACAGGTTTATTTTTTTAATTCATTTTGAGAGTTTCTGTCAACTGATGAGATTGGCTTATTTCTATTTATTGTGATCGCTGGTTTATTTAAATTCATTTCTGCTGTCATATTTTGTACTTTATATTTGCCATACTTTTATTTCCTTTCCTCTTACTTTTTTATTTAGTAAACTTTATTTTTTAGAGCAGTTTTAGGTTCATAGCAAAACTGAGTGGAAAATGCAGCCCCTCTTCCCACACATGCACAACCTCCCTGTCAACATTCCTCACCACAGTAGTACATCTGTTACAACTGATGAACCTTCACTGACGCCTCATATTCACCCCAAGTCCATAGTTTACATTAGTTGACTTAGTCCCTTCGGGCTTCTGCAACAGAATGTTATAGACTGTTATAGAAGGTTTATAAACAGCAGAGATTTATTTTTCACAGTTCTGGAGGCTGAGAAGTCCAAGATGAAGGCTCCAGCAGATTCGATGTCTAGTGAGAGCCAGCTTCCTGGTTCATAGATGATCGTCTTCTCTCTGTGTATTCATAGGGTAGAAGGGGTGAGGAATCTCTCTGGGATCTCTTTTGTAAGGACACTTCATGAGGGCACTATCCTTATGATTTAATCAACTCCCAAAGGTTCCACCTCCACACCATTACATTAGGAACTAGGCTTCAATATATGAATTTTGAGGGGACATAAACATTCAGTCTATAGCTTTAGGGTTCATTATTGGTTTTGCACATTCTATGGGTTTGGATAAATGTATAATAACAGGTGTTCACCATTATAGTATCATACAGAATAGTTTCACTATCCTAGAAATGCTCTGTGCTCCTATCATCCTTCTATCCCCCATAACCACTGGCAAGCACTGGTATTTTTACGATCTCCATAGTTTTGCCTTTTCCAGAATGCCATATAGTTGGAATTATATAGCATGTAGCTTTTTCAGATTGAATTTTCTCTTAGAAATACACATTTAAGTTCTCCCCATGTCTTTTTACGGCTTGATATCTCAATCACTTTCAGCAGTGAAGAGTCTGTTGTCTGGATGTACCCAATTTACTTATCCATTCACCCGTTGAAGGACATCTTGGTTTTCAATTATGAATAAATCTGCAGATTTCTGTGTGGATATAAGTTTTCAATTCATTTGGGTGAATACCACAGAGCATGATTGCCGGATTAAATGGTAAGAGTACTTTTAGTTTTGTAAAAGCTCACAAACTGCCTTCCAAAGTAGATGTACCATTTTTGCATTCCTGTCATCAATAAATGAGAGCTCTTATCGCTGTTCCACATTCTCACCAGCATTTGATGTTTCAGTGTTTCGGATTTTGGCCATTTTAATAGGTGTGTAGTGGTAGCTCATTTTTGTCTTAATTTGTAATTCCCTAATGATATATGATGTTGAGCATCTCTTCACATGGTTATTTGCCATCTGTTTATATTACTTGGTGAGATGTCTGTTAAGATCTTTGGCCCATTTTTCAAATCAGGTTGTTTATTTTCCTATTGTTGTGTTTTAAGAACTCTCTGTATATTTTAAACAGTTCTTTATCAAATGGGTCTCTTGTGAATATTTTCTCCCAGTGTGTGGCTTACCTTCTCATTCTTTTGAAAGTGTCTTGAAGAGCAGAAGTTTTTAATTTTAATAAATCCAGCTTATCAATTATTTCTTCCATGGATCATGACTTTGGTGTTGAATATAAAAAGGCATCACCATGCGCAAGATCATCTATATTTTCTCCTGTGTTATCTTCTAGGAGTTTTATAGTTTTGCTTTTTACATTTAGGTAAAAAGCAAAACTATGATTCATAGTTGAGTTAATTTTTGTGAATAATGTAAAGTCTATGTCTAATTTTTTGCATGTCCAGTTGTTTTTGTACCATTTGTTTGTTGAAAAGGCTATATCTTCTCCATTGTATTGCCTTTGCTACTCTGTCAAAGATTAGTTCACTATATTTATGAGGGTCTATTTCTGGGCTCCGTATTCTGTTCCACTGATCTATTGTCTGTTCTTTCACCAATACCACAATGTCTTGATTACCACAGCTTTTAGTAAGTCTTGAATTGGGTAGTGTCAGTCCTCTAACTTTGTTCTTTTTCAATATTGAATTGGCTATTCTGGATGTTTGGTGTCTCCAAATACACTTTAGAATCAGTTTGCCAGTATTCTGGGATTTTGATTGGGACTGTGTTGAATTTATAGGTCAAATTGAGAATAACTGACATCTTGGCAATACTGAGCCTTCCTGTTTATGAACGTGGAATATCTCTCAGTATATTTAGTTCTCTGATTTCACTCATCAGGGGTTTGTAGTTTCCCTCATATAGATCTTGTACATATTTTGTTAGATTTATATCTAAGTATTTTAATTTTTTTGGAGTGAAAATATAAATGGCCTTGTGTTTTAATTTCAAATTCCACTTATTTATTGCTAGTGTATAGGAAAATGATTGGCTTTTATGTATTAATCTTTTATGCCTTGTGTCATGTGATCTTGCTATAATTACTTATTAGCTCCAGGAGTTTTTGTCTGTTCTTTCTGTATTTGCCATAGATGATTACATCCTCAGCAAACAAAAACTATTTTATTTCTTCCTTCCTAAGCTGTACACTTTTTATTTATATATTTAAGAACTCAGACATGCATTCAAATTATATGATTAATTATTTTATTTCAAAGATTTCTAGCTGCTGTGGCAGAAGGGTTTTATATTTTGTCCATCTGTCATCTTGATAGAATTGAACGTTATGCTCAAAATTTGTAGACATCACAACTAGAAGAGGAACCTAGGTGATCACCTAAAACAATGTCTCCAAACCTCTATTATGACCCACTCAGAAATAATAAATGTACAGCTCACTGAAGTAGACTGTATAAGACTTCCTTTAGTTTGTGGCAACCAACCTAGGCACCTGGCCACCCCAGGCTCCACCCACCTCCAAGGAAGGCTGAGAAGATCAGCATCCCTTTAGCCTATTTGTAAGCATACTGTGCTCCTTGGCATACAGCTTAGAAAACTCTGATAACTAAGATGAATGTTTTGCTATCTCTATTTTTGATAATTTTAACACTATAATATCTTAGTATACTTGTTACAGTTAAAATCTTTGTATCTATTTGCTTATATTGTAACAAAAGTTATATTTTTCCACTCTATACTTTGTATATTTCCTTAAAAATACCAATTTGTTTTAAAACATTAAAAAAAAAACAAGAAAAAAAAAAAAAGCCCTTATAACCCCAAAGCTTAAAAAACATGTCTAGTAGAGAGTATGTGCTCAATAATATTTTTTAAGTGAATGAGTTCTGAATTTTTATAGAATTAAAAAAAATATTTTACTTTGCGTATTTGATGTAGTTGCTATCCTTATATATGTAAATCAGTTTTATGTCTAACTTTCATTTTTTTACCTAACATTCTAATGTAATTAAATCAAGACAAATTTGTATAAAAGTGACAGAGAAGCAAATTAATCTGATTTAAGGGAAAAGAAGCAATTGTTGGAAAGATATCAAACAACTGAAGGAAATTTTAACCTTCAAATTCTGAAAGCAGGTGTGTTCTTGCTTAGCCACAAAGAGTGCTAGGCACTCAAACCATCCCAAGAATCTTTCTGCCATTTTTACTGACTTCTTTCTGCATATCAACTTTTCTCTCTGCCCATTGCATTCCCCCAGATGGCAGGAAGTATGCACACCAAATATACCAAATATCCCACATTGTGGCTTCTTCCAGCAAAAAGAGCTGATTTATGATCTCTCTGGTGCCACATTTAAAAAAATAACACAAGTAAGAATTCTGATGGATCACTTCCCAGAAGAAAATAGACATCCTTTCTAGAAGAAAGGAAAAGTGCCTGAAAGGCACAGCAGTATATGTATTATAGAGCATAAAGAATTTTAATTGCTAATTTAAGCTTCTTGTGAATATGTTCTTTAACGACTATATAATGAGCATTGTAGTGGATGTCCCAGAATTTGCTCACCCTTTATCCTGTTTCTAGACAGAACATTGTTCTAATTTTCCACTATTAAAATTAATGTGGTAATGAATGTTTTTTGCATAATATTTGTCATTTTTACAGAATTCACTTAGAATATATTTTCTAAAAAGATCACTAGGGAATACATAGTAAGTAATGTGTAAAATTTTATTTACATCTTAGCATTGGGCATTATATTTTAAACTTTTATTTGAGTGTTCATGTTGACTGTATTTTTTTTCAGGAGAGTGTTTTACCCAATGTATCATACTGTTTGTACATTGGACATCAGTAAAATGAACACTGGTTTTATATGAATTGAAAACAAATATTTACCACATGCTGAAATCTATATTTATATGCAGCTGCGTGATAGAATAAGCTTTAAAAAGTATGCAAGTTGCCAGATGAAAGTCTTATTTAATGAACTGTATTTAAAACAGATGAAACAAAATATAGTAGATTGACTATATGAAATTACCATTTTTACAAGTTAAAAATTCATGGATATCAGAAATTCTATGTGGTTAAGCCTAATATATCAGTTAGAAACTTTTTTTTAATCTGCAAATAAGGAATACTGAGCAATAGTAACTTAAAGCAAATCGAAGCTAGTGTTTTTTTCTCGCATAGCAAGAATTCTGGAAGTGGTTGCACATGCTGGTTCTGCAGAACAGTGCCTGTAGAGCTGCAGGGTACAGACTTTTTTCCTTTCTTGCAACTCCACTACATTTTGTGTGTTGGCTTTCATTTTTATGCTTGCTACCTCATAATCACAAAGTTGTGGCTAAAACTCTAGACATTATGTTTGTATGATGAGAAAAAAGGCAGGAGGCAGGGTAAAGGGACCATGGTTCCAGCTCTGTCTATGCTTTTTTATCAGAAAAGAAAATATTTTCCAGAAACCCACGGTAGCCTTCTGCTTATAACTCACTGGCCAAAACAGTGTTGTGGTCACATTTGTCTGCAAAGCTGGAGTGGCAGGTAGGTACATTGCCATCCTGAACAAAATCATGATTCTGTTGGTTAAGGATAAGAGAGAAATAGATACTAGGAAGGCAATTCACAGAGTATTTCCTCACTAAATTCAGTATCATGGAAATCCAGAATAACATCATAATCCCTACTCATGGTAAATATGAAAGAGGACTTTTAACATGGTATGAATGATTTTAGGAATTAAGAAACATAAATAAGTACAATCATAATTTTAGATATTAATAAACATATGCTCTATCATCTTGAACTTCGTGTATTACAGAAAGAAAAAGAGGTTTATAAAATTGTTTCCATAATTGGTGAACCTAGTGATATATTTCCCTATTGAAACACTGGTATTACTTCATCAAAGGTAATCCTACATAGTAGGCATCTAGAATTTACTCAGCTGACAATGACTGTGCTTCATACATGGTTAAACAAACCTGGAAAAACTATGAAGCTGACCCACCAGAAATCATTTTACATCAGGCATTCTGAAGCCTCCTGAAAAGTGAATACCATCCTTAGGGAGAAAGATTCAGGTGTGAGAAGCTTAGCCTTAAAACAAAGCCTTTGTATTGGGAAGGAGTGGTGACTCAGAGCCTAGCACTGTTCTGAAGCATGATTTGTTTCTCAGTCCAAACTAATCCCTTCCAACTATTAGAATCTTAAGAGTATAGAGGGAAGGCATGATTTATAAATGAGAAATGGTTTGTAAGTAGTTCACAGTCATACCTGCTCAATTAATTTACTGGAACCCTAGTAGTTCCCTTTAGTTAAATATAACACAAAAATAGGAGACAGGTATTCTTCTCCACTCAGTAACAATATTTATGAGGATCACAGTGATTCTAGCATAGCAGGTGGCTGCAGTGACTAAGGGACAGAGAGGTGCCTGAGGGAAGCCGTGATCTCTGGCATGAATACCTACACATCCGTATAGACAGCAATGCCAAGTGTTAGAGGAAGGCCAAGAAGCGATGGCTGTATCCAGCATAAGTGACATGGGTTAAAGTTGAGTCCAACATGAGGCACTGTGATGCTCAGCTGGGGATGGGGGGTGCAGGGCGCTGCCAAGTGGTCATAGTTGATGGAGCTAGTTTAAGACAGCGGTCCCCAACTTTTTGGCACCAGGGACCGGTTTTGTGGAAGACAATTTTTCTGCAGACGGCGGGTTGGGGGATGGTTCAGGCGGTAATGTGAGCGATGGGGAGCGGCAGATGAAGCTTCGCTCCCTTGCCTGCCGCTCACCTCTTGTTGGCCAGCCCGGTTCCCAAGTTAGGGATCCCTGGTTTAAGAGGTAAGAAATGGAGCACGCTGATAAAGAAAGTAATCATATTTGTCTGTGAGTGGGTATCTTGTTCCTAGATATTCTTATGGGCACATTTTCAGTAGCCACAAAGTATTATTCTTATTTTGACTTCTTTCATCCATTTAAAAAAGTGAAAACCATTCCTAAGCTCTCAGGCTGTATAAAAACAGACACAAAGTTGTAGTTGCTGACCCTTGTTCTAGAAGCATAAATGAACTCATTTTATCTCTGTAAGAATTTAATGGAATAGTTATAATCTTTATCAAATATATGAGTTAACTGAGGTCCAGAGAGACCTCAGTGAGTGGACACACAGTAAGTGGTAAAACCAGTATTCACACAAAGGTATATGTCTGACTTTAAATTTCATGTTCTTCTGATATATGGAAATTTGTATTAATTGGCAGTAGCTTCCGAGAGTGCTGTGCTGAGATGGACCAGTAAGGTTGTGCTCTGGCTCAGCAGGAAGTCCAGCGATGAAGTTATGATGTCTTCCATGAGTATGGGATGCAAGAGTGGAGGCATATGCTCTATATAGTAATTTCTCCGTTGTTTTCATTTCTACTGTGACAACCCTTTCCTGCAGCAACAGATGAATTGGCCTCACATCTAACTGAAGAAGGAGCTGTCCACAGACTAATAATGGAATTATAGTAAATAAAGAATACATAGCCGAATATATCAAAAGGTCATTTTGTCATTTTGTTGATGGCCTTGTTCTGCTCTCTCTTGTGGGGCAGACTCCTTCCTGGGTCATTGCCAGCGTGAGATTAAAGTGAAGCAAAAGGGTGAAGTCCTTGGTCAACTCATATTCATTTTCCAAATCTGTGGTTTCCTTCTACAGTAAAAATGACTAGAGGGTAGAACAGGTTAGCCCACGAGGAATTAGGACTACAGGCTTATTAACTACATTGAGTTAATCAGTGTCAGCAGAAGAATCAACAGAAGATAATATTTGTCCCATTTTATATGGAAGAAAACTAAGCTCAGATTTTTGCATACGGAACTCATTGACATTATGGCTATGATAGGCAAGTGTCATGTTGTATAATTTTCTATTACTGCAGTTACAAATTACCGTAAGTTTAGTGTCTTAAAATAATAACTATTTATTATCTTAGAGTTTCTATGGGTCAGAAATCCAGGTGGGCTTAGTTAGGTATTCTGCTGAGGTATACAGGGCTTAAATCAAAATGTAGGCTAGTTCTTAGCTAAAAGCTCTGAGGAAGGATCCATTTACAATCTCATTCAGGTTTTTGGCATAATTTGGTTCTTTGAGGTTGTAGAACTGAGGTTCCCGTTTCTTCGACATGTTGCCTCCTCCGTCTTTAAGCCAGTAATGGTGTTTCAAATTGTTCTTGTCCTTTGAATCTCATTTCTTCTGTCAAACTTCTCTGATGTCCGCTTGTGTTTTGAAGAGCTCATGTGATTACACTAAGGCCATCAGATAATCCAGAATAATCTCACTATCTTGAGGTTAACAGACCTGTTACCTTAATTATATTTGTAAAGTCCCTTTAGCCATGTAACATAACAAATTCACAAGTGTAACACACTGGCACAAAGGCCACAGGGGCGAAAATTCTGCCTAACACATGTGTTTATACAACATGAACAGTTAAAAAAAATGACACCGATTAACATATAGCATAGTTATAGTCTAAATTTTCAACATTCATGCACAATAAATATGCTTTGAACATGTTATCTGGCCACTTAGAGAAACAGAAAGCCTTCTTCTAGTATTTGCTTGGACAGTGTATGACTTGAAATACACCATTTAATCTTTCAGTGCTTCTGAATTTTTATCGTAAAATGGGAATAATACATTTTACCATACCTAACTTGCTGAACTGATTTAAGCATCACTAGAAATAACAGTGGTAAACACAGTATTTCAAGAATTTAGTGCCTATCCCTTATTTCTCATCATTGAGATTAGACTGTGATTAGAATCACTGCTCTGGCTGAAAAAAAAAAGGAAGAACAGTCAATGTTTAGAAGAATGTATATTTAGAATTATTTAACTCTAATGAACTTTGAGAATCTTATGGAAAAATCCATATGGTGTGTGCAAGTGCAAATAGAAAAAAAAGATGAGAAATCTATTTCTTTTCATGTTTTATTATGCCAAGAGATAATGCAGTCCTTGCTCTGGAATCTCATCTGTTACACTGTGCTCTATAAAGTGACAGGACACGATGTGACATGTTGATGAGACCCAACATGACACAGGGCATGGTTTGTGGTCTGCGTGTAGGCATAGATAATTAGGAAAATCCTGGAAAAGGGCAGTTGGGGAAGGATTTAATGAAGAATTACTATGATAGATAAATAAGAGATAAGAATGAGGGCATATCTTTAAAAAAATAAAACATATAGAATATTAGGTGGACTCCGCTGACCCTCAAATTGTATAATCATCTGTTTGGCATTTAACCTTCATATATGATTAAGATAGCAAACCTCATACCACAGCATTCCCTTGTAAGAGGAGAATATGGTGATATGAAGTAATTGAATTTTGTTCTGACCCTCTTTGGCCTCTGTGCAGAAGCAATTTGTGAATTATTTAGGAAAAAAGGAAAAGGATATTTGCCTCAAGAGAGAAATGCTGGATGCAAGAAGAATTTAGTTCAGTTGTGCTGTCTCTTAGAATACATCTGCTTTCCCAGCTTGAAATGAAAATCGAAATGGAAATTTCTATTCATCCTTATGCATTAACAAGATCCCTTCCTTTCGCTGCCATGCTTCATATGTCCTAAATGAGAGCAACAGCAGATCTAAAACTTTACAAATCATGCTGGGGCCTTTGTTATTAAAATGACAATCTATGACTGAGCCAATGAAAGAAAGTAACCCCACTGTAAATAAATTTGGCATGAACATTTGGGCTTCTCAAGTCAAAACTAAAGCAAATTAAGAGCAGTGTTAATCTTAGCATTTCTGAGTTATATCTCTTTATATTTATAGAACTTAAAAAAAGAACTACAGCTTATAGACATAAGAATAGTGGTGAAATGATTAGAAAAAATTCCTTTTTTCCCCTTGTCTCTTTCTTTGGTTTTAAAGTACTTTTTAATGTTGTGATTACATAACTTAGTGTCAGAAAGAATTAAAAAATGCCGATATGGTCATTGAGCTTTAAAATAAATCATGAATATGTCTACAGAACACCATTCTCCAAAGATTATAGATACACTACTTTTTATAGCCATCAACAGTATTGGCATGTATGTGACAGCCAAAGGGTCAGAATGAGAATTATTTAATAAAGAAATTGAAAACTAATGTAAAAAATGAAATTGCAGCCCGGCTGTCACAGCCTCACACCCGTATTAAACATTTTGTTTTATTTCTAAAGCTTTGATTGGCCTGCCAACATGCATTTGTGCTGTCACTCTGCGGACCCTTCTAGTAGCACTGAAGTGGCAGGCAGCTCTTGATTGATGAGCGTTGAATCCATTTTATTATTTGTTGTATATTTCTTCCCTGACATGTTTAACTGAAAAAAATTCACACAAGAACTTCTACAATTATGTGAGACAACCCACTCCAGAATTCCATTTCAATGTGTTTAAGAAACGGCAGCAAAAACAAACAGGTGCACAAACACAACAGCTTCTATGGAGATACAAGGAAGATAATGTCAGTTCCATAACATCATTCATATAGTTTTGTTGAAGAAAGGGGGAACAAAGAATCTAATACTAAAAATATAAATAAATCAGACTTGGCTAAAAACTTTCTGAAATTGTTTCTATTTTTTTGGTAGTAAGTCATTTTGCTCTTTCCCCATTGCAATTTTCATTTGCAAAAGGCAAAGGACCTCAAGATTGAGACTATGTAGCATTTGATTCTCTAAATATTAGTTAGCTGTGTTTAGAACCTACAGTGGCCTCATGATCAATGATTCAGCATCCTCATTTCATGAGCTATTGCAGGTTCGCACAGGTTAATGCCTTAAGCCCAAGGGTGGCTCAGGGTGCAGGTTGGAGCGTCCATATTGGCTTCAACCTTTCACTGTGCTTCCTGACTGAATAAAATGCATGAAAAATACATTTGCCCTTTGATTTCTCTCCCTTATTATAATGGAGCAGTCTTTGTGTGTGTTAGAGCTCTTTATGTTTTAGGTGAAAAAAAAAGCAACTAAAACTGGCTTAAATGATACACAAAAAAGGAATGTGTTTTGCTTTTTGCTTTTACAACCGGACTATCCAGAGTTGGGTGGAAATCAGGATTGACTTGCTTTCGCTGTCACTCTGCGTGCCTTGTGCAGGGTCAGCCACATCTCCAGACCGCCTTCTCTCAGAGGGGCAAAATGACTGCTTGGATTTACACTTTATATATACTCACCCACTGTCAAGAATTAGACACAAACCTAGCTTTTTTCTCAGAATCTGCCAGGAACTTGAACTGTTCTAATCGAGTCAGATGTTCTTTCTTGAGCCAATATAAAGAGCATGGTTGACAATCACCAAATACCAAACACAGGACAAGTTGAATTTATGGTATTTTTAAGACTCATAAGTCAACTGGTGTTTTAATAAGCTTGGTGAAGAAATTTTTGTGGAAATTGAATTAATTAGTATTAAAATTCTTCCTGGAGGAAGTTATATTCTTAATAGATACTTGAAACAGAAGAAGGAAGAAATGTGATAAACAAGGAGGGGGAAATTGGAGGTGTGTGTACAGGTAATCACTTCCTATTTCAATACCTTTGTACATGCATCTGTGATGCACTTAAAAATAGCTACCTTATCAAGCACTTATTCTAACCCCTATGCTAAACTCTTTATAAATATTATTTCATATTGTACAACAATGCTATTTAGAATTAGATATTATTATCTTTATTTAGCAGATGAGGAAACTGGATTTCAGAGAGATTAAGTAACTATTCCAAGATCATTGGTAGAAAGTGATGGAGGATAATTTGAATTCATATTTTCTAATTTCAAAGTTCATGGTTATGACTACTACATTATTATTGTACTCACATTTTTTTGGTTTGCAGGTCAGTCACTTATTATTGTGAATACCCTAAGGGCAGAGACTTTTCTGCTTCATTCACTACCATATCTTCAGTGCCTAGAATAGAGCCTGGCTTACAGTAGATGCCTACTTAATATTTAAACATTGTTGAATAAAGGATTACATCCCTTTGGCCAGAAAAATGACATTTACTAATTGGTTTAGGGCAACCCTGGTATTGGTTGCTATATAGGAGAGGAGGGATAGAATTTACCATAGGAAAAATAAAATAACTACAATGTCTACTACAATCCTTGAGAGAAAATTCTAGATTTGAAATTTGGCATGCACTTTTGTCAGCTATGTACTTAAAATATGATTTTCTGGTCCTCTGTTTCCTCCTTTAAAAAATTATGGTAATTTATAGTACATATCTCATTGTATTATCGTGAGTTACTGAGATAATTAAATAAGGTAACACATATAAGTCAGTTATCATGCTATCATCTGCTGAGCGTAAACACCCACCCACTGAATATTAAATGTTGTATCTTATTGTTACTACCCTCCTTCTACTTCGTCATTACCCTTATCATCATCTTCACCACCATCAGGTCAAAGTGGCTCATTTATATATATCTTGAAGGATGCCATTTTTAACATATGATTTTAAGTGTAAGATGGTCCTTAATAGCATCAATAATCTGTATGAATTAGATAAGCATGCCCAAGAAGAATATTTGGGCTTATTTGTCCTAAATCAGTTACTCCCTAGGGACTGTTCTCATCACAAGTCATTTAAAATACTATCTAATGAAGCCTTTGCCAGAAGCAACACAAAGAACTTAAAGGATGCCTTTGATATCCAAACAGAATATTTTGAATTCTAACTTAGTAGACCAAGGTAGCTGAAATAAATTACCTAATTTTTCAGTTTCTGGAAAGGTAGACTTTAAGAATTCTCTAAAATACATTTGATTCTGATGATTTAATAAAATTTTATTCCTACTCCATATGACTGATCTTAAATACACCTGTACTTTAGAAACCTGTTTTTAATCACTCCTCATACACTGAAATATTATTGCACATACCTGACATTCATAGCTGTTTGTCACATATAATCTGACAGTATTAGTTGTCATTTAATGGATCTTGGACTTGTTTTTCTAAGTTTTTGTTACTACCTATTCTCACAGTGATAGCACCTTCCAATCTTAAAAGGGTAAAATATAATTAATTAATGGGTGTATACACACACACACACACACACACACACACATACACACCCAGAGTACTTAAAAATGCTTTTTAAATATCAACCTTATATGACATAGAGCAAGTAATTATATTTTACAATGGAGAACAATCTAAATTTCAGACCATTAAGTAAATTATTCACGGTCACTCATATAGTAAGTGGCAGATCCCAGATTTCAATTCAGGTAGGTCTTTACACTCAAGTCTGGTATTTTGGCTTCTTTTCTAACATAGATATCACTATTGCATGTGTACACTGTTGCACTAGATTGGGAGATATATGAAAGCGGGTACTTTTTCTTGATTTCTTTGTACTTCTCAGAATGTTCACTGTATTTCTCAGAATATACATATTGAGTATTAAAAAAATAAGCTTAACTGATGAAAAAGGAAGCCCAGAAGCAGGTACAGAGGTTGTATGTTGGAATGATCTAGTCCTACCTTCTGTGGACACTTAAAAAGTAGCTTTAGAAAAGGCTGAAATTTAGCTTCTTAGTTTACCAAACATGGAAAATGACACACTCAAAGTTGGTGTGACTGGATCAGGGTTTATTTAAAGACACAGTAATCATTAAAGTGAGTGTAGTACAGGGGAACTGTAAGGAATAGTGTAGGAATCTGGGAATTTTCTCCATCCGTAAGCATGTAGAACTTGGAAGGAAAAAAAAGTCTGCAGAGCAGACCCTAGCCACCTAGAGGAACCTCATAAGAGGGAAATAAGACATCTGACTTTACTCTCCTTTCTTTCTTCTGCCAATCTTTTGCCAGGGAAAACCAGGTTATTAATATGGTCCATAGAGATCAGTCTACTGGGGCAGAAAAATGGATGGAGAAGGGTGGAGAGTAGATCTGGAGGCTCAATGAAGATACTGAACACATAAATCTTTCTGTATAGTTGTGTGAAACAATGAGATTATATATATAAATGTGCCTGGTAAACTATAAACTGAAGTGCATAAAAGTATTCATTATTTCATATTATTTGAAAGCTTAAAAAATTGATAATTGATTGAATCAGAGTGCAATGCTTTGTATAAAAAATACAGATCTGCAACTTGTCCAGTTAAAGAACAAAATTTTAGTTCTAGTTCTATTATATGTTCTAGGAAATATGGTGGTTCAAAATATCTAAGTTTTTAAAAAAAACTGCTGACCTAACTAGACTTACAAATAATTCTAAAAATCACATGAAAAAACAAAAATTGCATTTGGGTTGCAAATACATTCAGCTCTTTCTGACTTCAAGTCCTCCCCACCTACTTTAACAATCCTACAAGCAAACACATTCTTCTAAATTCAGATAAATAAGAAAACTAAATGAAATGAATTTTATATTTAGAAGAAACCAAAGATCATTAAGTCCTCCACTTTCTATCTACAGTGATGGAAGTGAAGCTCAGAAAGGTGAAGTGACTTGTCCAAGGTCATGGAACTACCAGAGGGGACTGAGGGTGAAGGCTCTGACTTCCTGCATGGGATTCTTTCCATTGGTCCATCTTCATTCAGCTACACCCACTGAAGAGTCCTCAGTTACTTAGGCATCCTCTGATTGTTTTTATTTCTTTTTAAGTTTTCATATATATTGCTTTTTTTTTTTTTTTTTTTAATTTTTTGGTCCCACCGCTGGCTTGCAGGATCTTAGTTCCCCGACAAGGGATCAAACCCACGCCCTTGGCAGTGAAAGTGCGGTGTCCTAACCAGTGGACCGCTAGGGAATTCCCTCTAATTATTTTTAGAAATTGGAGATTGTTATTACTGATTTCTTTTTTTCAGTGTTTTTATTTTCTTGACTTTTATTCGAATATAAATATTAGAATAGGAGAGTGGTATGTCACGACATTGGCACCCAGAACTGGTTCAGCTTATATGACAGTCTAGATGAGGTTCTGTTTTCTTCTGTGCTCCATTGCATGCTTTCTAATATTAAATCAGACAAAGAAGATGATGACCATCCCATAGATATGAGGATGCAGATTTTGCTAGAGCCTCTAAACAACTAAATATTATTTAACCAACTGATTATCAAGCATTCATTCATCCCCTTGTTTATTCATTTATTCAACTCCTATTGAATCAGTGGGGATACAACAATGAATGAGACATAATCTCTGACCTCAAATGGTTTATAGTCTAGTGGCTAGTACAATGAAGCAAACTGATAAAACCACAGAGATACATTTGATCTTTGGGGTAAGCATTGGGTACCATGAAAGCACTTGCAAGGCACCAGTCTCTATTCTAAGTAGTTCACATGTATTAGCTCAATTAATATTCACATGTGTCTGAGAGATTGGTATTATCATTTTCCCCATCATACAGATTATACAATGGAAACCCAAATAGATTCAGTAAATTTCTCAATAGTTATATAGTTACCAAATCAGAGCTTAAAACTCCTAAGCTGTCTGACTGAAAAAATCCAAGTTCCATATTACCTCCGTGCAATCAAAGTATTTGTGTTTACTACTGTATCTCTCACAAGATTCTACAATATATGTTGTTATTTGTGTACATGTGCCATTTTTCTACTAGATTCTTAGCTGCTCAGAGAAAGGAACCATATTTCATGTATTTGGGACTTACCTGCACTATCTAGCATCATGTTTTGGGAATAACTGCTTTAGAAACAAATTAAGGAGCAAATGACCGCTTCTCTTTAATTGTAATTTAAGAAAATGGATGAATAATATCAAATGTAAAGAATTAGACAAACACACTGGGCCAAATTTGCAAATTCATTTTGTAATAGCAAAATGTAGGCTCTTATCGTAATGCAGGATGATCTCAATGCTCAAAGAATAATCCTGTTCTATTGTTAAATCGAATAGGGACGTCTAATTAGCTAAGCACAGATTTTTCTTTCTTTTTTCCTCCCCCAGAAACCCATTCAATTTTTAAAATATTCAAAATTCCTAAACGAAACAATTTTAATCATCTACCTGTAAGTTGGTAGCATTATAGGAAATTGACAGCCTGGCATCAGAGTTAAACACCCTTTTAATTCTTCTTGCTCCTAATTTGTATCATTAGCGTATCTTAGTCTGTCAAAGTAATCAAAGCCATCAGTGGGGGAGAAAAGGTGACTTGTACGTACGACTATCATGTATTTATTAATATGATTATTTAAATCATTTAGTTGGCAAGAGCTTATTTGTAATGAGTACAGTTGCTGACCACGTGTATATTAGCATCTTTCCACCATGGCAAAGGTCCTATCTGCAAGTAAGCAGGCTGTAACTAGCATCAAGGAGTGATAACACAGCTCTGAGTAATGTGTGTTCTTGCACTCTGAGAGGCTACAATGCAGGGTTGGGGAGGAGGCTTTCTCTATAGTACCAGGTGGGGGATTATGAACACTTACCTGCCTTACTCTCCTCTGCTTTTCATGGCATGTGTGTGATTTAATGCCACCACTGCAAATCTTCTGGTATGGCAAACTGAGTTTGGCCAGTGCCAGTCACTAGAATTACAAAAGCAATTTAAAGAAACTAACATTTGCTTTGGGATCTCTAGTATGGACTACTTTTTCCTCTTTTTCCTGTCCATTGCCTGATTCCCAGCAAAAGAAAAATACACATATGCAGGCCTATGTGTATAAACTATACATATGAAAATATAGAGTCATATTCATAGATGAGAAACACACACTTACCCATTTAGAATTCCCTAGGAGGAAAAGCCTAACTTAATAGAATGCAGTATTTTATTTTTAGTTTTGAGAAAGTATTCATTAAGGGTAAAACAGGAAAGACGATCAAAGCACATGAAAGAGAAACTGTATTCTTTGTACTTTCCTTGTTGTCTTGACTGAAATTTAGTCCTCTTCACCTCTTGCCCCACTGGATTCACTAACCTCCAATTTTCTTCTCCCTATTGTGCTAAACTCAAAAATGTGCCTAGAAACCAAAGAATAAGGTTGCCTGTGACTTACGTATGTTTGGAATAGGGAATTACTATAGCTAAGTTTTCTCAGATACTTTTGAACTATTTTTCCCCCTCAAGGAAAGGGAATCTTTTTTTTCTTGTTTCTACCCACCCACCCCCCCCCACCCCCCGTTTTCATTGTCCATTTAGAAGCTGCCTGAAATAGGCACTGTGAAAACACTGGGTGGCAGTTCCTCTCCCTTCCAGCCACCAACACAGGAATGGTCATCACAGGTGCTCCATCTATATAACATATTATTTCCCTGCTTTCGCTTGCTGCGCTGAAACTCCAAATTCCACCGAAGGCTGTTCAGTGGAGACAGGGCAGTGCAGAGCAGCAGAAATAACAGATTTTCCTAAAAGCATGTGTCACAAAGCAAAACCATGAGATTTCCTAGGTCAGCCAAAACATGAAACCTGGAAGTGAAAAATGTCCTGTTCAGTGATCCAGTCAGTGGGATTAAATCACAAAATTCCCAACAGTTGTTTTTAGTAATCTTACTCATGATTTTCTGAGTACAGATGTATATCTTGTGATCCGGTATCTTTTTCTCCCTTCCACATTTAGTTCCGTGTACCATCATCATTTATTTATATGAGTTTCCTTTAATCAAAGTATCTGTAAGGGCTAGCATCTGGAGTCTTCTGCCATACTCTTGTTCCTTCCCTTTTACTCTATAAACCACCCCCCACCCCCACCCCATTCAAGACAAGAGTTTATGTTATGGGGCTCCAAAGTACACACGGTACAGCTTGCCTGCTGGGACTCAGCAGTGTCCCAGCGCAGAGCTCACGAATCAGCTCCTTTCTAAACTCCTGAGCACTGCTGGATGGAAAATAAAGGGTTTTTTTTTTCCCAATTAATTTTAAAGATTAAAAAACATGACAATGCAAGGCATTCAGAAAGTAATTAAATAGGCAATGTCTGACACTATATATATTGTAAGCAAAAAAACGAACAAAAAAAAAATTGCCCTTATGCAACTTTGTAAATAAACTATACTTCAATTAAAAAAAACATTCCCATATGGTGTATCTGATATAAGATATTTAATTAAGAAAGCCAAAACCATTTAAAGATCCTGAGATTCCATCAGGAAGAAGCGGGTACTTTAGGCATCATGAAACATTGTACATAAATGGGAGTCAGATATCTGTATCTGTACCTGTATCTATATCTAGTCTTTTTTATTGTTGATGTTATGCCACTAATAGTCTTAAACTAAAAAAAAATAAGTAAACAGACAAACAAAAAAGCAAATAAATAAATACATTCAGAAGAACAAAGGCAGGTTTTCTAGCCAAATAAATTCACCACAAAGTGTTCCATGTCCCATAAAATTATTATTTTTTTTAATCATCAACATCCCTAAAAGAGCTAATAGGAGCAATGTTTCTTCAATGTTAATTACTGCAAAATTAAATAAGACAAATGAGTTAAAGTTAAGGTACAGTCTCCAAAATCATGGATAACAGTTAGAAAAAGGCTGTAAGAATTTATTATTCAAGTAATTTTCAACACAATAAGAATTTACTAATAATTTTTTTCTTTTAACATATATTTTTTGAGTATCTTCTATGTGTTAGACTTTGATATGGGTCCTGGAGATTCAGCAGTGCACAAAATAGAGGAAGCCGTGCTCTTGGGGCATACTCCTGACACATCAGGCATCTGTCTCTAATTCTAAATTAGAAGGTGAGGTAACAATTTCTTATACATCATTAAATTGTCTCGTACCTTACTTTCTCATTGGAGGTGCTCCCAATTTTGGTTTAAAAATAAATTAATTACTAATGCCTTTGACAAGGAGATGCTTGCACGTAAAAAGCAGTACGCCTGCATGTAAAATGATCAGCCAAAAGATTTTTTTAAGATACACAATTATAAAGAAAAACTGTATTAAAGTCTGTTATTGTAATATGAATTATAATGTGTAGCATTTTGATAGCACATTTCTAGAGTATTAATACTTTGCTTACTCCTCTGCCAACAATTTAACTTAATATTTATAATAATATACACAGAAATTCTAGCATTTTACTTTTACCAGAAATTCAATATTGAAGTTTTTATATATAAAGTGGAAAATCTTGCCCATGTGACTCATACATTGTGCCTGTGACTTTAATGCCTTTAACAAGACAGCCTAATGGCCCATTATTGTTTTTAACATGCCACCTTAAAATAACCTTTCTGCAAATTTTCTGACATATTTTATCTTAGCCTCCATTTATTTCATTTATATTGACCCTGGTCCCTTTAAAATAGCTGGTTTTTGAGAAACATTGGAGTAAGCATACCATTTTTGCAAAGACTTTCGGATTCTTCCAGTAATTTCACGTTGATGCTGCTTAGTTTTATGGGTAGCAATCTGCTCTTCTTTCGGAATCTGTCAAGAGCAGAGAAATAGGCGTTAATCATTTACTATAGGAGCCTGTACTGCTCCAAATGTCCCCTATTTCAAGATGACAATTGGACACTTATCAGGAATTACCCACATCCTCACAGGTGAGGAGCTGGCTGTGCAGAGTTAACTGCGAATGGCACCTCCTCATCGGATGCTGCTCTTAGTGACGTCAGGATGGACCTCTACAGGTTCTCATGTCAAAACAGGGCTGCCATATACATATACTTTGTTTATGATGTACTATAGGGACTGTTTCACTTCTAGACTGAGTCTAAACCCACACTCAGTTCCAAAGGAGCAATGCAGTTTTTCAAGAGCCTTTGGTCAAGAGCAATGCCATCTGCAAAAGACCTCTTCAGACTAGAGGTGAGCCTAGTAGTGGAGGGGGGCCAGAAAAACCATGGTTCTAAACTGGACAAGTAGTGTTGTGGGAATTCAGCGAGAGACTGAGTTGGGTTCTCCCTCAAAGATGTAAAAACACCTCTTCGACTGATATTGTGTGAAGCTGTGTGGTCCCATGAAATCATTAAACAGAAGCCTTCTGGAATAATTTTCAGCAACTGAATGTCTTTACATTGCTGCTACCTTTGAGACTCTTATCTTCTCTTACATTCTGACCTAGGTTCATAGTCTTTTAATTTCTCATGCCATCTCTAGTAGGTAGGATTGTCAATTGGGGGCAACCCTTCCACATTGCTCTTAGAAATGCGAATCCCAGAGTCAGCTATTTAGAATGCAAATATTGCTTTTCTAAAATATACCATAAGTGAATCATTCTTAGTGTACAAGCCAGGTAGAACACCCAAGAGAAATACATATATTATTTCTTACTTAATCCTGCATCATTCTGTCTCTGAAAATATACAATTTTCTATTCTTCAAATTTGGACTCATGTTATCCCCAAGATTACTAGGTTATGAATAGCGTAATTTCTATCACATGTCCAGATATATGTTTCAGTTTGAAAGAGACAGAAAAAGAACAGAGACTTAACACATCTATTCATTTCATTCTGTCTTTTCACATTTCATTCATATCTATTTCATTCTATTCAGCATCAAGAGTTTCAAACTGGAAAGTAAAGATTTAACATGAAGTAAAAGATAAATTACAATATGGAGTGGTAACTTAGTGTCAAATTAAAATATTAAATTAAAAAATCCCGAACACATGAAAGTTTTTGTAATGTGAATTCAATATTGCAGTCAAATATGCACATAAAGTGTGAGAGGTAAAAGAATAAAGGTTATGAAAGACATTGGAACTTTGGGTCTTTACAAATTCCTCTGGATGGCTTTTACATAATCTTACTAACAAGGAGAATCAAAGAGTAGTTTAAATGTTATTCCCAATGAGTACATGTAATTCCAACACATACTAGGGTCTCAAAAATGTTGCTGAATAAATTAAAGAGTGAATAAATAAATAAATAATAAATAGATGGTGAAATAGTTCAGGAATGGTTGTTGTTATCTGGATTTTATGAGAAATTGTATCTGGGACTTGAATGAAAGAAGTCAAAAATAGATGAAAGAGGAAGGTGCTATATTGCCATGTGGAGTTGAAAGTAAGGAAGTCATCTACAGCAACTGAAGTTAGGAAAATAGGGGAGCATTTTTTAAAAAAAAATATGTAAATGATATATTGAAAGTGATATTCAGGAAAGATTAATTTGGTAGAATAAGAGTATAAATTAGTAGAAATTTTCTGTTAAATGATTTGATAAAACATATCAAAACCCTTTCATCTGAGTGTTAGTATCTGCCTGACAATCCAAATTTATAAATTTATTTGAAGGAGATAATTGGATATATTAAAGAGTGTGTGATTGGAGAGACTCATTTTAGTATTGTTTTTAATGATGAAAGACTGAAAATTGAACAAACTGAATGAACAAACAACAGCCAACAGGTAAAATAAACTCATCCATAAAATGTGTAAATAACATTAACTTTGGAAAAAGTGCTCTTCCTATATTTACTGCAGAAAAAACAAGTTATAGAAATGAATTATTATATAATCCAGATATTAAAACTATATACATTTCTAGGTTTGCTTTTTTCTGAGTTTTTTCATAATGGTGCAGTATGACTTTTTCATGGTATTCAATTATTTCCTCGCTTTGAATTGAATCTGCATTTCTAACATTCTCTCTCACTTTACCTATCTATCTATCTATCTATGTATCATCTATCTGTTGGCTCCAGTTAAGAAGCACTTGTCCCTAAACAAATATTGCTCTTTCTTGTTTCAAGAACGCTGCTCATTTGCCTCCTCTATGATTACTTACCCACTATGATTTATCTATCAAGGTGCTGTTAAAGCCATCCGTGATCTTTCAGGCTAGACATGATTTCATTCTTCTCAAGTCACTTTGACCATAGGAGAATCCTGATGTCTGCATCAGTAACACAGAGGTTACTGTGTAACTCTACCCCAACCCTCATCTGCTCCAGTTTGAAGTAACCAAATTCTGCTCCCTGAACCTCAGACTCTTCATGTTCAAAATGGGGCCACTAAGTACCAATTCACAGGGTTGGTGTATAGGTAATGTGTTTAGAGCACCTAGAATACTAACATGGTTAAAGGGCTCTAGGCACATGAGTTCTTCCTCCAGGCTGTGTGTATGATAGCTCCCTAACTGCACCAAAGAGTGTTAAAGGGTGAATGAATCTGAATCTTTTTTCCCCTAGTAGTGTGATGCAGCACCATGTACTTAGCAGTTGTTCAAAAAATATTTGTTGACAGCGTGAATAGAAATTCACCACAGTGGAATTTAAAAACAACTTTTAAATATCCTCTTGGGAGACATACATAAAATAGGGTATTTCCAAAAATACATATTCTTTTCTCTTTCCCAATGTCTTTATCTCTCTAAGATAACAGAAAAAAATGTTTGCTAATGCTGTGGGAAACACAAAGCAGTAATCTCAGCAAAGTGGACATTATTGATTTTCTAGTTGGTCACCTACTCAACTGGTCAGGCCAATGGTAAGAACCACAGGTGAGAAAGGAACAGGCTCATTAAAATACCACAGAAGTCAGTGATATTTTAATGAGCATATACACTTTATCCAAATTATGAAAATAGCTTACTTTTTAAGAAATGAGTTTCCTTAAAGGAGAGTTTTCCTTATTGATGAAATGAGTGTGTCAGCTTTGCTAATTGGCTAAAAATTGCTTTCTTGGGCAAGCTGAGGTGTTGTTGGGGAAATTACTGTGGAGGCCCTTTTTTTTGGTTATGTTCAGGTATTTCTTTAAGGCAAGCAAGCAGGCAAGTAAGGAAACAAACAAAACACCCCTGAATGAAGGGAAAAGAGATTTGTTTCCTGGCTTTTCTGTTAATTACACAACAGATAGAAACATTTCAGATCAAAGCAGACAACTGTAATCTTGTAAATTTATGTTTCTTTAATTGAGAGTCAGTACAATTTAATATTCTGATCACCCCAAGGTATTGTTACTCTTTTTAGGCATTTACTGGGCATAATTAAAGGCATTACCTGGATAAAATGGGCTAACAGCTTTAGAGAACAAAACATGCTTTGTTGGAATGAATATGAGTATATTTGAAAAAACACTTTGCTCATTCACTTGAGAAACTAACTACAAACTAAATTGGAAAATAATTGCAAGGCCTGGCTTCCACATTTAATCAGTGGCAGCTATTGGGCTTTCAGCCCAATGAATTCCGTAACATTATTAGTAATTGTAGCATCACATGTCACAAAACAGGCTAAAAATAATAGCAATGTGTAAATCTCATTGCCATGAAGCCCCCAGTGCCAAGGCATTTATTTTGCATCATATCCTCACCAAAAAGAAAAAAATCAAACCCCAAACAGATCAATAGAACTGTCACTGAGTCATCGACATTTCTTAACTCTGTTCCCTTCCAACAGATGCAGCACTTGCTGTTGCTTCTGGCTGCACACTCCCTCTTGCCTTGGGAGCTATGGTATTTGCTGGCAGTTGTAGGAATCCGAGCAGGGTCTGACTCAGTGTCGCAGAGGCCAATGTATCATGCACCCTGTAGGTAAGGAGAACTGCCAACAAAATGTTCTTAATTCACAATGGACAGATTATGAAACTGAAACAGGAGCACAGAAGCTGTGTAGGAGGATGAGGGAGAGGAAATGAGGAGTAGAAGAAGGAAGAAAGTGGCAGATGTAATTTTTTTTTTATGATTGGTACTGGGTATTGATAAAGCACTAATGATTGGAATGATTTAGCCATATTTTTTAAAAAGACAAATTTTTTTTAACATCTTTATTGAAGTGTAATTGCTTTACAATGTTGTGTTAGTTTCTGCTGTATAACAAAGTCAATCAGCTATACGGATACATATATCCCCATATCTCCTCCCTCTCGCATCTCCCTCCCACCCTCCCTATCCCACCCCTCTAGGTGGTCACAAAGCACGGAGCTGATCTCCCTGTGCTATGCAGCTGCTTCCCACTAGCTATCTATTTTACGTTTGGTAGTGTATATATGTCCATGCCACTCTCTCACTTCATCCCAGCTTTAAAGGCCCATCTCTGGCTGGAAGGTGAAGAGATGCTATGTTGAATTCTGGAATAAGGAAAATGTAATTATTTTCATCTTTCTTTTCTTTTTCTCTTTTTTTCCTCTCTCTCTCCCTCGCCATTCCCCCCTCCCCAATTTCTTTCCTTCCATCCTCCTTCTTCAAAGTATATAATCACTTAAGCAACTTTTGGCTAAATCTTTTTGAAAGGAAGAGAATGTTTCATTGTGGGGTGTGTGTGTGTGTGTGTGTGTCTGTGTGTAGGGGCACAATTAAAGTAAAATTTTCTGAACTGTCTTTGCCAATTTTAAATCCATCCTTCTCCTGAAGGTTTTTAATTTTGCCATAAATCTATGTAATTCTTTACCTAAGCAAAATAATTTAAATTTTCAAAACTTATAGGAACATGTCTACTTATAATAGTTTTTCATGTCTTACTAATTGAGATTTTTAAATATTTTTATATGTAAGTAGAAAAAAAAGAGAAAATGATGACTACATCAACTCTTTCTTAGAATAATTAAAATAACTTTGTTCAGTGGCAACAGCACAAATTTAGCCTTTGACAATGGGAGAAAGAATGGTGCACCCTTATTTTACTAAAGCAAAATCTTGTTACAACAGACCATTTGTAAAATAACAGAGCAAAATTTGAATCTCTAACATAAAGCCTGCATGAATTGTTTTGTGTTTCTTGGGTCTGGATTACATAAATCTAAATTATAAAATGATTTGATGCATAAAATATTTAGCAAGTTATTGTGCTTTAGAAAGAAATCATTTAAACTAGTGCTACTTTAAAAGACTCTTCCAGTCTACAGTATATCAAGGATGTGAAAATGACTTTATATGTTAGAAAATTGGCCTTTAACGAGAAAAAATATTAGTCAATTCTAAGTGCAAAGCTATTAACTGGCTGATTTCTCATCCCTGACACAGGACGTCATCCTCAACCTAGGGCCTGGCTGTTCCGCATCCTGTGGGAACCACAGGCTTCCGAAGACTCCTTTTTACAAATAACAATCAGTTCAGATAGAGGAGACACAAGGAGAGCCAGTTAAATCTTTCACATCATTACCAGCCTCATTGTTTTGCAAATCAGTAGCATAAAGTAGAACACGTGCATGAATCCTCTTACAGGTTTCTGAATGCTAGGGATTTCAAATATGTGAATCCTTTTGATTAGCAGTAAATGGATAAGCCGCATGACAAATCATTACCTTTACCAGCTAAGTGGCTAGTTTAAAGATTACAGGTTACAGTTTGAATTCATCAAGGTTTGTCCATCTAAAAGGATGAGCCTTTCCCCTCTTCATATGTTAGACCATCATTATCATGAAGTCTGCCACATCTGATCACTAGCTCACTTGAATAGCTCAAAACTACATTTTGAAAATATCCTATTTATAGTAGAGGTATGTAGAGTAATCCAAAACACTGCTTTAACATGCTAACCCTCTCTTGGCAAGAAATTCTTCTTGGGAGACTCTAATTTCTGAAATGATGAAGTCCTGAAGCTGAGTGCCAGAACAATGGGGTAAAAAGTGATTTATCTGTATTTTAACTAGCTGTTTTTCCCCCTTTGTAATTTACTTTTACAAATGCAATTATTCATTTTCTTCAGTAGGTCACTAAGTTGATCATATTTCACTTATAGGTATTTAATATTCTTTTCCTTGTAATGATTTTTCAGTACTATTTTCCACAAATGTCAAAATCCTGAGTTGTTTATTTGAAATGCTGAGTTATTGTTCTAACAATGAGCAGCTCTAATTACAGAGCGCAGTGAACTAGGCAGCAAGAGCTTGCATCCCAAATATTACTACTAACATCAAGACATATGAAGAGTCCTAGTAACTTCTTTAAAATACATTTCTTACTTTCTGGTTGCATGGATACAGACTATTGTCTTATTTTTGAGGGGTTGCTATAAGCTCTGGGGTAAAGAACTCCTTACCCTTGTTTGTAATCTCTTTTCAAATCAGGCTTCATCTCAGTTTAAGCAGAGAACTCACCTGAAGCTTATTGCCCTGTAGTTGCTGAAGACTACACTTTCTCACTTAACTCAAACAGTAGCACAGAAAGCAAGTTGGCACCGACCCTCACCCTCAGTTGTTCTTGTGGGCACCTCACTCTCACTTTTGTTTGTTACGCATATCCAAGCAATAATAGTTACAGGGAGCACACAAGGAAAGAAACCGTTTTCCCCTCCCACTCCCCATCTGTTGTGGAAAACACACATGTTTTTCCACCACAGGTTTAGAACAACCTCATGTCCTTGGAGCACAGACTCCGACTACGTTGTAACAACAGTGCGAACCTTCCTCCCACTCCTCAACCCACAAACCTATTTTAAGGCTGCCTTCTGAGAATAACCTTCACTGTGATGCTGTTGGAACACAAGCTACCATGTTGAACAGCAATGGCGTGAGACTAACTACTCCTGCAGAACCAACCATGATTAAATAGCTCCATTAAATAGCTCCCCTTCAAAGAGTAGTGACTACAAGGCTTACATCTATGGGTTGGAAAGTCCTCACTATTCTTCCAAAGGTAAATGACCCAAAATTATTTCTTACCAAAGCAAGGCCTAATTTTATAAATTTTTAAAACAAAGTATTTAAAGTTTCCACTAAATATTTGCTGATATTTTTACCCCAAAAATGAAAAGTTATATCATTTTTTGACTTATTGCCTCATCCATGGACTCAATGATCAGAAATTACACATGAGGGATAAAAACCCCTTAAACGATGTACACAACGATGTACTCAACGATGTGCTGAGAAAATAGCTGATTCAGTAATAAAGCTGAATTAAAACTCAAGTTGTCTCTCTCTCTGAATAGCACAAGGGATTTAAACATACTGTGACATGTGAGAAAAGTTAATTGGGAGCCTCTGATTACAGAGGTAGAAATCCAAAGCCCTAGAATCTTTTTTTGGCTTAATCACAGGTAATTTGTAGAATCTTTCCAAAATTATTTTTAAACATTTCTCCATACTAAAATGGACTCCACATTGATTTAACTGTCATTCGTTTACTTAAAAAGTACATTTGTTACCAAGCAACTCTATGGCAAGTTTAGGAAAACAAGATGGATATAGTTCTTTTGGATCTTGTTATTTATTTTATTATAATACATTTTTAGTATCACTCAAGAATATACATAAATGATAATGCCTGAATTAAAACACAAGGCATACAACTTCCAATAACTAATAATGTGCAATTTATGTTGTTATTAGTAATTCTACTTCATAATTTAATTAATAATGAAATTTTGAGACAGTCAAATAAGTGACAGATTCTACATATAACGTTGTTCACAATTAAACAAATTTTTTTACTATGAAACTTGAAATTAATCACCGAAGACATCATAAGCAAGAATTAGTACATGGCACCCGCTACTGATTTCACTGGAGGCAAAAGAGTTTAGAAGAATGGGGCCGCATCCTTGATTCTGTTGCACATAATATCAGCTTATTTAAGTAATCAGGGGAAATAAAAGACGCTTAATTTTACATAGGCTAAACTGATGGTAAAATCTTAAGTTCTGAAGAGAGAATTAAAATAATAATTATTTTATTTTATTTTTTCAATGCAGTTCTTATCTGAAAAACCACCTCTTGATAGCTACACTTTATGCCTCCACTTAAGCTTCTTAAATCTTACTTTTTCATAACTAACGCTTCACAGATAACCCTTTATAATTAATTTATTATAACTAACCCTTCGTAACTGAAGGATATGTTCATTGTCCTTCACTGGATTTGCTTACATCCTTCCACTGTTCAGTACCTCTGAATAGTGCTAACTGTTGGACTTAGTGTAGACTGGTTGATGCTCTCCTTTTGCCTCCCTGAAATCGGAGTGGAATTCCCTTGTAGCTGTGTCTGTAAAGAAGATTTAAGTTCTCATCTCAAAGGTTTATTGAAATACATGAGTTACAAGGGGATAATGAGAACTCACCAATGGAGACCATCTCAATTAAACAAAAATCAGTTTATATTAATATAGCAGTTAATTATATATGTCAGAATAACTTGAAAACCTTTCCTTTGTATTTATAGAGAGCCTAAACTTATATGAAGTAAAGAAAAGTATTAATTGTGGAGAATTAAATGGAGAAATAGAGATCTATATGAATGTCAGTGGTGGTCTTGTTATAGAATTTAAAAAAAATTAATTAGTAAGAAAACAATGAAAATTTTCAATGATGAGCATTTTATTCAAAGTTAGAGTGGGGATAATTTGTATCTCAATGTCATTCATCTTTTTTTTCTTTTACCATATTAAGGAGAAATATGGACCAATTCTCAGTAATATTTTGGATACTTATAAACCCTAGTGGTTTATGTGAGTTTACGCTATATAAACTTATGTACCCCAAAGAACTTGTAATGCTAATGGCATTTATCAGGTATTGTTTATAAAGGATGTGCAAAATAATAGTCCATCTGCTATATTCCCTTTTCAGCAGAGGAATCATACAAATTAATGTTGGCCTGGATGTAATCCATTTAGGGTGACTCATGAGAGTAATAAAAATGATCTCTTTCTTTTAAAAAATTCCTTAGCAAGTATTTGTCCACTAGTTATTTTTATGCTTTTTTTTGTAAAGTCCTTTAACTTTATCAAATGCTTTATGACCATCTGGGAAAAATACCTAATGACAGGACCACCATCATCAACAATAATATTAAACTTATATTTATAACAACCTAAGCTTATGCTATGTTAATTATAGGAGAGAAAAAAGAGTATATGAAGATGCATCAACTATAAAAATAAAAGAAAAATGAAAACTAACATTTATTGTTTACTAACAACTTTTGAAATATTATCTCCTTTTGATTTTCACAGTATCTCTTTGAGACAGATGCACAGATTAACCCCATTTTATAATGGAGAAAACAGAACCTAGAGCATAGAAAACCATTCTGAGGTCACACATCTAGGACATGATAGAGATGGTTCTCAAACCCTGGTCTGTTTTCTGAAAAACTTATGCCCTAAATCACTATGAAAATTGTCTTTTCGTAGAGGCTGGTAGAAACCAGCCTAGATAATGAAGTGGTATGGAATGACAACATTTTGTGATTAAATGGATTTTATTTATTAATTATGAAAATCACCTATGCACAATACTTTTTAATATCAGTAAAACATACATACCAGGTACAGTTTATGTTAGTTCTCATCCATAAGCCAACAGTTTTTCCTCTAATTTTTAGGGGGAGAATACCAACTGACTTCTATTTAATTATATCCTTATATTTTCTGGTACATGACAAAATGGAAGACTGAATAATCCCTTACAAGTAATAAGAAAAATAATGCATCAACCCTTCATGAGTAGGAACTATTCCTAAGTCTTAGAAGGATTAGAACATATGCAGTTTTGGGAAATACTTCCTTTCATAGACATATGGCCCTTTCTTCATTTTTTCTTCTATTATAAACATTTTTTCATTGTGTTGCATCCTCCCTTTTAAAAAATAAATTGATCTATCCCTTTTCTTGTTTTGTAACTATCTCCTTTCTTTAATTTATTTACTACTAATGTTATCATAGTGTAAACAATTGAAGCAGAGGAACAAAGATTAGAGTATATGAAAATTTGATTCCGAAGTAAAAGACTTTGTTTGATTGTTTGGATGACTTCGTTTTGAGCAATTAAAGGATTCGTCTTACTCTTCCTTACTAGATAGAAGCATTATACAGTAGTAAAAGTAGACTATGGGTTCACACAGATTGGGATTTAAATTATAGCTCAACAACCTACTGGGTATAAACACTTGAACAAGTAATTCTTGTGTTCTCAGTCCAAATGTGCATTGGAGCTAATGATACCTACGTTTATTTTTTATGCATTGAAGATAATTTACATATTTAATTAAACTTAAAAAAATGTATTGAGTGCTTACTATAGGTCAGGTACTTTTCTACCAACAAAATAGACAATTAACTCACTACTTGCAGAATTTATATCTTAAAGAGGAGAAAAAGAAAGTGAATAACTGACATAACTAATAAATAAGTTATTCTTATGTTAGAAAGTTATTTGGAGAAAAAAGTAGAGCAGGATAAAAGATTTAGGAGTGCTGGGTGTGGGACATACTACAATTTTTAATGTGCAATGTTAGGTAGGTATCACTGGGAGGGTGACAGAACTGAAGAAAGTAAGAAAGATGGCTATGTGGATCTCCCAGAGGAAAGAGTACAGCCAGTGCAAAGACTCCACAGAGGAAGTGCCTTGTATTAGAAGAAGAGGAAGCAATGTGGTATGGAAGAGAGCAGAAGATAACTCACAGACATTAGAGAGGGATACAGGTGATGTAGGGTCTTGCTTACAGAGAAACACTCAGTAAATACCACTGTAAATGTATTTAGATAAAAAAAATGTTAGGCTTACCAACAGAAAAAATATTGTCCTGTGACAAAAAAGTAAACATAGCATTGTAAATATTTATTTAATACTGACTGTGTGTCGAGCATTGCACTGATCACTAAAAATCTTTCTCTCATTTATTTGCCATGAAAGCCCTATGTGTGATAATAATATCCATTATACAGATGAGAAAACTGAGGATTTAATAGGTAAAGTAACTTGTCCAGGATCACACCCTTATTAAGTGACAGAGATGTTATCCATTACCTTAACATGATTTCTTTTTGTTTAATATTAAATGCACGTATCACTTTGCTCCCTTCCAAAACCTTCTTGTCATGTCCTTTTGATTTCCAGATGAGCCGTTTACTTCCTTTTACTTCTCAGTTGGGCTCCTTTGAGCTCTCTATCATTATATCCTTTCCATAAAAGGCATTCAGTGTACTGGTTGCAGAAAATAAATTACTTTTTCACCAGCTCTCTTCTGTATTCTTCTCTTTCACAAGGGATTGGATTTAATTGTCCTCTAGCTATAATTAGCTCATTGTGCAGGGATTTTATTTTAAATGTGGCCAAGCAACAATTTTGTGATTTCATTTCCTAAATCATATATTTTAGGTCTCCTTCTTTTTTATTGTTGTTTTATTACTGCTCACGGTATTCTTACTTGCATTAGCATTGATTCACTCATTTACTCTATTTTGGATATTTCTTTTTCTCTGAATGATTTTACTCTGTTTTTTTAAAAAAATGTCATCAGTCTTTTGTTGAAATTTTTACTTAATAATATGCAAATATATAATCAGATTTTAATGTTGGCAGTATGAAAACAAAGCCTGCTTTTAGGGACACACATGGAATAAAGGTATAATTATCCTGTGTTCAAATGACATAAATAAAACATTTTTTCTTTTCAAAAATTATCATCTATTCCCTATTATCAATTTGATATTTTCAAAATTCACCATAAAAGGAACACAGGTTCTAATATATCTTCTAAATGTAGAATGGGATTTGTTGATGAAAACATACTATACCAAGGTTAATGTCTATAAATCATAATGTCTCCTTATTTTTCTATTTCTATATAATTTTCAACATCATGGCTTAATATTTATATTCACCCTAATTTCACCCCTCTTGTTTCTAAGTCTATATGCTAACAACAAAAAAAAGCATTCAAAGCTTATTATCAGAGGATTCAAACTTCAAGAAAGTATAAAGATCCAAAACTATGAAATAATTTACTTATCAGAAGCATACAAGTGGTTGTTTGCTTTTGAGAGTATTCAGACAGTTGAATTTTCTACTCTTAATCTGCTTCTTTTAGCATGGTATGGACAAACCCAAGTTTTTATTTCCTTAGGCAAAGCCAATATGATTTTTCAGTATACTGAGGGCTATACCCAGTGCAGCAGATTCAGAACCTACAACTTTCAACACAACTCCCTCCTCAAGTCAGTGTACAAGACTTACAAGTGCAAATGAGATTCGCTGCAAATCCTGATCTCCACTCAGTGACTCATGAATCCAGTGCCCTGGTATCCAGCTATTAGAATCATCGACTAATACAACTTTCAGGGTTTAAGGAAATTAAGAGTTTACATGATCCAATCATTTTATGTTACAGATGAGGAACTTGGAGTTCTCATAAAAGAAGAAGCTAGTCAAATTTATTTGTGACCTTAATCTTAAAACAGTTTAAAAATTGATGTCACATAAATATGTAAACCAGAGACATTTGTTAAATATTTGGCATGCGCAAGGCACTGAAGTATCAATTAAACCATGGCAAATATTCATGATTTAATATTGAAAAAATGTGATTGTCAGCAAAATAAATCTCTAAAGTTATTTATAGTTCTCAATAATAGAGTACACAAAAATCACAAAAAAGTGATTTTTTTGCGGATGATTTTTGTGAATTTATTTCCTATAATGTAGGTATCTATTAAAACTAGGTGCGGTGAGAGGTGAAAAAGCCAAGGCATTATTGAGAGGAATCAGTGAAAACTGAAGATCTAAAAAAGCAACTTAAATGTTCAATCAAATACTTTACCCAAAGGACAGAAACATCTATCATGTTAGAAATGAGAAAGAAAAAAGCGACATGATGTATCAGGAAGGAAAGAACTTTTCTAAAAAGGAGGACTTTAACTATTTCATGCCACTCTAACCCTATAATCCTAATAGAACATTGAGGGTAACCCCTGTAGTATAAAGAAATTAAAGCAACCACACAAAAAAGCAGCTATGAAGTAATACCAACTGATTATCTTCGTAAAAATATTTCCCTTTTTTAAAAAAAGAAATGTAAGGATTTATCCTATTCTGATCCTAAATGTAAGGATTATCCTATTCTGACATACCTTCTGTAGCCAATCACTATTTTGTTCTAAGATTTTTCAGCATCTTGAATTAAATAAGGGATGTTCATGAGAGATATTTGTTATTCAATGGCTCTTAATTGGTTTGGGGGAAAAAATCAGTATCAACTACTGGTAGAAATTCCACTTGATGGTAGAAAATGAGCCAGCTGTATTATTACAAATTGTAACTAGTGATTTGAATTTTTTTCTAAGTAAAATGAAGAGTGTTATTGTTTTTCTGTTATAACATTAGGCTTTGTTTTACTTTGTCTTGTTTATTTTGTTTTACATTTTTAAGTGTTAGGAACTTCACCTTACAAATTAAAATTTTTTAAGTTAAATAAATCTCAATTAATTTTACTTCCAGTATTTCCAAAAACCCACAAATTATCACCTCTATTTTATAGATTAGGAAATTGATCCTCATAGAGTAACTGATTTATTCAATATTACTGAGTTAGTTTGTTAGAATGAAAGAAATCTGAACCTTAGAGACCGTGCTAGTGCCACTATGTGAACTTTCTATTTGTCACATATATGAGAATGTCTGCAGAGTAAAAATATGTAGTCAGTTGGTAACGACTTCAACTTCATTTTTAGACAAGCTCTTCAAGAAAGATAGTTAACTTTTTACATTTCCTAAAACAATATCTTGGAAAGAAATGAGCTTGTGTTCTTAATTCTCTGACCCACAGTGACTGCAGGCTCCAATAAAAGCCTCTTGTCTTATAGAAGCAGAAATGCAGTCAATGTAGGTTACTAGTCATTCTCCCTAAAGATTAAAAGGGTAGTTCAGAGTTAGGGAACACAATTAACTGATAAAATAAAACTTCCTTCACTGTGGTACACAGTATGTGTCTGGCATGGAAGCAAAATGGAAAAAAAATGACACTTTACATGTGTTAGAAATCTAGTACATTTTAGATTATATTTGACTCAAATGATTTTTCTTTTGTACAACACTATGCTGTCTTTTTTGGATCTCTTTCAATTTGAGAATATTTTGGTTTGTACGTATTATTCTTCATAAAAGCCAAAGGTCACTTATTTTTTAATATCTAAATTAATATTTTCCTTTACTCAATCATTGAGTTTTATATAACAATTACTGAATGTGGGACACTGTGCTAGGTTCTAGGAATACAACTGTGAAACAGACTGACATTTCTTGTCCCCAAGGAACTTGTGTTTTACTGGTGGATACAGACCAGGAAGTGGTTCAGTACGACATGGGATAAAGATGGTCAATAGAAATATATGGAATCTATAGTTGCTGGGAATGAGAAGAATCAACTAACCTGCACTTGGCACATTCAGAATTTTTTTTCAGTATCAAAAGTGAATTCTGACAAGTGGAGCAAAGTTAGTCAAATAATGAGGAAAGGAAAAATAATATATGGGGCAGAGCGAATAGAGGAAGTCAAAGAACTTGATGACTAATGAGATGTGGGAGTGACAGAGAGAAGGGATTCAAGCAACTGGGAGAATAGTAGTGCCATTTGGTGTAAAAAAAGAAGGGAGAGAAAAGAACAAATTTGAGTAGGTTTATTTACTTTGGTTTTGGATGCAGTGAGTTTTTGGTGACTATGGGATGATTAGTAGAAAAAATATATATATATATACACATTTATTTTAGTTTATGAATTCTAAGCATATTTTTCACATTTTAATAAAGATGCAGATGTAGAGAATGGACTTGAGGACCCAGGGAGGGAGAAGGATAAGCTGGGATGAAGTGAGAGAGTGGCATTGGCATATATACACTACCAAATGTAAAACAGATAGCTAGTGGGAAGCAGCTGCATAGCACAGGGAGATCAGCTCGGTGCTTTGTGACCACATAAAGGGGTGGGATAGGGAGGGTAGGAGGGAGATGCGAGAGGGAGGGGATATGGGGATATATGTATACATGTAGCTGATTCATTTTGTTACAGAGCAGAAAATAACACAACATTGTAAAACAATTATACTCCAATAACGATGTTAAAAAAAATATTTCCAAAATCCAAATGAACAGCACGAGCAAAAGTGTCTTACAGTTATAATCGCCAGTGGGCTTGCTTTCTTGCTTGTATATAAAGTATTGGTGCATATTACAGTGAATAGTGTCTCAGATTGAATGAAATATGCTATGCCATGGATTTCAGTCTCTTCCTGCAATATTTAACTCGAGCCTAAATCATTCATAGCCAACTTCCAGTCATTAGATATCATTTGTGATATCTTTAGTGAACTTCAAGCTCTCTTCACCCTGAAACCAACTGCAAATCCAGACTGCACAGCACATTCTAAGTCATGATTAGAATCCCCAAACAGGTATGCTCTGATCTTGCTGTTTAAAGAAGAGAGGTTTAGAGCCATATGATCATTATACAATTCTCTCTCTAAATCCCCACCATGTATCTGGGAAACAAAGGAATATTATTACCTGAGAAATTGTCCAAGTACCTTGCCATGAGTACAGTGTATCTTACAGGCAGAGCCAGGGTAAGAATCAGTGTCTTCCTGACTGCCTCCTGCTGCAATCAGCAGTATTCTGAGACTGTACACATAACTGAAATCAAGACTGCTGGGATTCAGAGCGAACGTCCCCTAGATTACCTTTCCAGCCCCTCTTTTCAATTTATTTTTTTACCATAACCGGGCAATAACTCTGAGGAATTTTTAAAATGACTTTCTCCTCTAGCAACTCTGTGAGACCTCATGCTAATAAGGGGCTTAGCGGTGATAAACTAACATAAAATATATCTCAGACTCAGTCTCTCATGAGATTCCAGGGAATGTGCTTAGTTAAAGATTAAAGCTTGGCTGGAATGTTTATGCTTGAATTTTTGTGAGTCTTCTTGTAATCAGAACAAGTAATGTTTTTTCAACCAACAGAAGGTTACTTAATAACTAAGGTACATTGCTTGTAGTTTTAACTTACTGTTTAACAATGAGTTAAATAACTTGTGTGAGTGTGTACACGTTACTAGGGATACTTGTAATGAAAAGATGCAAGACATTTCCTTTCATGGTGGTAGACACACATATAAACATCCCCTTTTAATGAGGGGAAAGCAGAAAAACAAGCAATATGCTTTGAGGCTACAAAGGCACAACTGATTTAATCCGAAGGTGAGAGGGCTTTAAAGAAGAAGGTGTAGCTGAGATATCCTTGAGAGGTGGCTGATCTGGGGAGGACACTGCAGGCCGAGGAATTAGGTGCAGGTGTCTGGAAACATATTATGTGTCCAGGTAATGGCAACAGCTCTCTGTGGTCAGGGATCACGGTTTGTAGAAGGCTGAAGTGGGAAATGCAGCTTTAAAGTTAGTTTATGCAGTTAGAGCCAAACTTAGCATTGGGCAGTGCTAAGTTGTTTGCTTATTATTTTGAGAGGAATGGAGAAACTACTGAAGGGTTCTTAGCAATGGAGAGTCATGACTGGACCCAGACAAAGTTGTAACATTGAATAAGACCTCAGATGTACATACTCTTACTCCACATATGAGGAAATTAAGGTCCAGAGAGAAAGCTGGTCGGTGTTAGCCCTGTTCAGCCTACTGTTCTACTGTTTGAGAAATAACAAATTAGCCTGAACAATATTATTGCCACTGAGAAAATGAATAGGGATTCTAAATGAACAAGAAATATTTCCTGGCCTTAATATTTAACTACACAAGCAGACAAAAATATTCTTAAGTTAGAGACACAAAGATATCCCTATAACATAAGAAACTCCCATAATACGATCCACAGATGTCATGATATGTTGGAGGATTGGGATACTACACTGGGTAATAGGAGGGCTCAGTTTATTCCTGGTCTCCACTCTCCTGCGCACATTCTATTGAGAGAGTCAGGACATAGATATATAACACAATAACTTATCTGAGGGAAAAAGAGGTGAATATAGTAACCAAGTCTGTATCTCAGAAAAATTACATTAGTGTAAGTTTGGGGTGAGGGATGGAAAAGTCGAGGAGGAAGAAGAGATGTTGAGTTTTACTTCTGTTTTGACTGCTTGTTCTAACAATCACTGCATTATCCTTAACTCTTAATTTAAGACTGTTTTTTTCTATTGAATCAAAGCATTGAAAAAAATAGTGCAGAAGTATGTAAACTTTTAGTGGTACAGCACCATTATGCCTGATACAAAACTGATTCTGTACTGTTGTAAAATAAATATAGGGTTGTGTTAGTCAGCTTAGGCTGTCATAATAAAATACCATAGACTGGGTGGCTTAAACAACAGAAATTTATTTTCTCACAGTTATGGAGACTGGAAGTCTAAGATTAAGGTGCCAGCTTAGTCAGGTTCTGGTGAGAGCTCTGCTACTGGCTTGCAAACGGCCACCTTTTGACTGTGTGCTTTTATGGCCTTTCTTCAGTGCCTGTGCATGGAGAGAGATCTCTCTCTCTTCCTCTCCTTATAAGGCCACCAATCTTACTGAATTAGGACCATAATCCTATGATCTCATTTAACCTTAATTAGGAGCCCTATCACCGAATACAGTCACATTGGGGGCTAGGGCTTTAACATATGAATTTTGGGGGGACACAATTCAGTCCATAGCAGGTCATTATTGAAAATTTGGAATGTGTAGGATAGCAAAAAGAAAACACCATCATTTTTCATCCCTTCTCTCAAAGATAAATACTCTAAGATTTATGAATTAATCACTATTAATATTTTTTAAATACCTTATATGTCTTTTCCCTTAAACTTTTGGAGAATTTGAGACAGTTCCTTAGTGTAGTCAAAAACAAAAAACAAAAAACTCTGGAAATAAAACTGAGGAAGTCAGATATATAGATGAATGATATGTGTATATTAATTAATTCACCAATTCATTCATTTACTTAGGCTTTACTATGTGTCAGGAGTCATTCCTGCCAATTTGGCAAGGAAGTGGAGAGGCAGGAATTAAACAAAAAAATCACAGTTTAACATAAAATCAGTGAAGGAAAAATGCAGGGAGTATATGGTAAGTAGACTAAATTTAGCCAGCATGTGAGGGTAAGGAGGTCAGTAAACCCTCTGATGAGAACTGCTATTAATATTGTTGAGGATACCTTTTATGTGATGTATCATTTTACTCTTGCTGCTTTCAATACTGTCTTTCTCTTTGGTTTCTGAAGTTTTGATATGTCTTGCTATGGATTTCTTTGAAATTATTTTACTAGGAGTTCACTGAGCTTCTAGGATGTGTAGATTAATGTGTTTCATCAAATATGGGAAGTTTCTAGCATTATTTCTTCAAATATACTTTGCGTCCCTTTCTCTTTTTCCTCTCCTTCTGGGACTCCAACTATACACATGTTGATACACTTTATGGTAAACCACAGGTTTGTGAGGGTCTGTTCATTTGTCTTCACTTATTTTTGTTTCTATTTCTTAGGCTGAATTATCTCTATTGACCTATCTTCAAATTTACTAATTCTTTTTTCTGCAAGTTCAAATTTAATGTTGAGCCCCTCTAGTGAATGTTTCATTTATTTTATTTTTCAACTTCAAAATTTCTGTTTGGTTCTTTATTATAATTTCTGGCTCTACTGATATTCTCAATTTGGTGAGACATTAATGTCATATTTTCTCTTGATTTTTAAAAATATATGGATTACTTTAGTTTCCTGAATATAACTACAATAACTGATTTAATATCTTTGTCTTGCAGGTACAAAATCTGGTCTCCACAGTGACATTTTCTATTGATTGCTTTTATTCCTGTGTATGGTTTATACTTTTCTGTTTCTTTGAGGTCATTTAATTTTATTTTTTGCTGAAAACTGGACATTTTAGGTAATATAATATGGCAACTATGGAAATCAGATTCCTCCCTCCCAAGTTTTTGTTGTTGTTATTGTTATTTTTGTTTGGTTAATGACTTTCCTGGTCTAATTCTATAAAGTCTGCATTTCATGTAGCATATGCAAAAGCCATGAGGCAAGAAACGGCTTAGTGCCTAAGAGAAACATATGGAAGATTATTATAATTGGAGTATAAAAGAAATGGAAGAATAAGGTCACAAAAATGATTTTGCACATTACAACAAAGGTATATAAGCAACAATTGAAAGGTAATAAAGAAGTAACATGATTAGATGTTACTAGAAAGATCACTCAGGCTACTGTGTGGAGAATTAAGTGAATATGGCAAGATAAATACTGAGTATCCGACTAGAAAAGACCTGCTATAAAACAGGCCAGAGATGATTCTGGCTTAGAAAATAATAATAGCAAAAAGTAACTGAAATGTTTTGAATACTGTTTCAGTGCTGATTTAGGTATACTTTCACAATATCTTATAAAATAGATACTATTATTAGTATACTATTTTGCAGATAAGGAAACAGAGTCACCAACAGGGTAAACTATTTTTCCAGGGTCACACAGCTATTAGATGGAAGAGAAAGAATTTCAAACACAGGCAGTTTGGCTATGGAGTCTATGTTCTTACATATCATAATATACTACCTACAAGTTAAGACTAAATTAACATGAAGAAGCTGGATAATTTATAAAGCTGAAAGGGATATTTTTGAGGCAAGATTTTCAGGAGTAGGAGACAGATTGGACTGGAAGTATAAAGGAGAGGAAATTGTTATTGCAGATTCTAGGCATAAACTACTTAGCTGAATAAAGGTGCCATTTACCAAATGGGGAATGCTGAAGATAAACAGTTTTGGGGAAAGGGAAAATTTTGGAATTGAGTTTGAGATGTATAAATATTCACATCTAACATTATGTGTATTCATCTATGTAGGAATATTAAATAGACATTTGGAGTTTAGAGGAACAATCTGGATGGGAGACATCGGTGTGTGACTCTGGGGATATATTTAGCATTTGAGGTCATGGCAGTAGATAAGGAAGCTTAGTGAAAAAGAAAAGGGCAGAAACGTGATGTTGAGGTGTGCTAGTATTTAAGGTTTGGATAATGGTTTCTATAACACAAACACAGAACAATTACCTCTCCCTAATAAATAATGATCAGTTTAGTAGTATAGATGATGGACTCATTTATACATTATTTTATCCAATTGATTATAATCCATTACCATCATTATTTGTTTTAATGCTCAAATTGTCCCAGATTTGGGAGCCTCTTAAAGCTGACTTCTGTTCCTTGTGACATATCTCCATCAATCTTTGAGCACTTGTTTGTTTCCTGGCTCATCTTACACATTTCCTGTCCCAGTCCTAGAATTATCAGTTTACCCAGGGACTTTTTTTTTTTTTTTAGTAATGAGTGATATTTAGTAGATAACACCTATTGTGGTGTCACTGCTTTCTAGGCTCTCAGTGATTTTACATACACAGAGACAAATATCTTATATATGCATGTGTGTATATGTATATTACATAAGCATTTATGTATGTATGTGTGTATATATGCATACATATGTACAGAATCTACACATATGTATAGAATCATGTTTATACTAATACTTCTAACCCTAATTTAACATTACAGGGTTTATTCTAATTTTCTACCTTTTCATATTTGTAACTTAATTATCTGGCAGCAATAAACCTGAAACTTTTTATTTCTAATGTACTTAACTTGTTTAATCAACCACTTAATAAGTAAGTAACCTCTTGTTACTGCCAACCCTCTTCTTCACCCCCATCCAGTCAGATGTCCTCTGAATCCTACTCAAGGTCTAATACCCTGTACTGTGCCATCACATCTGTACCCTTAATTAGACACCCTCCTTTTCTTACCAAGGTTCCAACTTCTTGTTTCTCCCATCTCATGTAGGTTGCTGTTATGAATTGAACTATGTCCCCCCAAATTTCATAACTTGAAGCCATAACCCCCAATGTGACTGTATTTGGAGATAAGGGCTCCTAAGGAGGTAATTAAGGTTAGATGAGGTCATAAGGGTGAGGCCATAATCCAATATGACTGGCATGCTTATAAGAAGAGACTCAAGGATGTGCATACATAGTAAAAAGCCCATGTAGGGACATAGTGAGAAGGTGGCATCCACAAACCAAGGAGAGAGGTCTCAGTAGAAACCAAACCTCTAAAACGGTGATCTTGAAATTTAGGTCTCCAGAGCTATAATGAAATAAATTTCTAGTTTAAGCCACCTGGTCTATGGTAGTTTGTTAAGGTAGCCTTAGTAGACTGATACAGTTGCTTCCTTACACTGCTCAAATTCCAGCAGCCCACCCTACCATGGAGAACTTCTCAATCCCTCATGTCAGGCTTCAACAACTGCCACCAGGCCAACTCACCATCCTGGCTCCCTTCACACTCTTCCAGGTTGCACCCCCATGTGGAAGCCCTATTCACACTATTTGTGTTCCAACCTCTCCATTGTAGATGTCTTTCCCCATAGAAAGACATCATAGTAGACTTTTCTAATCCTTATACGCTGATACCTCACTTTCACATCTATGGGTGGATGCTGTTCTCAGCTCATTTGGACTCCCACACCATACACCAGTAGGGACATCAGGTCACCCTCCCACATGGATATCATTCTCACTATGTTCAGGCTTGGACAACTTGTATGAAACACCCCTGCCACATAGATGCCTTTCACGCTAAACTCTGATATCTCATACTGAGAAGCCCTTCATCCTGCTCATGTTCTAACTCTTTATATAACTGTGAATCCCCCCTTCTCCATTCTCCTAAATATGTTTATGTATGTTTTGCTTGGCTGCACCTAATGACTTCAGACTAATTTCCACCCCCCCCCCCCTTAGGAAGGCAAAGGAAGAGAAATAAAGAAGAGGAAGGAAATAAATGAATAAAAGGAAAATAAGAATTGCCTGGAAACTTACTCTGTACTAGACATTTTGAATATTGTGTTGTAAAAATTCTGGATTTCGTTTTCTTCCTCTGAGGAGTGTTGATTTTTGTTGTAACAGTTGGTTAGTTCTGGCTGATTACTCTGAATTTGTGTAGGCTTGTGTTAATGCTCTTTATATGGCAGTCTTTAAGTTTCAATTTCACTCCTAGTTCTAAGTTTTTGACTCTAAATATAGTTTTACTCCTAAGACAAGAACTTTATGGAGATTTAATTGGAAAGTGCAAGATATTTATCAAAATTCTCTAAGTTGATGGGCCTCAAGTTCTAAACTCTGTCTCCTTTGTGGTAGGCACAAACTGAAAATCTTTGCTCAGGCTTTCCAAACTTACAGCTTTTCACTGGGTCACTTTAAGTCTCTTCCATGCATATTCAATTCTGCAGTAAGTCAAGGATTTAATGGCAGTTTATACATAGATTTTGGGTTCTCTCTCTTTTGGCTTCTCTTATGATTTCCCCCTTCAATTTCCAACTGCACTAATATGCTCATATCCTAATCTTTATCACCTCAACTCTGTAAAACAAGCTTTTTCCTTAAATTCCAGCCAATATGCAGTGTAATGTGAAATGTGTTCTCATGAGAAAAGTTATATTCACGTAGATGTTGCTAAGTTTAATTTCATTCTTTCAAGGGTCATGCGCCTCCAGTTTCCACCTGCATTTTGCTGCTTTCCAGTTATCTTCAAATACTTGTGTGTCTGTGTTTTTTGTTTTTAATGTTGTGTTGTTGTGTTCTGAGTTTATAGTTGTTATTAGCAGGAGGCTCAGTTTCGTACAAGTTACTTCACCATTACCAGTATTGGGACTCTTCCTCTTATTCACTTTTAATATCGCTTTGGCATGTTCTGAGTAGTTGAAAATTTTTGTTTTTCTTCTGTCATAAAGTGTTACAAATATTTTGAAGAAACATTGCAACTGTTAATCTTACAAATAAAGGTACAAACATAACATCTACATAGCTTGATTTGGAAACAAAAAATTATACATATATTCTAGAAAATTCCTTGAGGCTTAATAATTGTGATTTAAATTTCTTTTCTGCAACTTTCTTTGAGTTGAATAGTTAGAAAAAAGTTATACTGATAAAAAGTTTAGGAGAAAAACATGGTATTGCAAAATATATTTTGAAATAGGAAGAATATTTTATTTTTCAAATCATATATTTTATGCAAAAAGTTTAATGATTATGTACTTGGTAAAAATTCAGTTCATTTATACTAAAAATTTAATTCAACTCAAATATATTAAAATTTTAAAAAGACACAGAACACAATTGAGGTTTAATAATGTCAATGAATTTCTCTAGCTTATACAGCTGGAAAAACCAACATGCAAACTTAAACATTATCAGCTAGACCTATCTATCTATCTCTATCTATCCACACATATATATACGTATACTTGTACACATATATATGTATGTGTACATGTATAAACACAAATATATACACACACATATGCAACTTCTTTTTTCCCTTGACAATTTATTGTAGCCATCTTTTAATAAAACTGTTTCTAAATTTTTGATGTCCAAATGTTAATTCTTAGTAGTATTGTGCTCTTTTAAAATTATATACCTCCTTTTAATGGATCTGTAAATTATTTATAGTTTTTGTTATTATACAATAAGTATTTTAATATAATTTATACTTATGTGTTTATATTAGTTCTTATAGTGTATATTATTAGAAGCAGAATTACTGTATCAAAGAATTTTCATAAGTTATGCTTTTACTAATACAGCCAAATAAATTTCAAGTCAGGCTAAAATGGTTTCCTCATACATTTCAAAGACTAAATAAATTAAGTGGTTTCATTTGATTTGGCTTAATTTTGCAAAGTAGTTTGGATGAAAAAGTATGTCACATTGTTTTAAGTTGCATTTTTCAGATATGCACCTTAATCTCCATGTGAGGTTAACAATCTGTTCATTTCTTCTTCAAATTGTCTAGTTACATACTTTATGTACTTCTCTATCAGAAATTTTCTGTAGATATATAGTGCCCCTTTGTACTGTGAGTAATAAAGCTATTTCTGTTACATTTATCTTAAATAGGTTTTTTCAGTCCATTGTTTGTTTGGAAATTCATTGATGGATGATTTATAATACCATGCAGACATTTTTCAATCTTCTTAATCAAATCTGTCAGATTTTCTCTCTGGTTTCTGAGTTTTTGAAACCTTAGAAAAACCTTCCCATCCTAAAATTATGCATGTAAAAAGATTCTGCATGTGTGTATAATATAAATATTAAATTATTATTCTTTACTTTTAGTCAATCAATCTAAATTTCTTTTGTGTAACGTGGATTGAGATAATTATAATATCTTTTTTCTTTGGCCACACCTCAAGGCATGTGGGCTCTTAGTCTCCTGATCCATCAGGGATCAAACCCAAGTCCCCTGCAGGGGAAGCACAGAGTCTCAAGCACTGGACCACCAGGGAAGTCCCAAAAGATAATTATAATATCTTATCTCCCCAAATGGCACACTAGTTGACTTGATAAATGTATGTGTTGTGTGTCCTTTTTCAACTGTAATTTTCTATTAAACCACTCGTCTATTTTAAAACTTCACATTTTAATTGCTACTTTTTAATACCATTAATTGCAATTAATGAAACTTCTTATTTTGATTCTGATCAAAAGTATCTTAGTCATGATAAAATTTTAATGTAAATATCTGGTCAACTTTTTTCATTTATCTCTATGTATTTAACATCTCTTTGAAAATACTTTCTAAATGATCTGTTTACATTTTTATGCATGTTTATGTACATATTTATGAATATATTTGTACCCTGTCTCATAGAGAAAGAAATTTAGGCAGCTTCAAAGATCGTAAAATATTAAGACATAACTATAAATGAGATGTATTTGTGAGAGAATAAAGAAAAATATTTTATACATAAAAATTGTTCCATTAGTGAGCTAAAAGTGAAACACAGTTATCTATATATATGCCAAACCAAGGCCACAGTTATCTATATATATGCCAAACCAAGTTTGGCTATGCGTTTTCTAGAAGCCAATGAGAAAAGAGAAACCTAACCAATAACCTGATGCACATTCTTAAATTGTGTTTATGTTACAGGTAACCATTTTTACTGTTTAGATGGAGACATTTTATATATATTTTTTGATAATAAATGAAATCCATCGATGCTGAAAACTGAACAAAATGGTTTCTATATTATAAACTCACTGAAAGTAAGAACCATATTTCATATCTTTTTGACCCTAAAATTTCAACTTAAACTCCAGAGAGGCTAAAAATTATTACTAGATATAACAACTTAGTATAGTAATAACTCATTTAATTTTGCTATTATACCCATTATTATCAATGAAATAATAAATATTTTATTAGTATTGAATTTTCAATTTTCTAGATATCCTGAGAGAAAATGAAAATGTATTTAAAAATAGTCTGTATTGAGACATTCTTTGCATAGGAAAATAATGAGACTAATTCTTGGCTAGCTAGAAGTGATTGCTTCTATAGTTATTTTGTATTTAAATAACAATTTGAGATTTTTCCTTTTGGCCGTAATGGAATAGCAAGAACTTTCACTGTAAATAACCAGAAAACAGGACAAAATACATGAAATTACTGTTTAAGACATCAGACAATGGGTAGCACAGATCCATGATTCCTGAGAGAAGGGAAACAAATGAGGGGGGCCTTATGACCACATTAGCTCCTGCCTTGAGACAATTTCTTAATAGTTGACAAAAGGAATGGTAACCCAAAGAGAGTCCAGTAGCCTCAAAGGATGAAAAGTAAGATCAGATTTTGGGGAATCTGAAGCAGCTGGAAATTGCAGGAAAAAATTCCATAAAGGAGGTTATACACAGAAAAGACCTCCAAAAAGCTGCATAGGCACCCCCTTTAATCTTTGCTGATTTCAAGGCCATACACTTATCCAATGAAAGGCTACAAAGAGGGGCAAAGACCAAGCATGGATTTGCAAAGTGAATAATTCTCAAGCTCATACACAGTGGTGAGATATTTGAACTGCATCCAGTAAGTGTGGAGTCCTGAGTACTTATCTGGGGAATAGAATTTTTAGTTGAATACCTCTCTAAAAAGAAACCTCCAAGCTCAGATAGCTTCATTGGTTAGTTTTGTCAAACACTTAATGTAGGAAAAATTGTAATCTCATGCAGACACTTTCAGAAAGAGAAATATAGTGAATATCTCTCAACTCATTAATTTGAGTCCAGTATTACCCTGATACCAAAATCAAACAAAGTAAAGAGTACCACACTACAAAAATACAAAAACAAAATGAAACAATATACCTCATGCACAGAGAGGCTATAATCTTTTAAACATTTTAACAAATTAAATGCAACAATATATATTAAAAAATGGTAATGTACCATAACCAAGTAGGTCTTATTCTTGGAATGCAAGGTTGTTTTACCATACGAAAGTAATCAATGTAATTCATTATTTTCAGCTGGTAGGGGGGGAAAGCATGATATTCTCAATATATGAAGAAAAATATTTAACAAAATTCAACATCCATTCCTGAAAAAAACTTTCAATAAACTAGGACATGGGGCTTCCCTGGTGGCGCAGTGGTTGACAGTCTGCCTGCCAATGCAGGGGACACGGGTTCGAGCCCTGGTCTGGGAAGATCCCACATGCCGTGGAGCAACTAGGCCCGTGAGCCACAACTACTGAGCCTGCGCGTCTGGAGCCTATGTTCCGCGACAAGAGGCCGCGACAGTGAGAGGTCCGCGCTCGCCGCAACGAGAGAAAGCCCTCGCACAGAAACGAAGACCCAACACAGCCAAAATAAATAAGTAAATAAATAAAATAAATAAATAAATAAACTAGGACATGGAGAAAACTTCTTTTTTTTTTTTTTTTTTCTGTTTCCTTTGCTGTGCAAAAGCTTTGAAGTTTCATTAGGTCCCACTTGTTTATTTTTGTTTTTATTTCCATTAATCTAGGAGGTGGATCAAAAAAGATCTTGCTGTGATTTATGTCAAAGAGTGTTCTTCCTATGTTTTCCTCTAAGAGTTTTATAGTGTCCAGTCTTATATTTAGGTCTCTAATCCATTTTGAGTTTATTTTTGTGTATGGTGTTAGGGAGTATTCTAATTTCATTCTTTTACATGTAGCTGTCCAGTTTTCCCAGCACCACTTATTGAAGAGACTGTCTTTTCTCCATTGTATATCTTTGCCTCCTTTGTCATAGATTAGTTGACCATAGGTACGTGGGTTAATCTCTGGGCTTTCTATCTTGTTCCATTGATCTATGTTTCTGTTTTTGTGCCAGTACCATATTGTCTTGATTACTGTAGCTTTGTAGTATAGTCTGAAGTCAGGGAGTCTGATTCCTCCAGTTCCATTTTTTTGCCTCAAGACTGCTTTGGCTATTTGGGGTCTTTTGTGTCTCCATACAAATTTTAAGATGATTTGTTCTAGCTCCGTAAAAAATGCCATTGGTAATTTGATAGGGATTGCATTGAATCTGTAGATTGCTTTGGGTAGTATAGTCATTTTCACAATGTTGATTCTTCCAATCCAAGAACATGGTATATCTCTCCATCTGTTGGTATCATCTTTAATTTCTTTCATCAGTGTCTTATAGTTTTCTGCATACAGGTCTTTTGTCTCCCTAGGTAGGTTTATTCCTAGGTATTTTATTCTTTTTGTTGCAATGGTAAATGGGAGTGTTTCCATAATTTCTCTTTCAGATTTTTCATCATTAGTGTATAGGAATGCAAGAGATTTCTGTGCATTAATTTTGTATCCTGCAACGTTACCATATTCATTAATTAGCTCTAGCAGTTTTCTGGTGGCAGTTTTAGGATTCTCTATGTATAGTATCATGTCATCCGCAAACAGTGACAGTTTTACTTCTTCTTTTCCAATTTGTATTCCTTTTATTTCTTTTTCTTCTCTGATTGCCGTGGCTAGGACTTCCAGAACTATGTTGAATAATAATGGTGAGAGTGGACATCCTTGTCTCGTTCCTGATCTTAGAGGAAATGCTTTCAGTTTTTCACCATTGAGAATGATGTTTGCTGTGGGTTTGTCATATATGGCCTTTATTATGTTGAGGTAGGTTCCCTCTATGCCCACTTTCTGGAGAGTTTTTATCATAAATGGGTGTTGAATTTTGTCAAAAGCTTTTTCTGCATCTATTGAGATGATCATATGGTTTTTATTCTTCAATTTGTTAATATGGTGTATCACATTGATTGATTTGCGTATATTGAAGAATCCTTGCATCCCTGGGATAAATCCCACTTGATCGTGGTGTATGATCCTTTTAATGTGTTGTTGGATTCTGTTTGCTAGTATTTTGTTGAGGATTTTTGCATCTATATTCATCAGTGATATTGGTCTGTAATTTTCTTTTTTTGTAGTGTCTTTGTCTGGTTTTGGTATCAGGGTGATGGTGGCCTCATAGAATGAGTTTGGGAGTGTTCCTTCCTCTGCAATTTTTTGGAAGACTTTGAGAAGGATGGGTGTTAGCTCTTCTCTAAATGTTTGATAGAATTCACCTGTGAAGCCATCTGGTCCTGGACTTTTGTTTGTTGGAAGATTTTTAATCACAGTTTCAATTTCATTACTTGTGATTGGTCTGTTCATATTTTCTGTTTCTTCCTGATTCAGTCTGGGAAGGTTATACCTTTCTAAGAATTTGTCCATTTCTTCCAGGTTGTCCATTTTATTGGCATAAAGTTGCTTGTAGTAGTCTCTTAGGATGCTTTGTATTTCTGCGGTGTCTGTTGTAACTTCTCCTTTTTCATTTCTGATTTTATTGATTTGAGTCCTCTCCCTCTTTTTCTTGATGAGTCTGGCTAATGGCTTATCAATTTTGTTTATCTTCTCAAAGAACAAACTTTTAGTTTTATTGATCTTTGCTATTGTTTTCTTTGTTTCTATTTCATTTATTTCTGCTCTGATCTTTATGATTTCTTTCCTTCTGCTGACTTTGGGTTTTGTTTGTTCTTCTTTCTCTAGTTTCTTTAGGTGTAATGTTAGATTGTTTACTTGAGAATTTTCTTGTTTCTTTAGGTAGGCTTGTATAGCTATAAACTTCCCTCTTAGAACCGCTTTTGCTGCATCCCATAGGTTTTGGGTCGTCGTGTTTTCATTGTCATTTGTCTCTAGGTATTTTTTGATTTCCTCTTTGATTTCTTCAGTGATCTCTTGGTTATTTAGTAACGTATTGTTTAGCCTCCATGTGTTTGTCTTTTTTACGTTTTTTTCCCTGTAATTCATTTCTAATCTCATAGCGTTGTGGTCAGAAAAGATGCTTGATATGATTTCAATTTTCTTAAATTTACTGAGGCTTGATTTGTGACCCAAGATGTGATCTATCCTGGAGAATGTTCCGTGCGCACTTGAGAAGAACGTGTAATCTGCTGTTTTTGGATGGAATGTCCTATATATATCAATTAAATCTATCTGGTCTATTGTGTCATTTAAAGCTTCTGTTTCCTTATTTATTTTCATTTTGGATGATCTGTCCATTGGTGTAAGTGAGGTGTTAAAGTCCCCCACTATTATTGTGTTACTGTCGATTTCCCCTTTTATAGCTGTTAGCAGTTGCCTTATGTATTGAGGTGCTCCTATGTTGGGTGCATATATATTTATAATTGTTATATCTTCTTCTTGGATTGATCCCTGGATCATTATGTAGTGTCCTTCCTTGTCTCTTGTAACATTCTTTATTTTAAAGTCTATTTTATCTGATATGAGTATAGCTACTCCAGCTTTCTTTTGATTTCCATTTGCATGGAATATCTTTTTCCATCCCCTCACTTTCAGTCTGTATGTGTCCCTAGGTCTAAAGTGGGTCTCTTATAGACAGCATATATATGGGTCTTGTTTTTGTATCCATTCAGCCAGTCTATGTCTTTTGGTTGGGGCATTTAATCCATTCACGTTTAAGGTAATTATCGATATGTATGTTCCTATGACCATTTTCTTAATTGTTTTGGGTTTGTTTTTGTAGGTCCTTTTCTTCTCTTGTGTTTCCCACTTAGAGAAGTTCCTTTAGCATTTGTTGTAGAGCTGGTTTGGTGGTGCTGAATTCTCTTAGCTTTTGCTTGTCTGTAAAGCTTTTGATTTCTCCATCAAATCTAAATGAGATCCTTGCTGAGTAGAGTAATCTTGGTTGTAGGTTCTTCCCTTTCATCACTTTAAGTATATCATGCCACTCCCTTCTGGCTTGCAGAGTTTCTGCTGAGAAATCAGCTGTTAACGTTATGGGAGTTCCCTTGTATGTTATTTGTCATTTTTCCCTTGCTGCTTTCAATAATTTTTCTTTGTCTTTAATTTTTGCCACTTTGATTACTATGTGTCTCGGCTTGTTTCTCCTTGGGTTTATTCTGTATCGGACTCTCTGCACTTCCTGGACTTGGGTGGCTATTTCCTTTCCCATGTTAGGGAAGTTTTCGACTATAATCTCTTCAAATATTTTCTCTGGTCCTTTCTCTCTCTCTTCTCCTTCTGGGACCCCTATAATGCGAATGTTGTTGCGTTTAATGTTGTCCCAGAGGTCTCTTAGGCTGTCTTCATTTCTTTTCATTCTTTTTTCTTTAGTCTGTTCCGCAGCAGTGAATTACACCATTCTGTCTTCCAGGTCACTTATCCGTTCTTCTGCCTCAGTTATTCTGCTATTGATTCCTTCTAGTGTAGTTTTCATTTCAGTTATTGTATTGGTCATCTCTGTTTGTTTGTTCTTTAATTCTTCTAGGTCTTTGTTAATCATTTCTTGCATCTTCTCAATCTTTGCCTCCATTCTTATTCCGAGGTCCTGGATCATCTTCACTATCATTATTCTGAATTCTTTTTCTGGAAGGTTGCCTATCTCCACTTCATTTAGTTGTTTTTCTGGGCTTTTTTCTTGTTCCTTCATCTGGTACATAGCCCTCTGCCTTTTCATCTTCTCTATCTTTCTGTAACTGTGGTTTTTGGTCCACAGGCTGCAGGATTGTAGTTTTTCTTGCTTCTGTTGTCTGCCCTCTGGTGGTTGAGGCTATCTAACAAAACTTCTTAATCTAATAAAACACATCAATGAAAAACCTACAGCTAATGCAATACTTAATTGTTAATCTCTGTTTCTGGCTGTGAAGGAGCAACGAGGATGAGATTTACCCTATGTTTTAAATAATTGAAAACTTAGAAAACTACATGAAACAATGGCTTTGTATAACTAGTTAACAGGCAGTGATCCCTAAGAAATGGGGAAGAAATAATATGAGCCCTATGAGAGCCTTTCCTTATTGTCTAGAGAGATTTTCCAAGCTGTAGTACAGGAAGGGGTAACCAAACAAAGCCCTGCAGTCTCACAGAGAATATGCAGTTTGGCACTCAGGGAGGCCAAGGAAGCTATAATTTGCAGAGTAACATACTAGAGTAGAGGAAGTTGCAGAAAGAGCATTCCAGTGATCTGTGAAGGGGTTACCTCAAGTCTTTGATAGAATCCTTATCTGAATATGTAAGAAAAGTACCCAATGAGGGTGGTGATAGAACGATCACTTAAGAAGAGTACACAGAACAATCTCTGAAGCTCATATAGTGCTGGAAATAGCTTTTGTTCTTCCTAGTCAAAGGTAAATGTCCTTTTAATACTGGCATCATGTAGATTCCTCAAGATGGGATTACCTTAGTTATGGGGATAACTAATTAGAGACTACAGGTTAGACTAAAGGCTGCCCTGGGCACATCCTACCAAGCTTAAAACAAGTCATGGAAGATCAAAATGATTCCAATTCACCTAACTGTATCCCAGAACAATGCTACATAAAATTTAATGAAAATATAAGAACAAAGTTAGGTAACTTATACTATCTGGTTTTAAGGCTTACTATAAAGGTACAGTTAGCAAGACACTGTAGTTCTGGCTTAAAGACAAACAACTAGATCAGTTCAACAGAAGAGGGAGAGTCCAGAAGTATATATGTAACAGAGAACAAACCTGACAACATATCAGATCTATTCCTTTAGCTCTACCCCTTGTGCTCTGTTGCCTGTTCTTAGTCATGCTGGCTCTGCACCTTTTACAAAAGAATGTTGCCTGTGGCCTAAAATATACTGGAGAGCCCATTCTCAAGGCTGTGACCTTTAAAGGGATAACACTTTTCCATTCATACAGAGATAAAATGTTGCCTAAAAGAAAATAATTGTGTTGTTGGAGGTTTACAGTAACATCGTAACCAGCCCTACCCGGACATTTACAAGAACAGAGAATTCATGTACCAAAAAGTGTGCAACAACCAGCCATACCTCTTCCCCTTTTAGTATAAAAGAAGCCTGAATTCTAACTCAGGTAATATGGTTCTTTGGGAGACTAGTCTGCCATGTTCTCGGTCTGCTGGCTTTCTGAATAAAGTTGCTATTCCTTGCTCCAGCACCTAGTCTCTCAATTTATTGGTCTGTGGTGTGGGGAGCAGTATGAGCTTAGACTCAGTAAGAGACTTGTCCATATACAGATGACTGATTTTCACTAATGTTTCCAAGGGAATTTAACAGAGAAAGGATAGTTTAAAACAATGTTTACAGAAGTGGATATCCATCAGCAAAAATTTAAAAATAAATAAATAAATAGATACGTTGACTCATATTACACTAAATGCAAATATTAACTCCAAATAGATCATAGTCTTAAACACAAAAGATACAATATAAAATATTATAGAAAAAATAGGGGAACATAGGAGGATATCTTTATTTCTTTTGGATAGGCAAAAATTTCTTAGATTATGAAAAGAATAAAATGACAAATTAGCCTTCATGAAAATTAAATGATAATTCTGCTCTTCAAGAGACAGTGTTTAGAAAATCAGAAGGCAAGCCACTGGCTGCGAGAAAATATTTGCAATAAATATACCTGATTAATGACTACATACAGAACATGTTAGTGTCATTTAAAACTCAATTATTAGGAAACGACCCAGTAAAAATGAACAGAATATTTTAAAAAACACAACACAAAATGAGATAAGGTCAAAAAGCACACAAAAAAGATATTCAATGTCAGTCATCAAGTAAGATGCAATTTAACATGAAAATGAAAAGCATTTACAAGTACTTTAGAATGTCTAAAATAAAATAACTGGCAAAACCCATAACCTGGCAAGATTTTGGAGCAAGTGGAATTCTTTTACGTGGCTTGTGATATTGTAAAATTATACAAACATTCTAGAAAAATGTTTGGCAATGTGTTATAAAGTTAAACATATACTTACCATGAGACCCCGCCACTCCACTCCTCTTTGAAATGAAAACACTTGTCCATAGAAACATCTGAGCATGAATGCTTACAGCAGCTTACTCATAAGAAGTCCAAGCTAGAGAAAACATAAATATAACTGTTACATGGATAAACAAATAATGGTGTATTCATAAATGAAATAGTGTTCAAGCAATAAAAAGAATGAACTATTGATGACACAACAGTATGGATGAATCTTAGCAAAATTATCCTGAGCAAAAGAAGCCAGACAAAAATAACTGCATACTCTATGATTCCATTTATTTGAAAATCTAGCAAGGACAGTTAAAGTTACTGTGACAAATGGAAGTTCAGTAGTTGCTATGGGTGGGAGTTGACTGGACTGGGAAGGATTAAAAAGGAAACTCTTTGGGATGATGTCAATCTTCTGTATTTTTGTAACAGAGAAGAAAAAACCTGACTCCATATTCCTTTAGCTCTAACCTTTGTGCTCTGTTGCCTATGATCAGTCATGCTGGCTCTGTACCTTTGTAAAAAGAACGTTGTCTATAGCCTGAAGTACACATGATAGCCCATTCTCAAGGCTCTGCTTCTGAGGCTTGACCTTTAAAGGCATAGCAATTTTCATTCATATAGAGGTAAAAAGTTGCATAACAGAGAATAACATTTGTCTTGTTGGAGGTTTACTTGACCATCCCTACGTGAACAGCTGCAAGAACAAAGGATTATCACATCCCCTCTAGGGTCTGGCCAGCACCAAAAGGTCTGCAACAACTGATTTCAGTGCCAAGAAGACCTCAGTCTTTGTCTTCTTTGAAGAACGAATTCCACAAAGAGACCAAGATTGTAAAGCAGGCATAGGGTTTATTAGAAGCACAGGGCCTGTGGGAGAGCACAAAAAGAAGCAGTTTCTTTAGGGCAGAAGTGAAAGTTACACACTCAGAGAAGAGTGTGGGCATCCTCATGAGTGAGAAGCACGCAATAGAGGCTTAGGTTGTTAATATGGGGTTAATCTTCTGGGGTTTAGATGAGGGTGATTCCCCTTTCCCTCCCCTAGGATCCTGTCATCTTCAATTCCTTATTTGGACTTCCACCAGCCTCTATTTTGAATCCCATGGGCAACCAAGTGAAACCCAAGGGGGTGGGGAGGCCAAAACCACAATGCTAATGATATTATAATGATATTACAATGTGTCCAAGGTTACTAGAGGACGATTTGAGACCCTCTCTGTGCATGTGTCAGGCTGGGAAATCTCCTTGATCACAAGAATGTGGAGACTGCGGTGGGTTGCTTTTGTCCTTCACCCAATCATCAGCAAGCAGCCTGTGCATTTTTATTTGCACATGTTTCCATGGTTTTCAAGGTCGGAGTTTCTTGCTCAGATGATACAAAGTTTCTGTTTTAGTTGCCATTCCTCCATGTGTCATGGCCTCATTAAGTGCTAAACAGGGAGGGTGGTTTGCCTTCTGCCTAATGCTTATGCATGAGGAGGCTGTCCTTGGGCCCAGCCCTGTCTTTCCTGCCTCACAACCAGCCACACCCCCTCCTTTTTTAGTATAAAAGAAGTCTGAATTCTAACTAGGGTAATATGGTTTTTGGGACACTAGTCTGCCATCTTCTTGGTCTGCTGACTTTACACATAAATCCACTATTCCTTGCCCCAACACCTAATCTCCCGATTCACTGGCCTGTCCTGCAGGGAGCAGTAGGAGCTTGGACTTGGTAACATTTTGATTATAGTAGTGGTTATACAAATGTACCAATTTATCAAAACTCAAGAATGCATTGTGTTGCAGTTCGAACATGTTTATAGGATCCGCAAAAAACTGACAAGGAAAAGAGCTTTCCTCATACACCACAGAGATGCAGTGAGTTGACCAAAGTGTGAAATAGCCATCTACTACTATGTATAAAACAGACAAGTAATAAGGACCTACTCAATACTCTGTAATGACTTATATGGGAAAAGAATCTAAAAAAGAGTGGATATATGTATATGTATATCTGATTCACTTTGCTGTACAGCAGAAAGTAACACAACATTGTAGATCAATTCTACTCCAATTTTTTAAAAAAAGAAATAGCCATCTAGAAAATCAGTACTCACAAAACAGAATAAAAACGTCAAAGATTAAAAGCTTAATCAAGAAAAATAAAGACATTTGAAAAGTTTGCAGAAAAAAAGATAATTCTTAATATATGGAAATGCTTATATCAGTAGTTCTCTGCTATGCCAAGCAAAAACATAATCAGTAATACTTGATTATATTATTAACATTTTGAGACCAAAGAATACTTTAGATATTAAACTTTTATTCTGAGACAAAATATTTTTATTAGAAGACATCATGGGCAAAATGATGGAACACATCCAATGTCTAAATAGCTTGAAAATTTGGCAGATGCTGTTTCTCTTTTTGTCACTCTTCCGTGGCATTCTCATATCAATCAGAGTACCTTTAGAGAAAGGAACATACCAAGTCCTCTACTTATGTTAACAGGTTAAATCCACTGTCATAATGCCCTTTTCCAAAATTCAGTAGCTCTAACATTTCTCTATAACTTAAAAACTGGATCTCAAAGTTAACAATGCCATGAAAATCTCATTCCTAAAATTCCCTTATTTCAAAAAAAAAAAAAAGTGGAGCCATAATGAACTAATTGGCTAAGAGAAGGACAGAACAGACCAAGAGTTAATTTACTTTAGAAGAAATAAAGAATTAATCAGAAATAAAGAAAAAATAAATACTGCAGAACAAGATGGCCTTTATTGCCTGGATATCGATGGACTGTTTAAATTTAGGTAACTGCGTTGGTTTATTATCAATTCTAAAATTTTGATGTCTTTATATCTATCCCAGTCCACTTTTTTAGTATCTCCCTCATAAAATATTTTTATTTCCAATTCTTTTAAAATAATTCTGTACCCCTACAACTTTCCCGCCTGTATCTGGTGTTGCCAGTTTTGTCTTTCTATATCTTACCTTTATGTCAAGGCCAAGTCTTCATTGGAACCTCGCTGAGCTTTCTCTTTTCTGAATTATTTTTGAATTAAAACCCCTCCTCTTTACACATTTATAATAATTGCTCTTTCTTTTCTTCATGAGTGCAAGTATTTTCAATAAACCTAACCTTTAATTACCCTAAGATATAAGTCACACACTCCCTATCTTCTCACAGTGGTCTGGACTAATCTGGATTCAGCAAATATTTGGTTGTAACTAGTTCTTGGTAAATTGCAATTACGAAAAAAAATTGCCAAAATGTGAAATTATTTCAACACTGAAAAATAAGTAATTATTGCTTAACAAATGTGGAATTTTTCTTTTTGGGATATTTCCAGTTACCTAGAAAATAACTTTATTTTCAGGGAAGGGACTCTGAAATCCTTCCTGGGGAGGGATATATCTGAGCCTATGTTTGGTGACTTAGGTGGCTAAAAATTTGCCATGGGAAGAAGTTTTAATTTTTTTTAATGTGCAAAATACCTTTGTATCCTTATATTTTACATATGATGAAATCACTGGCAGCTTTTCATGCTACAAAAGTGTGCATTTCATATGTTTTAATTTTTTTACACCACATCACATTTTAATTAATGCAAACTATATTAAATTAATATAAAAATTTCTAAATCCTTATTCTATTATTGAAAATGTAGCTCTTATTTTTACATTTATTACACTCTCTATTCAACAAATATTTATGTTGTATTTATCAGCACTATTCTAGACACTGGGAGTATAGTAGTGAATAAGGCAAAAGTTCCTACCTTCACTGATTAGTATTGCATGAAATTTTTGTATGTATCAGGAATCAAGGCTTTTTAATCTGACTTCCTGAGTTGTACTTTTACTTAATAACTTTCTTACTTGGACAAGATACTTCACATCACTAAGTCTCAGTTTTCTCATCTATAAAATGTGAATGATAACACAAACTTCTCATGTTTGCTCTGAGAACTCCTAGGACTAAGCACCATAGAGCACTTAGTATTGAATAAATGCTAAAAAAAAAAGGTGTTCAAAGAATTACTGGGTCCAAAAGAGCTTCCAGTATCTGCCACAACTATACTCAGGTCCCCTGGTCACGAATCTTTACTACTACTTCCCTGCCTCTGGACATTCAATGGAGTCTCCTTGGTCTGTCATCTTAACCCCAGTACTTGGTGCCTTTGGATCCCAACGAATCTATATTTTAAAAAATGAGGAGAGTCTGCTCTACAGTGTTATCTGATCCTAATTTTACATAACTGTGGATCTCTCACAAGATTTCCAATAGAGTTAAGATGATGGCCTTCAAGGTAATTTTCTGACCCAATCTATAATAAGTATTTAGCCATTTTTTTAGTTAAAGGGTAAATTATATATATACACACACACACACACACACACACACACACACACATATGTATACATTTATATTTTTGTGTCTTAGTAGACACAATATTGAATAGAAAGTGATTTACTACGATTTTGTTATCCCCATTTTCTGGTTTCATATAATTGCCTACACAGCCTTTATTTGTCCTCTTTAAATACATTGCTTTCTATGGTTTATAGGAAAATATTATAAACTATAATGAAGTTACCTGAATCTCTCTCTCTCACTCTTTCTCACACCTCCATCTCTCCTATACACGTCATCCTCTCAATAATCATATTGCTTCTAATTATTTAACATCAATTGCTTATTTTAACACTTCCCTTAGATGTTATATAAAAACACAGTACTTAAGCTTTACGTTTCATTTTTTCTTTTCTTTTTATTTTTGGAGCAGAGGTTTCAGTGCCGTTTAGCTCCCATTCTCTTATAATAGAAATGCTAAAAGGCATTTTAGAGCTAAAACAACTATTTCATTTTCCTTACATTTATTATTATAGGCTCCCTTAAACTCAGCAGTTTTAAAGCTTTATTTTTAGAGGCAAGTCACTCTAGATGGCAGGGGACTGTTATTTGGCACTAAAACAATGAACTGTGTCCCATTCTTCTTTGAGAACTTTTTAATTTTTTTGGCCAGCAAATCGCCAATTGTGAAGGATCTATTTTTCTCAGTTTTTAGCTCCAAAGTCCCATCAATCATACCAGACCTGAGGGGGGAAAGCATCATGTGCGCACTAACATTTTCAAGCTCAGAGCTGTGTTGTCGCTCTCTCTAGCAGTACCATCTGCTCTGAGCCAAGTTTAAAGCCAAGGGACTCCAGTAAACCCACATGTCAAAAACTTCCCACTATACAAGGAAATCATCCTACAGGATCTGTGTAGGATGTACACACTTCAAAAAGAAGGCAAGTGTTTGGAATAACACTGTAGAATTCAAACAGAGAGCCTATTACGGAACTCACAAAGAAACTGCTATACCAGGAGGCGGCACTCTCCAAAGAAAACTGCCAAAATTAAAGAGACATTAAAAAAAAAAAAGCCGATCGCAATCTTATCATTATATAAATGTAAGCATACTTTAGTGATACCGAGAAAAAAAAAAGGACTTTCTAAAGTTATGAAAGTAGATTAAGATCTTTTCTCAAAGTTGTATCTCCCTTATATTACTTAGAATGATATTTTAAAGTAATCTTTAGTGATATTCAATATTTAAAATATTTTAAAAGCATTCAATGGTATTAACTAAAAAATATTTACAAGGCAGTCAAAAATGAGAACTAATGTTTAAAGAGCCCTAAAACTAAGAGAAGATCATGTTATGGGCACAGAACATTAATGAAATTTTAAAAATCTTATTTTCATGTAGTGTAGTTTTTTAGAGCTGTAAAATGCTTTCATTTTAATGATTTAAGTGGTCTTAAGTTCTTTATGTTGAAATGTATTTTCCTATAGGAATAATGATATAATAGGACTTATGTTCCTAATCAGAGCTTAATATACATTATATAAATGAATACGTACATCATATTTAATTGTGACATACATTTTTCTCCCAAAAGTTTTCCATGGTAACACAAAAACCTGGTGTACACTTTTATTACCTTGTAATTATTTAATTTTATCTTATTTATAGGACATTATCTTTGTAGAAAGGTCACTGTACTGCTTGGGAAAAAAGCATAAGCAATAGAGTTTTTGGTAGAGGAAAGAAGAACAAGAAATCTTCAAGAAAATGGCAATGTGGAAATTATGAGCTTGAAAGACCCTCGAGAAAGGAAAATTTGAAAGCAGGAAAGTCTCCTAAAGCTTAAGAATAAATGAGGGAATATTTTACTACATGCAACAAGATTGACCAGGGATGTGGGTTTTTTGTCTGTTTGTTTGTTTTCATTTTCTGTTATGAATGTTAAACATTGCTTCAGTTACCATTTTGCTGTAGAACAAGTCAATCCAAAATTTAGTGACTTAAGACAACATTTATGATTATATCTCACAGCTGTTTGTGTTGACTAGGATTGGCAAGGTAATTTTCACTCAGTGTCCTTCCTGCACATGTCGCTCAGATGGCAAAAATACTCTTTTCATGATGTCATTACAGTAATTAAAACAAACATAGGTACTATACTTTCTATGAAACACATATATATGTGTGGGTCTATTTGTGGACTGTATTCTCTTCCATTAATCAATGCACTATTCTTACACCACATCACACTCTCTTGATTTCTATAGCATTATAATAAGTCTTGAAATCAGATAGTTAACTCCTCTAATTTTGTTCTTCTCTTTAAAGATTGTTTTGTTCCTATAAATCACTCATCTGTAAGCAATACATCTTTTTTCTCTGCAAGCATTTAGTATTATTTCTTTATCTTTGATGTTTGTAATTGTGATGATATGTGCCTAGTTTTAAAAAAATATTAATATTTTGTTCTACTTGGAACTCAGAGCGGTTGTTTTATACTCATAACTCAACTTTGATAATCCCTATGGATATTCAGAGACCCATTATATCAGTAAAGTTTTTAAGGATCTAGTGTTCTGCGAAATGGCAGTATATCCCATACAAAGTAAGGAATAAATTATTTTGTCTTACAAGTGCCATTACCTGAGTAAGAGGTAGGTCTCTGTGATCTGGGGCAGCATATTATACATACTTGGAATACTTTTCCAATCTTTCATTGAGTAACTTGCATGGCTGTCATGTTTGCACAGGGTTAACAGCAAGAAAGAGCTCTGCAGCAGATCCAGGCCTCACTGGATGCAGTACTGCCTTGTGGGTCAAAAATCTTGAACAACACTATGGAGGAATGTGTGTGGAATAAGATACCATGAAGAGTTTATGGCAAGTCCTAGTGGGAGAATCTCAGTGTAGACATCTAGGTTTCTGGAGCAAAGCGAAGCTAACTAAAGCAGAAAATTATATACTATTTGAAAAATAGTCACCACCGTGCTAATGACCCCTGGTAGAGACTGAGGCTCTTACCGTGGAACATAAATGACTGAATCCAGATATTAAAAAGTCACAAGTCTAAGCAGAGCAAGGAACAATTTATCATATGATAGAAGTTATAATTCTAGGATTAGGCTTGAGCAGATCCAGAGGGCACAAATAGGCTTTAAGGGCAGTAGGCAAATGCATCTCCCTCAGCTCACATCTAAGACCACATGAAGGGGTTTCTTATACCCAGCTGACTGAAGGAAAAAAGCCAAGCTTGGATCATGAATGAGTCACGCTGGTATGTGAGTACAAGATGGAAATGGATTGCTGGTATTCTACAGCCCCAAACATTGATCACCCACTTTGGGTGAAAGGTAAAACTTGGCCCAAGGTTAAATTTACATATAAACTCATGGACAGTGGCACATGACTTGGCGATTCAGGCAGAGGATTGGAAGGGGAAAATATAAAAGATCATGGACTGCAGGATGGGAAAAATATTTGCAAATAGTATATCCGATAAAGAGTTATCCAGATTATATAAAAACTCTTACAACTCAACAGCAATAACAAAACATGTAACCTGATAAAAAAATGGGCAATGGACCTGAATGGACATTTCTTCAAAGATGATATACAAATGGCCAACAAGTATATGAAAAGATGCTCAACATTGCTAATCATTAGAGGAATGCAAATCAAAACTATAATAAGATATCACCTCATGCCCGTTAGGCTGGCTGCTGTATGAATTTGTTAGGGCATCCATAGCAGATACCACAGAGTTGGTGGCTTAAACAAAAGTAATTTATTTTCTCACAATTCTGGAGGCTAGACATCTAAGAACATGGAATTGACAGGTTTGATTTCTCGTGAGGCTTCTTTCTTTGGCTTGCAGATAACTGCCTTCTTGCTGTGTCCTCCCACGGCCTTTCCTCCTGTGCACATGCACCCCCCCCAGGTGTCTCTCTTTGCTTCTAAATTTCTTCATTTTATAAAGATTCCAGTCAGAATGAATTAGGGTCCATCCCCAACAGCTTCATTTTTACTAAATCACATCTTTAAAGGCTCTGTCTCCAAATAAAGTCATACTCTGAGGTACCAGGGGTTAGATCTTCCACTAATAAATTTTGGGAGACACAATTCAGTCCATAACAGCTACTATCAAAACAAACAAAACAAGCAAACAAAAAAAACCCAGAAAGTAATGCGTATTGGCAAGGATGTGGAGAAATTAGAATCCTTTTGAACTCTTGGTAGGATTGTAAAGTTGTGCAACTACTATGGAAAACCTAAAGATGCTACCAGAAAACTACTAGAGCTAATCAATGAATTTGGTAAAGTAGCAGGATACAAAATTAATGCACAGAAATCTCTTGCATTTCTATACACTAATGATGAAAAATCTGAAAGTGAAATTAAGAAAACACTTCCGTTTACCATTGCAACAAAAAGAATAAAATATCTAGGAATAAACCTACCTAAGGAGACAAAAGACCTGTATGCAGAAAATTATAAGACACTGATGAAAGAAATTAAAGATGATACAAATAGATGGAGAGATATACCATGTTTTTGGATTGGAAGAATCAACATTGTGAAAATGACTCTACTACCCAAAGCAATCTACAGATTCAATGCAATCCCTATCAAACTACCACTGGCATTTTTCACAGAACTAGAACACAAAATTTCACAATTTGTATGGAAACACAAAAGACCCCGAATAGCCAAAGCAATCTTGAGAACGAAAAATGGAGCTGGAGGAATCAGGCTCCCTGACTTCAGACTATATTACAAAGCTACAGTAATCAAGACAGTTTGGTACTGGCACAAAAACAGAACTATAGATCAATGGAACAGGATAGAAAGCCCAAAGATAAACCCACGCACATATGGTCACCTTATCTTTGATAAAGGAGGCAAGCATATACAGTGGAGAAAAGACAGCCTCTTCAATAAGTGGTGCTGGGAAAATTGGACAGGTACATGTAAAAGTATGAAATTAGAACACTCCCTGACACCAGACACAAAAATAAACTCAAAATGGATTAAAGACCTAAGTGTAAGGCCAGACACTATCAAACTCTTAGAGGAAAACATAGGCAGAACACTCTATGACATACATCACAGCAAGATTCTTTTTGACCCAGCTACCAGAGAAATGGAAATAAGAACACAAATAAGCAAATGGGACCTAATGAAACTTAAAAGCTTTTGCACAGCAAAGGAAACCATAAACAAGACCAAAAGACAACCCTCAGAATGGGAGAAAATATTTGCAAATGAAGCAACTGACAAAGGATTAACCTCCAAGATTTACAAGCAGCTCATGCAGCTCAATAACAAAAAACCAAACAACCCAATCCAAAAATGGGCAGAAGACCTAAATAGACATTTCAGCAAAGAAGACGTACTGATTGCCAACAAACACATGAAAGAATGTTCAACATCATTAATCATTAGAGAAATGCAAATCAAAACTACAATGAGATATCATCTCACACTGGTCAGAATGGCCATCATCAAAAAATCTAGAAACAATAAATGCTGGAGAGGGTGTGGAGAAAAGGGAACCCGCTTGCACTGTTTGTGGGAATGTAAATTGATACAACCACTATGGAGAACAGTATGGAGGTTCCTTAAAAAACTAAAAATAGAACTACCATACGACCCAGCAATCCCACTACTGGGCATATACCCTGAGAAAACCATAATTCAAAAAGAGTCATGTACCAAAATGTTCATTGCAGCTCTATTTACAATAGCCAGGACATGGAAGTAACCTAAGTGTCCATCATTGGATGAATGGATAAAGAAGATGTGGCACATATATACAATGGAATATTACTCAGCCATAAAAAGAAATGAAATGGAGGTATTTGTAGTGAGGTGGATGGAGTTAGAGTCTGTCATACAGAGTGAAGTAAGTCAGAAAGAGAAAAACAAATACAGTATGCTAACACATATATATGGAATCTAAGGGAAAATAAAGGTCATGAAGAACCTAGTGGCAAGACGGGAATAAAGACACAGACCTACTAGAGAATGGACTTGAGGATATGGGGAGGGGGAGGGGTAAGATGTGACAGGGTGAGAGAGTGGCATAGACATATATACACTACCAAATGTAAAACAGATAGCTAGTGGGAAGCAGCCGCATAGCACAGGGAGATCAGCTCGGTGCTTTGTGACCACCTAGAGGGGTGGGATAGGGAGGGTGGGAGGGAGGGAGATGCAAGAGGGAAGAGATATGGGAACATATGTATATGTATAACTGATTCACTTTGTTATAAAGCAGTAACTAACACACCATTGTAAAGCAATTATACTACAATAAAGATGTTTAAAAACAAAACAAAACAAACAAAAAAACAAAAAAACAAAACAAGCAAACAAAAAAACCCAGAAGGTAATGCGTATTGGCAAGGATGTGGAGAAATTAGAATCCTTTTGAACTCTTGGTAGGATTGTAAAGTTGTGCAAGTACTATGGAAAACAGTATGGCAGTTCTCCCCAAAATTAAAAATAGAACTACCATATGATCTAGAAATCCCACTTCTGGGTATATATTCAAAAGAATTAAAATCAGAATCTCTAGGAGATAGTTGTACACCCATGTTTGCAGCAGCTTTATTCACAATAGCCAAGAGGTGGAAGCAACTCAAGTGTCCATTGATGGATCAACAGATAAAGAAAATGTGGTATATACACACAATGGAATATTATTAATTATTAATAATTAATATTATTGTCACATGCTACAATATAGATGAACTTTAAGACATTATTCTGAGTAAAATAAGCCAGTCACAGAAAGACAAATAATGTATGATTTCACTTATATGAGGTATTTAAAATAGTCATATTCACAGAAACAGGAAAGTATAATAGAATAGTGCTTGCCAGGGGCTTGGGGGGAGGTGGAAATGGAAGTGGGGCATTGTTGTTTAATGGGTATAGAGTTTAAGTTTTGCAAGATGAAAAAGTTCTAGAGTTCTGTTGTACAACTATGGGAATATATTAATCATTATTGAGCTATACACTTAAAAATTGTTAAGATGGTAAATTTTATGTTATGTGTTTTTTTTTTTCCACAATTAAAAAAATGATTGGAAGAACTGGACCAGAATTTCATGCCCTTATCATGGAGATGTGGGTGGGAACTAAATTTGCATCAGAGAGACCAGACGTTATAAATAGCAGTTGCATTAATAATGTCTAGTAAATAACCTATTTCAGTTGATTCTATCTTTCAGCATTCTGCTCAGTCTTGGCTCATAGTTTGCTGCCGTTCTTGAGAATTCTTCAAATTCCCCATTGGCTGCAGAAATTTTCAAAATAAAGGGATTTTATAAAACCTTGTAATTGATGAAATAAAACAGACGACCTCTCACAAAAAAAGAAGAAAACAATGAAGAAAAAGGGCTGGAAAAAAGAAAGGAAAAAAAAAAAAGAATAAGCTATTTATATATGCAGCAACACAGCTGAATCTCAAAATAATTATGATGAGTGAAAGAAGATAGACAAAAAAGAGTACTTACTGTATAATTCCACTCAAATAAAATTCTAGAAAATGAAAAAAAAAAAAAGGGTTGGGGATGAGGCATGGGTAGACCTATGGGGGTAATCACAAAGTCTGAAGATCACCATATCTCATGTTCATATTATATGTTAATCTCATGTTAATATAGAGCATTTCCTGTAGAAGAGGCACTAAAAAAACAAGTAGACAGAATGTCTTGATTAGTTGACATCAGTCAGACTTTGTCTTCAGCTGTTTCAAGTTTGGCACAATGGGCCAAGGATGATATGAAGGAAAATGATATGAAGTAGCAATGATGACATGAAGGAAAGCTATGGATAGGCCCAAGAGCATGGGCTCCCATTCACTAAGGCACTACTGCGGAATGGTCTACCTGCCAATAACCAATGTTAAGGACCTATATTAGTCAGGGTTCTCCAGAGTAACAACAGAACCAATAGGAAGTATATAAGAAGTGTGTGTATATACGTGTGTATGTAGATAGATAGATAGATGAGAGAGAGAGAGAGAGAGAGAGAGAGAGAAAGTGATTTATTATAAGGAATTGGCTCATGCAATTATGGAGGCTGACAAGTCCCACAGTTCGCAGGGAGTAAGCTGAATATCTAGGAGAGTCAATGTAAAGACCCAGTCGAAAGCTGGCAGGCTTGAGACCCAAGAAGAGCTGATGTTTCTATCTGAGTCTGAAGGCCTGAAAAGACTAATATCCCAGCTCAACAGTCAGAGAGCAGGAGTTCTCTCTTACTCAGCTTTTTTGTTCAAGTCTACAATTGACTGGATGAGGCCCACCCACATTAGGGAAGGCGATGTGCTTTACTCAGTCTACCAATTCAAATGTTGAGCTTATCTAGAAACACCCTCACAGACACACTCAGAATAATGTTTGAACGAAAGTCTTGGCACCCAAGTCAAGATGACAGGCAAAATTAACCACTCCAAGGACCCAATATGGCATTATCCTCAAAGAGACCAACCAGCTTTTTGGTGGTAATTTATTTCTTTGGACTTCTTCCACCTTGGAAGGAGCAATGCTTTATCTTGACTGGAATCAAAATAAACACATATTCAAGTAGAGGTTCGACTTCTGTCTGCAGGGTCTGAGCCAGAGGATTATTCAAGGGCCAAAGAACCCCCTTTACTACAAAAGAAATGCTCCAGTGAGCACAGAACCAAGGTTATCTATTTGTCCTATCACATACCTCACCTCCCAAAAGTTGTTAGACTGATAGAATGACAGAGGCACAGCAGAGGCACCAGCTTGGAGATGATACCCTGTTAAGAAAGAGCACCATCCTATAAAACACTGGATATACCATAAATAAAAAGCAATTACAGGGTGTTGTATCCTTCATAAGCTGAACACACAGGTTCAAGAACCAAAGGATATAAGTAGTATAATGACTCTCAGTAAGCTACTTGGAGAATTTGTGCTTCTCCTCCCCCAAACCCTGGGTTCTGCAGGTCTATGTGTCGGGGTCTCTGTTTCCAGAGGTGAATGCTTCCACCAGGGGAAACAGAAAGTAACTAACTACACTTTAAGTAATGACTACTACCTAGTCTCTTTGGACTCCTCATGCCAGAAATCAGTAGGAAAAAAAAAATCTCACAATTCTGACAGAGGTAATTGATCCTCTGAGGGAGATAGTGTTGCTGATTCAGAACAGAGTTGAAAGAATATAAATGCGACTTAAGTGATTCAATTGGATCCTTCTTAGTGTGCCCTTGATCAATTTTGGTAAATGTGCAGATGTAGTAGCTATAGCAAAAGAATACAATGATGAGAGCTTAGAACCCTCAGGGTCTTAGTCGAGTATAGCACCAAGTAAGGGACTTAGATCAACAGGGATGGTAGCTGAAGGTGAGAATCTAGGAGGAGTGATAGAGGAAGGAGATGATGATTGTCAGTGTAACTCTCTCTAAGGTTAGCTGTGGAAGCCAGGGCTGTAGGTCACTCCTCTAGCCTTCCTCTTAGTTTTCCCAGGAAATGAGAACAACCATGGTCCTGAAAGGGCTATCCACGTTAAGTGGAGGACTGTAGTGTATGTTGCTTCCTCCTTTAATGCTGAGACATTCCTTCTCTTATCTTACGTAAACCCTGCCATCTCAGCTCCATATCACCCCTTGGGTTTAACCAAGTCTTCTTTTGCAACTGCATCACAGTTCACCTTACCCTTTGCCCGGTCCTATGCTTTTAACTCCCCCAGAAGTGTTATTCCCAAAAGCACCCTCCAGTAAAATTCCTGCATGCAAATCTTCACCTCATAGCCTGCTTCTTGGGTAATCTGACATACATACTTTAAGAAATATCTTTGTTGGAATAGTCTGTAAAATTATTTCCTATGAAATAAAATTCATATTCTAATCTTCCATTTCTTAATGGTCTTTTTAGCATTAGAATCCTTTATGTACTTTAGAATCTTGTTTGCTATTTATTTTGTGGGTGATTCTTTCTCTCCCTCCCTCTGCATTCTTCTTTTCTTGTTTAGCAGCTGTCTCCATCACAGTTACCTTTATCTATGCCCTCCCAGACAGTCATACATACAGTCTATGGCTTATTCTCTGCAGTGAGAGTGCATAGCCAGTCTTCAGGCCAACGAGAGGCTTGATTTTGTCCTTGTATCATGGTTACAGACGTGTCTTCCCGACGAGGTAGAACCACAGTGGATCACCAGCCGTAGCATCAGTTCTGTGACCAGCAGCTCTACTCTTTTTCTGTACTTCCCCTCATGAACAGGGAGAATACACTCATAAATCCTGAATTTAGCAGTGAGCCAGGATTGGAGCCTGTTGTTTTGCCCTGAACATGTTTAGTCCCTTTACCCACAGCAGTCAAACTCCTGGTTACCAGCAGCCAGAACCCTGCATCGGTATGGTAGAGCTGCTTCAGCTCTACAATTACGTTCTCTTTGTGCTCCGTACGATTTTCTCTACCTTTGAGGCCCTTTTATTTTGTTCTGTTTTCCTATTTGATACGCTATTGTTATGCACCTGGTGAAGAATCAATAGCGACATTGTGAGATCTTGAAATTATCTAACAGCTCTTCCTGTCACACTCAGTTCCTGCTTTTATATTTTAGTATATACCATCCTTCTTCAATATCGCAAATATATACCCATCTTCAGTTTTTAGGCATTATGAACTTTCCATGTGGTCAGCATCTTATATCCTTCATGATTTTTAACACAATGACTTCCACAGAATAAATTAGGTATTTGTTAATAATGGTGAATTTAAGGAAACTCCCATACAGAGAAAGAAAACAGCAGAAATAGCAGAAAGATGTACCTTGTAGGATCCCCAAAAGGTCTATTCTTTCATTAATATTTTATTCCTTAAAGCACTCAATTAAATTCCACATTACATTGTTGTACAGTAGGGATGAAAATATGGCACCAGGTAATACAGAACAGGATTTTGTTAGATTTTCTAAATAGCCCTTAATAAAGAGAAAGACTGTGACAAGGGACACATACAGTGTTTGGAAGAGAGCATGCCAAGAAATATCTAAGCATTTCATGTTACTTAAAAATAGGATTCTCGATGGGTTCTATCTTCATGTGTGTGTGTATGTGTGTGTGTATTGGCTGTGGGGTAGAGGGGCTCCCCTGGGCATGAGGAGCCAGTGCAAAGGTGCTGGGTGCCTAGCGGAACAAAGAGCAAATGGGACTTATTACACTGCCGGGCTCTCACTTTTGCTGAGAGCAGCCTTGAATTGGTTGCAGTGCTTATTTACTAGTTTATTTCCCTTGAATATAACAATTATTATATTTTCCTTAAGAAATTACGTATATATTTAGTTCCTTTAAAAATTAAAAGGGAGGTTTAAATTCAATAATGGGGAAAGAAAGATAATAGAAAAAAAATAGAGGATAGGAAAGAAGCTACTATCCAAGCATCACTCCTAATTTCTACAGCACTTAAAGCACTTTTGGCAGGAAATCTGAGCATATGACCCATATCATTTTAATTTTGCCTTCATGGCCTAATGAGTTATACTGTACCATCAGAATCTGAGCTTATTAAAACCATGGTTCTTCAACAGACAAAGCTCTCTTCCTGTTTTTTTTTTTCCTTCTAAATTTGGCTCAGTTATTTGTTACGTATTGTGACTAACCTAAAAAGTATTCATTTAAGTATTATTGCATATCTAAAACAAGGTTTTACTGCAACTGTATTTTCATGCTTAATTTTTTATTGCCACCAATTTTCAACCATTCAATAATCCCACTGTGGTTTTTATACTGAGATAAAAGAACTAAAAAGACAAGCTTTGCAACCAACTGCTTACTAGGCTAAGCTCTGCCCAACTCCCAAGCTTAGATCCCTATACTCATAGGACCCAAAAATTATTTTGAGCTTTAAAAAAGTCATGACACTGAGATGAAAAGAGAATCAATATAAAACATTTGAAAATACAACACTGTATTAAAATATAGAAAATTTCTCTAAGGTAACAAATCAAATATACTCATTTTTATAAAGCAAACTCAATTTTTTAACAGTGAAGTTTTAAAGATTTGTAACATTTAATGTATCAGCCACCTATCTAAACTGATATTAATTCAGTAATGTAGTAAAACTTGTTTAATAATGCTTTTTCAAGAGGGAAATTTAAAAAAACACATTGAAAATTTTGTTAAACACTGAAGTTTGCTAATATAAACATAAAGGTACGGTTGTGACAAAATATTTTGATGGAAAGTTCATATAATCTTAAATGTGCTGTATGTAAATTTTGGCCTACACACTGAGAAAAGTGCCTATTGATAATAATTCATCAGAAAAATCTGGCACCGGTGTCAGTGGCCGCAAGGCAGAAACCATCAAAAGAGGTGAGAAAGACATCAGAACATGGCTACACCTGGCTCTGCTACTAACTAGCTTTGGGAATCTGGGTAGATTATTGAACTCTCTGTGCCTCAGTTTCCAGTTTCCTGGAAAACTAGGATAATGATAATAATGGTACTCAACTTGTAGAGTAATTGTGAGCACTAACAAAAAGTTGATAAGTTAATATCTGTAAAATATTTATAGCAATGCCTGAAATATTGTGTGCTCCCAACAAATGTTAGCTCATAATTATCATTCGTATGTTTTTAAAAACTCAAAGTGTTAAAAAACGAGAGATATCTCTAGTAGCTTTGGTAGCCTTTTTGTTAGTTTCACTGATGCCATCATAGCTCAAAACCTATTTGTAAGTCTTTCTTTGAAACAGCTTTCAAGGCTTGTAGAACAAAAATATTCAGCTTGCATTGAATAATTGTCACATACTATATGCAGATATTATTCTTGGTTCTGGGGATGAAAAATGAGTAAGACATAATTCCTGCTCTCAAAAGACTTAGTCCAGCGGGAGAGAAAGAATATACAAATAAGCCCACAACACAACATCCTCTAGGTATTTTAGTATAGAATTTTTGACATTGAGTCATAATTGAGAATTTACATGCATTTTTGATTTTCATGGGACTGAAATGTATTTCATAGCAGAGGTTGCCCAGTGATCAGAATTGAGACTGACTCCCAACTAAGAATCCAATAACTGATTGTTCACAGAATATAAACAGTAATAAATATACATAAAAAGTGAAAGTGATGGTGGAAACTGTCGAAGCTTCCTAAGAATGGATAAGGTCTTCATTGGGTTTTAATTGCTAAATAACAGTTTATGAGGTAGGGAAATGCAAAATAATTTTGTGTGTCCAGAGAACTTTAGACAGTTTGGTATAGGTATGATGAAAAAACATCCATAATTTTTTCCAAGCTATCTCAAGAAGTAGAGTACCTTCTGAAGGAAGGTTATCTGGAGAGGGGAGTTTGGTGATGGGAGACTGGAATCAAGGCCACAACAGTTGACGAGGAGAAAACAGATCCTGAGATATTTAGGAATTACTATCTGCAAGATTTGATGAATTGAATGTGGGAGGGGGTGAGAGAGAATGAGGACCCAGTGTGATTTTAGATTTCAGTGTAGGGTGAGGCTTTGAATTACTAAATGGTAACAACCCATTGTATTTTGATGGCAGATAAATTTTAGAAAAAAACCAACATTTTTAGAGCCATCTTTGTGTAAATAAAGGGAATCATCAAACTCCATAGTACTATTTTTCTCAAATTTTAGCAAATGAAACTAATTTTCTTCTCTCATATCCAATGGGTATATAGATATTTTCAGTTAAAAAGTTTTCAAACATTTTAACTAATGGAAACATACGGGAATTTGTGTAACACCCATATGGGGTTAATTATAAAGACAGAACTTGGATAAATAAGTTCCTATTTATTTAATGTTGCCTTATGATTGTAGTATCGTGTTATATTTGTTATTGCTCTATGGTGTTAGGAACTCAGGAATGTGCTATTAGTCCTTTCACTAACAAAGAACTACTCTTTGTCTTGGCTAATGCAGAGTTGCAAAATGCTGATAGAAACTAAGGGGACAATATCTGTGATTTGTATTGGAATGTCCATCTAGTCATTTAGGCATTTTATTTGAGGAACATAAGAATACTGTGACCTAGGCTCTCTCTCTCTCTGCCTAGCTCCTATGTGTCAGAAATAATAATCTGATATTTTTGAGACATTTGGTGTTCTAACATTTTAGCAGAACCATTTTATGTGTTCATAAGTCCCTCTTTCTTTGTTTAAGCTTATTTCCTGTGCTCCTTAAACTGAAAAAAATGATGTGTTTAGAATATATTGGTGCTAAAGTTTTACCAAAGTTTGTACAGCTACAATTGCTTGAATCAAACAATACAAAAAGCTTTGTGGGGGTGATGGAAATGATTCTAAAGTTCAGGACAATTCCGGAGACTTAAATTTTTAAAATTTTGAGGTGGCAAAAATTACATTATTGTACAATTACTATATGTATAAGAAGGTAAGTTCCAGACAAGAATCTAAGTTAGGCTTCAATTATTGACATTTTTCCTCTACATTTAGAAGTATTGCCTTTATTAAAAATAAATGCTGATGGGTGCACTCAGTTACCGGGGATATTTCTTTAAACCTCTTATGCATGCAAGGTATTTATATGCAGCCCTTAGCAAAGCTATACAATTAACACCCACTGTGGTACCATTATATACAATACAATTACCACAGACACAAGGTACATTCAGTATAGCAAAAACTGTATATACACTTTATATAAAAAAGACACTTTTTGATAATTTGGGGGTAGATTAATTGCTCTCAAGTTACTCTTAACCCAAGCCACATAACACATCCCCGAAATGGACCATAAATGACTGTTTGTTTCATATAGTATTTATTCAAATTCTAGTGATTTTTTTTTAAACTATATTTTATGGAGCAGCTGTGGGGCCTGAGCTTCGTTTTGTCTTGAAAAAAAAATAAAGGTCTCATTTAGCTTCTGGTGGAGCCCGGAGCTGCAATGTGTTTGTTAGTCTAGTGTAACCATCCTTTGTGTAACTACTAACTCCAGACAGCAAAATGACTCCCTTCCTTGCTAAACTATGTGAGAAGACAGTAGGTCACTGCAGCAGTCTGCCATCCAACAAAAGAAAGAGAGGTATGAGGAAAATGTTTGTGTACATTTGAGATGCAGTGACTACAGCCAAGTAATTAGCATAAGACAGAGGCTGGCCCATAACCACAGGAAAGATAAGAAATTTTACTGACAGCTAAATCGGAACTACGTTAATCTGACAAATATTGTGTAGAAAGGATGCTTGTATTTAGTTACCAGCGCCATACTATGTACAGTTTCCTTTATTGTTAGGAGATATTCAAAATTCTCAGTGAAAGAGGGCAGTGTCCTGATCTATGCGGTGTGAAACCATGGTCAGTTGTCACCATGACTACCCTATTGTGGGGAAGTCTGACTGACGACGGAATCCACTAATTATAACTTTATAACCCTACCCTACCTCTAGTTTACCAAATTCTTCACAGGATTATTGCATTTAATTTGTTTCTTAGTGAATGACCTGGAAACTCCACAGCTCTCTTACAAATCTTATCAGAGGAGCTATATACCACTTCCAGAAACCTCCCTAAGCTCTAGCTACAAGGCAACCTTTAGACTTTCCCTCTTGCCCTGATGCCTTTTCAAGCAGTACAACCTTCTTTCTACTTGGAAGATTTACTTCACCCATTAATCATGTGTAATTGTTTCCATGTTACAGAGTTTTTAGTACATTCTCAATGATGTGATTTATTAACTTTTATGTTAAAAATGACTTAGTTATGCTCAGGAGCAGTAAAAGACATGCACAGTGCATTCAGGAAACACTACCCTGAGTTACAGGTGGTAATTACCTTAACATACGCCAGTGATTTCTTCCATTTCAGAGTCATAATTTACAACAACTTTTATGACACCTGGAATAAAAAAGATGAACTTTTATTAATCTTTATACCTTTCAAATGCATGTTCCTACATATTTGTTAGTACTAGAAATAGTGATAGATTTAACATTCCTAAATGATAAGAAGAAAGTTCACACTGTGATTTCACATCATGACTTTTGCTTAGTTAGTTGGAAAATTTAGTATCTCTAATGTCTGAATTATGAAGTAACCATAAGACAAACTATGTTTGAAGTGTTTTTAAGTACAAAATTGTATGTTTGGAATGTTAGCAGCAAATAGTGGTCAAGGTAGTTAAACCATAAAACATCATTATAGCTAAAAAGAAAATAATCATAGCAACAAAACCAGACATCAGAAAGAGATAAAGTTAACTAAAATTAAACAGAAAAAATACACCTTATAAAACTGTATCTAAAAAAATAAAAACATTCAATATGTTTTGTCAGAAATCATGAACCATAAATAAGTCATAATTTTCCTCTTTTGGTCCAAAGTTCCATATGACTTGCTATAGATGTAAATTCTATTTTAACTTACTATATATAGCATTTAAAATTCCTACATTCTTTCCTTTTTTTTTTAGCATCATAAATATTTTATTTTATTTATTTTTTTTACTGGAGTATAGTTGCTTTATACTGCTGTGTCAGTTTCTGTTGTACAGCAAAGTGAATCAGCCATACATGTACATATATCCCCTCTTTTTTGGATTTCCTTCCCATTTAGGTCACCACAGAGCACTGAGTAGAGTTCCCTGTGCTATATAGTAGGTTCTCATTAGTTATCTATTTTATGCATAGTAGTGTATATATGTCAATCCCAATCTCCCAATTCATCACCCCCCCTTCCCCCTTGGTATCCATATGTTTGTTCGCTATGTCTGTCTCTATTTCTGCTTTGCAAATAAGATAATCTATACCATTTTTCTAGACTCCACATATATGCATTAATATACAATATTTGTTTTTCTCTTCCTGACTTATTTCACTCTGTATGACAGTTTCCAGGTCCATCCACGTCTCTACAAATGACCCAGTTTTGTTCCTTTATATGGCTGAGTAATATTCCATTGTATATATAGTACCACATCTTCTTTATCCATTCATCTGTCATTGGGCATTTAGGTTGCTTCCATGACCTGGCTATTGTAAATAGTGCTGCAATGAACACTGGGGTGCATGTGTCTTTTTGAATATGGTTTTCTCAGGGTATATGCCCAGTAGTGGGATTGCTGGGTCATATGGTAGTTGTATTTTTAGTTTTTCATGGAACCTCCATACTGTTCTCCACAGTGGCTGTATCAATTTACATTCCTACCAACAGTGCAAGAGGGTTCCCTTTTCTCCACATCCTCTCCAGCATTTATTGTTTGTAGATTTTCTGATGATGCCCATTCTAACTGGTGTGAGGTGATACCTCATTGTAGTTTTAATTTGCATTTCTCTAATAATTAGTGATGTTGAGCATCTTTCCAGGTGTTTGTTGTCAATCTGTATGTGTTCTTTGGAGAAATGTCTATTTAGGTCTTCCACCCATTTTTTGATTGGGTTGTTTGTTTTTTTGACATTGAGCTGCATGAGCTGTTTGCATATTTTGGAGATTAATCCTTTGTCAGTTGCTTCATTTGCAAATATTTTCTCCCATTCTGAGGGTTGTCTTTTCATCTTGTTTATGGTTTCCTTTGCTGTGCAAAAGCGAAAATTCCCATATGTTTTCTAATAGTTTGATGTTACTTGAGAATTATGCCTTACAGATTTTTAGGGGAAGGGCTGTACTAGAAATACTAGACTTAGAGCACTGGAGGTAATTAAATGCCTGGAGGTAAACATCAAAAAGAGAGGAGAGGTAACCTCCTTTTTGAAGCTGCCAGGGACTGAACTGTGTGCCCCCCAAATTCATAGATTGAATCCCTAACCCCCAATATGGCCATATTTTGCAGATAGGGTTTTTAGGAAGTAATTAAGGTTAAATGAGGTTAATTAAGGTAATTATGTATAAATAAGTCCTAATCCAATAAGGACCAATAAGGTTGATGGCCTTATAAGAAGAGGAATAAAGAGAGATCTCTCTCTCCATGCACAGGCAGAGGAAAGGCCATGTAAGCCCAGGGCAAGAAGACGGCCATCTGCAAGCCAGGAAGAGAGTCCTCACCAGAGCCTGACCCTGCTGGCACCTTGATCTCTGGCTTCCAGCCCCCATAACTCTGAAAAAATAAACTTCTGTTGTTTAAGCCACGCGGTCTGTGGTATTTTCTTCCGGTGGCCCAAGCTAACACAGAAGCAAAATATATAAATTATTCATTTATAACTGAAAAAAATTATATGTCATGAAAACTGTAAAGTTCTATGAATTGCATACTTAATTAAAAATACTGTTTTCATTATTGGACACAGAAGAGAAATGTAAAGCATGGATTACTGTGTCACTTTGTAAAAAGAGATTTTCACAAGAATTTCAATCCCAGCAGCCTTAGAATATAAGAAGTAAGATTTTTATCCACCATCTTCTCTATCTTACTCAATCCTACTTTCATATATCTGAAAGATGAAATGGACACATATTGTACATTAAATATTCTCGATTATATGACACTTCTGGTTGAAGGACACTTGCTGAGATATGTTTCTGAAGAGCATTATTAATAGTTTGTTTTCCTTATTCCTTCCTGAATATATATATATATATATATATATATATATATATATATATATATATATATATATAAAGATTATGATGTATAAAAAGAAATAAATAACAGTCTACAAAAGTGATAAGTTTAAGGAAAATAACAGTACTATATGTAAGATAGGATATTACTAGTTTTCCTTAAAGAAAAGCTGGTGTAAGTTTTTGATGATATTTTCAAATAATACAGTTAATCAAATTTACTGTTGTGGGTGATGCACAGAGTCTCCTTCTAGGACTAAGGAACTCATTCCCACAGGCTGCCTGTAATGCTTGCTGCTGCCAGAATATACATCATCGCTTGGTGAGAATTCCTTTGATTAAAGGAACTACCTCACCTGAGGTGGTTCCCTTCCCAAGGGACAGTCCACATACAATGATTAACTGATACAGGATACAAAGGCTTGGTCCTCTACTTAAACTGGGGGTATCTCTGAAGGGCCATTTCAGCTCCATATCTCCCCTGGGGTGAGGTGATGACTCTAATAGGTGATCAGAGTTGGAATTCTCTTTATACCCAATTCTACTTCCCTCACTCCCTTCTATGGGGTTCCCCAGAGCACTGTCTGATATATCTCCTCTGGGAAAATCTTCAAGTGTCAACTCTCAATTTCTTATTGAAAAACATATATTATATAAAAGTTACTTTTGGGGGTATTTTACACATATCAAATAAGAATTTGTGAAACATCAGTTGGGGATGGTGATGTTTGCAATTATTTAAAGGACTCACTACCATGTTTTAAACATTTTGTGGGTGATCCTAGATCCAGTGCACTTTCTAGATTCCGTTACAGGAATGTAGGGACTATCTTCCAAGCTGCTGGAAGAGTTGTCATAGTATTATTTTTAGTTTTTAATCATCTTTGAGGATTTCCTCAGATGAAGAAAACTGTCTCATCCAAGGCCATGTTTCTTTCTGTGGCAGCCTGCATCCAATGACAGATTATGGTGGAGTAAAACGCAGCTCTGAAAGGCTATCCCAGCTTCAGAGTTACGGGTGGGTGTGGCTAAAGGGTGAGGGAGCTCCCTCAGGCCAAGGGCAATCACAGAAAAGAAAAGTGCTGTATCTTGTCAGCATCCAGCACTCTAATCAGCTGTGGGAATGAACTCCTGGTCCTGAAGCAGGAATTTAGGCAGGGCACCACAACATCCACTTCCTTCTGCCCAATCCTTCCTCCCTTCCCTTCCACACATTTTGGTCCCAATGGCACTCATTAATAAATGTCTTTCTTAACATGCTAAATTTTGCCCAGTCTTCTTTCAAGGGAACCCAACCAGCGAATATATATATTTGTGTGCGTTTGCACATTTTATCAAGTGCCTTTAATTCTGCTTCATTTTTAATAGCTTAAGTTTTAAAAGTCATCTTTTTTGCTCTTTTATCACCTCACAAGAATTATATTTTGCAGAATTTTACATGGTACTTTGTATAATTACGGTTGAGCTGTACTCAATTTCTTTTTCTATTTTTCTGTCCATCATACACTTGGTTTTCAGGTAAACCTGATACATATACTCTAGTAGGAAGCCTGCTTGTGGAATGAATTACAATTCTGTACTCAGTCTTGCTATCTTACAGGTAGGTAACCGAACAGTTCTTTCTCCCATGATAATTGCGATCCCTCAGTATCAACAATGTGGATTTAGTGAAATCTCATTTTCTTCCCATTAGAGCACTTGGTAGATGTATATTGCTAGTTTTTGTAATGATAATGGTAATGCAAACAAACAGTACATCTTCAACTTATAAAGCTTTCAGTACTTGAGAGCTTTGAAGTAGGAGTACACGGTGAAGTTGTTAAGTAGCGTGCTTGGCCCTTGTCATATTTTCTGTAGCTACACTACAATCTTCTGGTAGTTCCACACGGTGAATTACTTTTACAACTTATTTGTCAGTTACCTAAGTAACTGATTTTGGGAAATCCCGTCTAGAATAGAAATAATATGACTCACATATCAGGTTGTCAGCTACAATTCCATGTTATATAGATACATAGGCTTAGAGTGGATCTGCACTAGTTGCAACCTAGTTTCAGGTGCAATTATCAGAGTTGTCAGATTGTAGCTAGGTCTTTATCCGTCTTGGGAATAGTGATTCTGATAAATAGAGAGAGTCATGATGTACACACATATAAGAGCAGTATGGATGCTCTTGGTCTAGTGGAGTGCACAGAAAGGTTCCCTTGGGATAGATGGGTTCCTCATTTGAGCATCAGTTAGAGAAATTAGATGGGAAGAACACAGGGGTTATAGCAAGTTGCTAACTAGCTAGTTTGTTGGTGCATAATATTAAAAAAAGCATAAAGTTATAGTACAGTTGTTGATAAACTACAAAGTGAAGAAATGGTGGAAGAATATGGTCACCCTTACACAGTGGAACACGGAAGAGGTGAAAGCTACCAACAATTTTCAAAATATGCTTCCAGATTCACAATTGACTGAACGATACCCTTAGTAAGAAAAAAATACTATTGTTATGTAATTTAATAGTGGTATGTACAATTTTTTTTAGAATTATCTTGTGGAGGGAACAAAATGTAAGAAAATAATTGCATAAAGGACAGAAATTTTAAAAAAGACATGGCTCTTTTTATGGGGAGATGAAAATTTAGGAAAACATAAAAGTGGGAGACTATTAACTGGGCTATATTAACAATGGGGGATTTAAATGGAGAAAATTTACTTTATGGAGCAGGGGGTTGATGTAATTTTAGAAATAAATTAAAGTAGTATGCTTAAAATTAGGGATATCATTTTTGGCAGTAAAGCTGTTGATCAAATATAAACAATAATAAGAGGGTAAACTCTAAATATTTACCAAACAACTTAAGAAACGACAAGAACACAATAGGAGTTTAGCCAAGTAGAATTTAATAACATGGCAAAGGCTCTGAGAATGGGATTCTCACTTTATAATGAGAAACATCACATACAAATAAAGTAACCAGAAACTGGATGCTACGTCATAGCTGGTCCAGCCAGCTCTACTCTGAAGGAAAGAGTGAGAAAGAATATGACCTTGTGAGACAGTCAAAGCATAAAATTAAAACGTAGAGAATCTGAGTTTATGCATAATAGGGTTAAATTTAGTTTGCAAATTGAAGGTGCTTTTGGGGACTACACATAGAACTTGGGTTTGTCTTACTGAATCTGGTCAAGTTAATACAGTTACATATTCAAGTAGTTTCATGTGCTTTGCTTCTTGACAAGCAAGATATCAAGAAGGAAATGTCAAGAAGAAAATACCAGGGAACCAAGACTTGGAAAATGCTGATGTTTCTTCTGGTCGCTTGCTGTGAGCTAACTTTTGGACAGGAATTGTGACAGTTAGTTCCAAGAGTCTCTCACTGTCTTTACCTTCACCCAGGGAAGCCGCAGTGGGAAAACAACAAGGACCAAAGACATTAAATTAATTCTCTTCCTGGGCAGACATAGACTTCTGGGCTTAATTCTATAGTATAGAAACTTCCTTCAAGGATTTTGTTCAGGCAATCCCTGATTAATTCTTTCAGGATTCTAGACTCTCATGTTTCATGTTTTAAATTTTTATATTAGTATAGTAACAAACTGTATTGTTTTATTTTACTTGTATGAAATCATATGCTACCTTGGATATACCTTCTCAAACTTTCCATATTACTTTCTTTAGCTTGTATAACACATTAAATTACATATTACAGCCACTTTTCTGAATGTCTTATTTTGGCAATTAAAATAAAAGATCCCTGAAGGCAGGAATGAGGATAATAGCCAGCACTTTGCCTTTAAACTATATGTATGCAATAAATGTGTATCCAGGGAATACATCTGAAACATCAACCAGTAAGAGGATAAAGAATAAGATGTGACTACAGCCTGTAAGAAACAAAGTCTTTAACTCTTTGACAGCTCCTGACATTTACAGGCCAACTCCTGAGGGCCATACTGGTCATAATGTCAAGTTGAATATACCATTAATATACCTCATCGGATAAGTCTGAATGTTATAGTTTTTATCATCACTGTGAAGGGCCCATAATTCAAAAACTGCCCGCCAGTTGAGTTATTAAAGAGTTTCTCTTGGGAAAAAAAAAGCTTGGTTTATGATGAGATTTTTGTTGGTGAACTGCTCTTTTTAAAAATGGAAAAACATAAAGCCTAGCTTTAAAATAAAAGTTGAACGTTAGGAAAGTATAATAGAAGTTCAAATAGAATTGGTTACAAAGCATTCACAAATTTTTACCAAGCCCACTGGGAAACGCAGTGGATCATTTCAGGAGGCTTCACTTTTAAAATAGACTAGGAATTGTTTAACACTGTACAGGTTATTTCAAATATCATGACATACATGTTCAGTTGCTTCTGACATGATTAATGCAGTTGCTAAAAAGATGTTGAATAGTGATTCACAAAGAGGTAACTAACTTCTATGAAAGTTGGTTTATGATGGTGGTACTCAGTATCTCCTACCTAATGTGCACAAAAGAATCAGCATTAGCATATTTGCCTTGTGAACCTATGCAGAAAGAAGGCTCTGACGTGTCTTTAAATTAGATAATATGTGTAATGTGTCTGAAAAAATTAAAACACTAAATATGAAGGATTTAAAAATAAGTCACACTCTTTGTTGAAACTGTTTTAAATTTCAAAATAATAAGGTTTTAAGTATCTGGGGTACTTTAACAAGTATCCCAAATCTCATAATTCGAATTAACGATATTTCTACTTTGGTATGATTTCTTATAACTTTTTATCTGTGCATTTTTTTACTAAGTTGAAATTATACTATATAATTATTTGTATGTTTTTCACTTAATATACACTTACGATTTTTAGGTATCTCAAATTGGACATTTTCAGTTCGTATGAATATTCTTTCTTTTAAACCCTATCTCCTCCTGGTATTCCCCATGTCACTAAGTGTTACTAGCCAACACTCTGCTGCTGATGACAGACACTTGGGAGAGATCCATAGCACTACTTCTCCCTCTACTGTGCTCTATAGTCACTCTTGCCCCAGACAATATCATTTTCACACAAGAGTCCAAATGAGATTTTTAAAATTCAAATATGGCCTTGCTCTCTGCTTAAAGTATTTCAGTGACTTTGGCTTGCTCTTAGTAAACTACTTAATGCAGGCCCTTGTGATCTGGTCTTCATATCTATTCAATCTCATACTTCCCACTCTGGTCATCTTTCAGAAGGAAATAGACTATTTGAAACTCCTTTACACTCTGGGGACATCTTAGAGTCTGCTCCTTCTGCCTGGAATATCTCCCTTTACCCCTTTCACTTTTTTAATACTCTCCAGGGCTCACCTGAAACATGTCACTTGTTCATGAAAATCTTTCCTGTTATGTGTTTTTGAAACATTTCCTGTACTTCTGCTTAGTAGCACTGACCAAAATTTAACTTAAATACCTCCTTGTGTAATATTTATTGGCCTGTCCTGCAAACATTCTAAGCTCCACCAGTAAAGGGGAGTGTGTGTTTTCTACAACACAGTAATTAGCCCAACATCTGACACTTCTGGGCACTCATTAAATGGTTGTTATAACCCTGAATAAATGAGAGAGGACAGTGACTCTAGTAATATTTTTGACACATTTGTTATGAAAACTTCTCCCATTTTATTTTTGACTTATTACTACATAGTCCTATTTATAAAACATTTTCGATTTGCTACATTCCATAGGTTTTAAGCTTGGATGTCCTTATTCATCCAGATATTTTATAGATATTTATTTCTATTTTCATCTGTTTTTTAAGTTTTGTATAAAATTAATAAATATATATTGATTTATTTGATATTTGTTATTGGGATGAACAATTGGCCTAAAACCATTTATTATAATGTGCTTCCATTTCTGCTCTGGTCTGTGATGTCACCTGTTATTGTATTCCTGCCTATGCCAAAGTGTGACTCTTTGACACATTTCAAGAGGATCAGTTCTGCATTTCAGGGGTTTTGGAATTTATACAAAATTATCATTTAAACATTTTTTCAATTACACTGTAATTTTCCTCCTGAATGGTAGATCTTCAGTTTCAGTGGAAATTGCCCCACACACACTCTGCTATAACTGCGTCATTTTTCAGTATTGTGTGCATGAGTGTGCTCTCCTATGCTTATCTCGATGAAGTTTTACTAGAGAATTTAGCAGAGATTGCAGGAGGCTTCTATTAGAACTTGGGAATTTAAGGATTTATTATTTATTTTAATTAAATGGAAAGCTGTCTCCAACTTAGCTGAACTTTCTACTCAAATCTTCCTTTGCAGCTTGTGTTCAAAGTAGTCTTTTCTTGACTACTGTATGTATTCTTATTTCTCAATAAGATTATATTCTCCCCACTCCTATCTGTGCTATTGATTAATAGTAACTGTTAAAAATAAATGTATGGCGACCTATTAACAGTTCAGAGAGCAAGGAATATATTATTCAATAAATAACATCTAAATGATTGCTTTGCAAATTGTAAAAAAAATCAGTACAGCCATTATTTCACATATTACATCAAAACAAACTTCAAGTACGTTGAGTACATATTTATAAAAACAGAAGAAAATTAAAATGAATATCTTTTAATCTGGGTGGAGTTGATGGAAAGCAATGTTCTAAGTTCAGAAACAATGGGGAAAAACACAAATAAAAGATTGATAAATTTAAGCACAACTGCAATAGAAAATATCCATCTCTTTATTATAAAGTAAAATTAATATGTTTGAAAAATATTTGCTGCACATATAAAGTAGACAATTAAAAATTAACTCCTTCAAATTTCCACGCAACACTAAAACTTCAAAATGTTAATGGTGAAAAATATCAATAAGGTCATCATAACTAACAAATAACTAACTTGAAAAATCATAATACTTATTAGAAAGTAAAGAAATGCCAATTTAGCCATGAGTGAAACATACATTTTCCCCTTCAATTTAGGAAATATTAAGGAACACTTTATGTTGATAAAAGAGAAGTAAATGTGTATTTTTTAACTTCGCTTGCCATTTGTATAAGCAATTTAAAAAATAATTTTGTAATATATGTTAAATGACATAGCAATTCCACTTCCTGGATTCTGACAAAAGGAAATTATCTGGGGCGTTGGAGGGGTGGAAAGCATTAGGCAAAAAATACATTTAATGAGGCATTATTCACGATATTCAAATTTAGAAATGACTTTAATGTACAATTAGGAATGTGTATAAACTGTGTAATGTTCATTCAGTACTACCCAGCTATTAAAATGATATGTTTAAAGAATAATAGGTATCATCTACATTTTTATGCAATTTCTCTTTATACGTTGAGGAAACCTAGTTCAATGCAAAATAAGTTTGGCGCACTTTAATTTAGGATTTTCCTAGGAAAAATTGCCCTTTTTACTCAATGAAATTGAGAGAAAACTTTAAGAAATTAGATTCTTAGTTGTTTAAATGCTAATATGTTAATTTTCCCTAGTTCCTGCTTGCCTATGGGTGTAAATTATTTTCATTAGCATAACTCAGAATCTCTTGGATTGTGCTGCTACCTGCAAATACAGGAATTCAGTTTCCACTGCCCACCCCAGCACACAGTCCATTGCCTGCCAAGATTTCAAGAACTTTGGGGAGTCTTCTGGCTTCTAATGTGCTTATGATGAAGCCTACTTCCATTGGGGCAGCAGCTCCTTCTCTACTGGAGCCATTTTCTGTTTGTAAGAGTCGATATTTGTGTATGTCGTTGCACAGATCACCAAACCTAGCCATCTCCAGTGGGATGATCATGGTTTTACCACTGTGTTAGATATAGCTGCTTTTTCCCTCCCGAGCCCAGTTCTACTCCATTGAATGTTGCAGTTTCTACTGCTCAAAGTTACCGTGAGTAAGCCTGCTGCTTTCTGGTCTCCAGGGCATTCACACCCACTTGGAAATCCCTGATGCCAAAAGTTCAACTTCTTCACCAAACAGCTGTAACTTCTTCACCAGGTGCAGGGGTGCTTTCACTACTCTTCCAGGTATATCTTTCTGTGTTCCATGCCCCTGCTTCTGTCTCTCACTTGTCCCGCCACCAAGCATTCATGGTTCCAAAACAGTATGACAACTATATCAAAAGGGATGTAACAAGGAAGAGAAGTAATCTTTTTTCCCTTAATGCCACTGCCCACTAGAGGGTCTCAAGGCAGTGCTGCTTGTGATCCAAGCTTTTACAAAATGAGCTTTACATTTTTTTCCCTTACGTTCATTTTCATCTCAAAGACCTAAATTCAAGTGACAGCCACCAGCTGTATTCAAAATAGCTAGTCTTTTTTGACGATTGAAATCTTTTTACTAGATTAAGATGTTCACATCTGGCTTTATGCCTTCCACATCTTCTTAGGAATCCAGCTGTCCACTTCCCATCCTTCTCACCAAGCTACTTTCTTGAACAGAATCTAAGTGCTAACCCTCTTTCCTGCATATCCCAATGGGAAGCATACACACATGCTTTGCTCTGAGAAACTCTAGAGTCCAGGCCAAATCCAAGGCAGCAACAACTTCTCCCGTGGGTCACCATCAGAGTATTCATGCAGTTCATTGCTCACATTTTAGATCTTGCAGCCAAGATTCAGGTGAGAGATTTAGACAAGTGGTTCTCAGAATGCACTTTGGGAATGTAAGTCTTTACCTCTCCTCATTCAGTCAAATTACCAGTCTTCTGCACGTAAAAGTAATAACGAATTTGATGAGTTTTACTGTTGTTTGTTTGTATTTTAACAGAGCAGACTATATTAATGGGGCTTTGTCTACATGATATCTAAATAACCAATATGTTTTTCCCCTGATACTTTCATAATTGGCCCCTGAAATACTCTACCAAATACATACGTTGATTTATGACAAGCTTTAGATCAAACAATTGAACTTCAATCTTTCACAAAAGTGTTGCTCGCAAGAGACAAAATTACTAGATTTCTTGAAAAGATATCTATGGATATCTATGGATATATGGATTTCATATATATATGTATGTATGTATATATGTGTGTGCATAGAATCAGTACAAATATACGGAATACAATATATATAGAATACACATATGTTTATGCCTATATGGAAAACATATTTTTATATATGGAACACTTACATTTTTATATATATATATATAATGTATATGTATATAAATATAAACACAAGCAAACTACATAATGAATTCATATTAAATGTTTAAAACATCCTTAAATTTCTGCCTATTCAATTCTTAGCTAATTATTCCCTAGTTTCTTACCTGCATTCCTTAAAATGGTAAGTAAATTCCTGTTGCTATGGTTTAGAATTTTGAACAGAAGACTGACAATTACATGATTCAAAGTAGATGACAGTTTGCCTTTTTGGAGGTAGTATTTATAGTCTAAAATAATAATTATCTGTAAGACTGTCAAGGGGTTACAAAGTTATTACAATTATTAAACACTTTTATTCATCATAGTAATTTGGAATGCAGCTTTAAATGGTTAGTCTCTACCTTTGTAGTAGAAATTATACATTTTTTATATAATGAGGTAAAAGATTGAAAAGAGAAAATCCAAGTAAATTAGGCACTGACAACTAGTCATAATAATAGATACTTTAGTGCAGAAGACTTGCCATACTAATCAGGCCAATGGCCCATTCTTTCCATGATTCTATTTCTTGGTAATTTTGCCCAGAATACTTTATATAATAGAAAGTTAGGATGGCACCACAAATATATTCTTAATGATCTGTTTTTGTCTATCAACTAGGAATTTAACTTAACCCTTTATTCTGTGTAATATTTGGTGGTGTGGAAATCCATAAGCTTTCCTACCTACTGTGTAAAGATTCTTTCAATAGACTTATTTTAAAATGGCCTTTTTCATGATTTATAAGGAAAAAAGCTGTTAGAGAATTCTGGTATTTTTATGTATGTCTATGTAATCATAACAATATCCTTTGTAATTCTAGAAACTTAACCCATCTTTCATTCTATCTGCATATTTCCAAAACAAAAATCTTCTATGATTTGTCTAATAGTGGAATTTAATTTATTCCCTTGATTAATTTTCTTGTTCTTATAAATTCCTTTCCTTTCTCTGTTTTTGTTTCTATTTTGTTTTGTGCTTTAATAAATGATAATCCGATATATGTATATGTATAGCTGATTCACATTGTTATAAAGCAGAAACTAACACACCATTGTAAAGCAATTATACTCCAATAAAGATGTTAAAAAAAAAACACTAAAAAAAAAAAAACACTAAAAAATAAAAAATAAAAAAAAAAAATAAATGGCAATCCGAAACTCTATTCAAGTGTTCCTATTTGGAGGCTGCAGTATGGGAAGAGCCTCAGTCAGTGTGGTTTAGTAAAAAAAATATTTGTTCAGGAGTCATTAAGTTCTTGATCAAAATCTTGACTCCCCTCATTACCAGGCATGACCTCATGCAATTCATTTTGCCTCTTTGACTCTTACTTTTGCTACTTATAAAATATAATAGAACTTTCCCATTGAATTTTTACAATACATAAATAAGATAGCATATGAATAGTATTTAGAACAGTGTCTGTCACGTTGCATAGAAATTCAATAAACAACAACCATTATTATTAGACCCGATTAAGGACAAAGGATAGCTGCCCAACTATCTGACTCTAGGAGTGTACAATATTGTGTTTTGACCTTTCTGCCCATCTTCTACTTTGTTCCCAAGGAGAAATGCTGATACAGATAGTTCAAGAGCCAGGGCCATAATCCTAGATGTGTGTTCTTTATTTATGGAAATCCATTTCTTGGAATGTTTATATCTCTTCCACTTGTAAATCTTGGGTAACTAACTGCTCACTGGGAAGATAACTACCTGACCAACATTTCACGAATCCTTAGGGAAAGCTCTTCTTCTGCTCTTACACATGAGGATATGCTTTTCTTTGGATTGACACTCTTTACCATCCAAATTTTATAATAGATGTAGGCCAGGAAAAAGTTGAAATAGGGTCTTTAGGTTTGTTTTTAACCTAGACAAAAGAATGCCTCATCAATCTAGCTTAAAAAATGATCACATTGGGCTTTGGTGGCAAAGTGCAATAATAGTTAGAAAAATGTACAGATTTGGTCTTGTGCTCTGCATATGTATTTCTTTGGAGAACCTCAAAAGGACTTGATGGTAATAGAACAAGACTATGTTTTTACATGACTTATGAAAATCCCTGGTCAAATATTTAATAGAGTCCATATGATAGAACATTGGTTTATTGTTTGTTATTTTTTACTCTATGTCTCTGAGCTAGGCTGGCCAATTCTCAAACGGCATGGTTGATCAGTGGTTAGTAAAAATACACGTAGATTAACTTCTAGCATTTATTTTCACTTTCTGCTTCTTTCCATCATCAGCTTCTCTAATGTTGTTTGTCTCAGTGACTGAATTTGTCTTCCTTAGCTTTGATCTTTGATACACACCCTAGGGTATAACTTTCATTTATTCATTTAGTCTTAAAAACAAACAAAAGCTACAATATGATTAAAAGTTTGACCTTCTGGGTAACCACTGCCAGATCTCTGGGCTACGACTCCCTTGGTAAATGGCCCAGATGGACATAGAGTGGACCCCCTAAAGGAGAGATCTAAACCCTGTTGCATTTTAAACCCCATTTTATTGTTAAAGTATAACATGCATACATAAAAGTATTCAAAAAAAAAGTGAGCTTAAAAATTATCTTCACTGAACACATTCATTGACTCAGATGAAGATGTAGAATATAGCCAGCACCTTTGAAGTTCCCTTTCTGTCCTCTCCCAACCCTTCTCATCCATTCTTCCCAAAGATAACCAATACCTTGGCTTTTATGATAATTCCTTGTATGATATTCTTTATGTTATTGTTACTTAATTATGCATTATTAAGTATTAGAATTGTTTCCCAGTTTTTTAAAATTTTATTTTAAAGGAAACATACAATATATAAGTTTTTTAAATTGAGCTTCTTTCACTAAATATTTTGCGTGTCATTTATTCTCATTGTGTGGGGTCTGTTGATTACTTGTACAATGTGTGGATACTTCACATTTTAAGTGCTCGTTCTAGTTTGTTGGGCATTTAAGTTGTTTGCTAGTATGGACTAATATGAAAATCACTGCTCTAACTAAGCATTCCTATTAATGTACTTTCGTGCATACGATTACATAATTCTTTTGGGTATATTTCTAGGTGTGGATTTGCTAGATCATAGGGTAAAATTATGTTCAGCTTTACTAGACAATGCCAAAAATTTTTCCAAAGGATTATATTAATTTACATTCCAACCAGCAATGTCTGAGATTTCTCATTACTCTACATCTTCTTCAATTCTTGTAATTTACTGATCTTTTTATCTTAGCCATTTTGGTAGGTATAAAAAAATCTTATTTTAGTTTTAATTGGCATTTCCCTGATAATAACACTGAACCTCTTTTCAAATATTTATTGGCCATGTGGAATTGTCCTATTTTGTGAAATGCTTGTTCAAGTATTTTGTCCATACCTTCCCTACTGGATTCTTTCTCTTTTACTAGTGTTAGGAGTTCTTTATATATTTTGGATATGAGTCTTTTTTCAGTTATATATGTGCCAAATATCTCCTCCCACTATGTGATTTGTGTTTTCATTTTCTTAGACATAGCTTTTAATGAATACAAAGTTCTTAATCTTAACTATACAGCTATGTATTCATATAATGATTATTCTTTTTTAAATTTTCTTAGATAAATTGAACCTGAGTAAATGTAAAAAGGTGTGTATATGCTATCACATGTGTAGTCAAGAGAGTTAAGTTACATGCCTGGTGTAAAATTTTTTCTGTGTATTAGTTGAACAGTAATAATTGAATGTGGATCATGATATCTCATGAAAACATTTTACTATTGATTATTTTTTACCTTACTTTCTTTGTCTTTTACGTTAAAGAATGAGAGTGGCTTTAATATAGCATTCAGTATTCAATTTTAAAAAATCCTATTATTGTTTATTCAAACTCTGAATCAGTGACACTAAATAGTATCTTCAAATTATATGGTAGGTTGTTTAAAAATGGAAACTGTTACTATTGGTAATTATCTATGCAAGTGAAAATTTTCTCTGTATTCTTCAAAAAATAAGCTGATTATACAATAGACAAAAAGAAACTAGAAAATGAATGAAAGTGTGTCTTCAGATTACAAGGTAGATGTTTAAAAATAAAATACTACTACTTGATATACTGAATATCCAGAAACTTTGATTATAGAATTTTGGTCTCATTAAAGCATTCTCATGGATTAACTTAATTATAAATAAATGGCATAAATTTTAACTTAAGCATACACCAATAAAAATATCTATTTTATGTTTTATGGATATGATTTCTGTTTAACATTAGACTCAAGCACAGAATACTACTGCAAAAGAAATTTGAAAATGAACACACCCAGAAAAAAAGCAAGCAGACAAAACCATATTAGTTCATGGGGTTTATCTAAGCTTCTTCTAGATTAATGCTAAAAATGCCACTTCCTCTGAAAGATATAAACTTTATGAATATGGAATATCTTTTAAAATTGGGCATATTAGCTTCCGGATCGTGGAATCTGAAGGAATCCGCAGAATTGCTTCATGTTGTTTCTGGGTCCCCTGAAAATTTCTGCAAAACTTTCTGTCTGTATTTTAAGGGGACGGGAGAAGAGCATACCAAAGCCTTAATTACATTTCCACTTTAAGTATCCCAGATGAAAGTATACTGCGGAATCAAAGAAATTGTTCATCCCCAGTCTCAAGCAAAAAAGAACTGCAGGAGGAGCTATGGGTTTTATAACTTTTCAGGCTTTGTGTAGGTTACAGAGATATTTGTTGAGGTGTTTTTAAAAATTTTGATCTCTTTAGTGTCACTGAAGGAGTTTGTTTTGTTTTGGTTTGTCAATCCATCTCTCCTAGTTCTGACGATTCACCCATATTCAGAAAGTTAATCATATTATCAATTTATTAGTAAATTTTACTATCCCATTGCAAATACTTTGAGGAAATATTCCTAATAGCCAGAAACTGTTTATCAAACCAACCAATAAATCAACTAAAACCCAACATTAGCCCTAATTTAAAAAGCACCTTTTAATTAACAGATTTTACATGTATTAATTATTTAGTTAAGCTCCTTAGAATAAGAGAAATCACAATCATGACTATTTTATTTTAGAGAAGAATAACAAAACTTAAAGGATGGGCATCTTATGTCATTTAACAAACTGAAAAATCTAGCAATGGATACTATCACTTCTCTGTGTCTATTCAGTAGACTGCGATAAATCTTAAAGGTGGGTTTGCAAGATTCTATGTTGTGCTGAGAAATAAGCCATGTTTATCCTTAATGCACATCATTATTATTACTGAATAATAATATTATCATTATTGAATTATTATTCAATAATAATATTATTACTATTGAAACTCCAACAAGAATTTTTAAACTGTGGTCTGTTTTGCGGGCTAATTTTAACAATAAACCCTTATACATATATTGCTAAAATGAAAAAAAAAAGCAACAATTCCTATTAATTCTATCCCTTTTAAAGTAGTTTTCTGTTTTTAACATTTTGTTTTAAACTTGAGATGGTAGTGAGGGTTTTTTGTCCCCTCATTTGGCTTCCTTTGTCTCCTGTTCTCCTTTTGAAATATTCTCAAGACATTAGTGAAATTGATAATTCAGAAACAAAAATATTAGAAGTCATTATGTGAGATAAACAACAAACAACATACCACGGCACTGATCTCTCATGAAGACTTTCAAAAATATTCTCTTTAAGATCATGACTGTTTCTTCCTAATCATCAGAACACATACGGTTAAGTTATTTAAAAATTAAGTACATTTTCAAAAACTGTACTGGGATTCTTTTTAAGGAGTAGAAATTTTTAAGAAGTAGAAATTTTTTAAGGAGTGGATCTCAGAGAAATTAAGCAAATAGAACTCCCCATAACTTCACATCAACATTCTTTTTGTTGTTAAAGGCAACAATCGGGGATAATGCTGGCAGCTAATTGCATAACAGTGAAGATGTGACATCGACCTCTGACAGCACATTTTAGCTTCCATTTATTACAAAGACATTCGCTAACAAAGATAGGAAGGGACAGTTTACCCCTCCCCTCCCTACTTTGGTGTGTTACAGCAAAAGAAAACTGATTTAAGTGACAAAGTCTCAAATAGTACTGTTTTTTTCATGCAACATTTAATGGATTCTAAATCTGTGCAGAGAATCATATTCAGACAGTGTCTAATTCTAAATAGCATCCTAACCATAAAAATGTGACTCCTCTGTCAGCACAATGCAGACCTCCTATGGAAGATTTTTAAAAAGCCATGCACAGAGCTGCAAATATTTCATTTTAACTTCCATCCCATCCCATGCTGTGATGTTTTCCTTGTTCCTTATGTGCAGGTCAGTCTGCATATTTCCCACAGAATTCCCGCAGAGGACCTTTGACATGTACACAAAGTTATAAAAACATTTGGTTGAGCCAGGCTACGAAATATGGAGACACATTCTAAAACTTTACCCAGTAAAATCCTATGAAAATAGTTACAAAGGGAAGGCTAATTACCTAAGTGAGAAGTTGCCTTTATTCGATTTCTTTATTATAACTTTTAAGATGTTGTTTCCACAAATGTCAGTGGAAACTCCAGTCAGTAACTTAAAATGAAAATACACATATTTAAACATATTTTTTTACCTACTTTGGTGGCATGAAGATGATAACAGGGGAAAGACAGTGCTACATTCTTTTGTTTTGGGAGACTTTTAACATCAAGAATAGTACTATATCATCTAGATATGCAGTTTCAAAATGTGCACTTGAGTAAGTGGATTTTAGCATGAATGAAAGCTAAAGAGGCAGCCATCATTATTTGATGCTTATTACATGGCTATTGGTTCATAATATTGAAACCATCATCTTCTGTAATTGAAGATATCAATTAATTAATTAAAAAAGGTAAGCCAATGCCACAGTTGTAATACATGGATATGCAAAGACATATAAAATATGTTACAATTGGAAGGCACACAAGAGTTGTTTAGGAATCTCAGTTCCTTGACTGGAAGTAATATATTTGGATTACAACCGATTCTGTTAATCTTCAGTTTCATCTCTTAACCAAGACATTATTTATAGACCATGTTAGTGATCTATTTCATCTATTTTTAGGCTGAATATAAATACTATTTAAAAAAATAATCTTTGCTTTTTCAAACACTTTTAGCTTTACAAAAATTTGCAAAGATAGTTCTCATATACCCAATGCCTACTTTCCCCTATATTTTACACCTTATATTAATATGGTACATGTATTACTATTAACTAACCAATATTGATACAATATTATTAAGTAAAATCCATACTTTATTCAGATACAGATGTTATTTTTAGTGGAGAAAAATTGGCAGACTTATGGAGAGTGAAGAAATCAGCAGTATTACAGACCTGAGCTTTGATTAGCATTCTGTTACTAATATGTTTTGTGTCCTTATTCACTTCCTGGCCCAAGTTCCTCATCTATGAAATTGTAAGGTTGAATACTATTAACTCTGTTTCCTCTGAATTATCTGATTATATTAGTTACAACAAAATTATACAATAGACATTTAATAATATACTACTTTAACTACAAGTACAGTAGATAAAGCTTTGCTTGCTTTTTAAAAATAGGAGATTAGAAATGACCTCTATTCCCACAGGCCCCTAAAGAAAAAAAAAAAAAAAAGAAGAAGAAATAACCTCATTGAATTTTTTTGTCAACGCACTCTTCTTTAATCAAATTGTTTCATTCAAAAAAATACTTACTGAGTGCTTACCATATGTCAGGAATTTTCAAAGCACCAGAGATAAAACTATTAATAAAATAGGCAAAGACCCCTGCCCTCATGGAGCTTACATTCTACTAGAAAAGTTTAGAATTACACCTTATAATTCTAAATAAGGTCATATCTGTATCATATCACATGTTTCTGATTTGAAGAAAAAATTTAAGAAAAAAGACATTTAATGAAGAGAAAGATGATTATCCCAAGTCATAAATAATACATCCATGGTAAAATATGATGAAGAAAGACTAAAAGCAAAAAAATCCACCCCTTCTTCCACATACACAAAAAAGAGAAATAAAACAAAACAATTAGGGGTATCTTTTATCTATTTAGCCAGGACTCATTTTCACTATTAAAACTGTCTTGGTTTGGACAATAAATTACATGTTTAACCTACCCAAAATGTAGCCAAAATATAGGAAGTAATCATATCTGAAAGTATTTTGTACTTCACATTAGGAAATTTTTACTGCATGTGTAAACAATTGTGAGCCACTGAATAATCACAAATGAGTAAGTGTCTGATGAAATTTAATGATAAGAGAGATAATTCACTTGTAATAATATTTTTCTCTGTGAAAATTTTGTAATTATTTTTGAAAACTTGCAATGTATAAAAAAAGTACAAGGAAGAGAATACAAGTCATATAAATCCTATCATTCACATAGCATTTCAATGTATATCATTCCAGTGCTTTTTAGAATTTTATTTCTTTTTTTCTATACACACATGCACAGATACTACCATTTGACAGTCGATCCAAGATGGACATGGGCAAATATTAGAAATAGCAAGATCAGGAAGCATACTATTATAATAATTTAATTTTAAAAACTGAGGGACTGGAGTGAGCACTAGCAATGGAAATGGAAACATACAAATTCCAGAGATATTCATTAGAACACAGCAATAGCAATGAAGAGGTCTGTTTAGTATGGAAGCCAAAGGAAAGGGAGGAATCCAGAAAAACTCCCATGTTTCAGGGTGAGGTGACAGAATATCCTCTGGGAGGAAATGATGAAAAGTGCTACATAAAACAAGGAGTGTTCATTGATTCATTTATTCATTCAAATTGAGCCAAATAGTTATCACTTGTTTGTGATGTGACATCATCTTTCCCTTTACATATTTTTAGAGTGACACTCCTGTGGCCTTTGGTTATTGATTGGCACACATGCATATCAAAATTATATTTGATAGCAATTTATTAATTTTTAAAATTATTTAAAAATATACTCACACATTATTTAGAAACTGGATATAGCTGGCTTTTAATTAAAAACCTATGAGTAAAAAAAAAAAAAACAAAAAAAACAAAAAAAAAACCTATGAGTAAAATTTAAAAATCATGTTTTAATTTAAGCCAATTAAAGATAATATGTCACAGAGTGTTTTTTTAGTTTTTTCAAAGCCTCATCATCTAAATCTGCTCTTAGTTCCACTGACATGTAACTCTAACTAGAAAAATCAAACTTGGAATTTCGGCATTACCTCCCATGATACTACAGTCCTTTCGGTTTTCTGTATAGGATGATTAGGGATATGAGAGTGCACAACGTGTGGTGAGGTGAGGAAACAGAACCTTCACTGCCCAGCTTCCTCAGCTAATGGGCTTCCCTGGATCTTGCCTTTCAAGGGGGAGACTTAGGGATAAGTCAGTGCAATATGATAGACTCCTCCCTGTCTGGGTTGAAGGAGTTAGTCAATTCTGAGTTTTATAAGAGAGTAGCAGGCTTCTCTGAAACTTAGCATATCTGTCCAGTGTTCTTTCATAAGTAACTTCCCACTCCATCATTTTTGATGAAGTATTTTCCAGATGAAAAATGAAACGTATGCATCATGACTCTTTGCAAAATATTACCATCCTCCTTCCTGCCTTCCTGCAGCACTCCCTATGGCTTCGAAAGCCTCTGGTAGGCACCCTGAATGTTTAATTTCCAAGTGTTCTGAATGCCAGAAGACCTGACGGAGGAAATCACCAGACCTAGGACATACACTAGAGCAATCCATGCTCCCTATGTTGCCTTTATTTCTCCCTTTCACTTTTTCTCTCACTTTATCCTTTATCTCTTTCCTTATGATCATTCTGTTTCTTTTGAATTTCTATCCAATTCCAAAGGTTTCCAAATTTAGTCTTTTGTAACATGCTCATTATATAATAATTTGCTAAAATTAAGAGATAGAGTATGTGTGATGCCTTTCTATATTTTCTAATCAGAAAGAAAAAACTTAAACGTATACACTGAATTTTACTTTTCTTCCGGTGAAAGAAATCTAGTTGAATAATATGGCTCCTGACTCAAATGAGAAATTTTATCTTTCCACCAATAATGACCTATGTTTGCCTCTCCCTGAAACTTAAACATGGGAGACATAAATGAAACTGTTCTGAAAATTTTTATCTTTCCCTTAAGGCACTGAGGAAGGTGCAATTATTCTGATAATCAGAGCCCCAAATATTCAAGATTTAATAAATATCCTTGAGTTTTTGAAACTCTATCAAATGTAAATAGTGATTATGAACTAGTAGTTGTCTATCAAATACTACCTGTACTCTTTCTCCTTCAGTAATATATTTTTCGGACAATATACTTTTTTTAGGTAACCTACATCGTGTAGTCAAGTAAGAATTGAGAGTTTCTTTGAATGTTAGGAAGACCCTAATATTCATAAATGTATTTATTCAATAGTAAAATAATATTCATTAATCAACCAATATTTGAGGTATATTACACCAGGCCACTCCAGGTGACAAAATTATATAGACAACTCAGTTCTTGATTCCAAGGAGCTTACAACTTACTTAAGAAAAAAATTAAATTCCAAAATAATTAGGAACTAAAGCAGATAATAGGATTATCAATAAGGTTCAAAAAAGTCTATGAGGACTAAAAAGTAAGAGAATTGACTTCCGGTGGGAGATATTAAGTTTGCCAAAGGAAATAACATGAGCTCTAGACCTGGAAGAATGTGTCAGAACCCAACAGGGGGAGGCCAATGGAAGGGGAGTGTTATGAGAAAAGGCAAAGCAGTGGAAACATTTGTTCAGCAACAAAACAACCCTTGGAGAAGTGTTGAATGTGGAGTGGTGGTGAATTCTAGCTAAATCAATTGACCTGGGTATTAAAGGACCTGGAATTTCAAAATCACATGTCTCTACATAGTTCAGTAAGCAATGAGGAATAAGCAAATGCTTCTAAATTTGAAAGTGAGTTCCCATTTCAAAAAAATCTATACAATGACCTTAGATACTATTTTTAATTTAGAAATAGGTGATTTATATCACAGGGGTTAATGTGAGTTTAAAATCTCATCTTTCATATTAGAGAATCAATAGATACTATCTTGAGTACATGAATCAAGAAAAGACAAAATACCAAAATATTTAGAATTATAGAGGTAACTACCAGAAGAACAAAAAATAGAAACCTAAAGAGGTCATCCCACGGAAATGAGACTGGAAGGTGTGGGGATGGATTCTGTCACTTCATAATCTCTTATTGGGAGAAGGGTAATAAGGATATGAATGACTCTCACCTATCTCTAGCACAAACTTCTCCACTGAGGTACAGACTCACATATCTAACTGCTTATAAGAATATTAGCTTAAATGTCTCTTAATCCCACCTGAACTCAATTTTAATGGAAAAAGAGCAGTCATTCGGGTGACAATGGAAAAGCAAAAGGGACAGTAGAAGCAAAGGCATGACCAGAATGATTGGGGCATGGTTTGTGCAGCTTAGCTGTTGCAGGTGTGTAAAGCATTTCTTCTGCGAGGTTTTCCATGATTACTTGGTTTGATTTTACACCACTTCTTTTGTTAACCACAAACATCTTGTACTATTCTCCAATATAATTTTTGCTTTATGGATCTGCTATCCCTATATACATTAAGCTCCTTAAAGGCAACAAAGTATGGGCTAAAAGTTAGAAATGAATATACACACATATACACTGAATGCCTCTGGTATGAATATTTAAATTAATTTCTTCCTCACTCATGCTTTTGATTTATGAAGTATGTGAAGAATGACTGAATAGGTGATCAGTAACTCTAGTGCTAGGAAGATTAATAATCTGTGAGGAGAAATTGAGTATATGGTGTTTTTGAATTATTCAGTTATCATGAGGCTGATATTCCTGAGGATTATGTAGAAGACCCCAAAATGATTATAATATGCTTTTTATACTTCAGGCAAAACCCTTTTTTGAATGTAATTTTTATTTGATTACCTTTAAAAAAGTTTTAAGGCAAGGAAATATAATTGCTTTAGAATGAAATAGAAGACTGGAATGATTTCAGTTCTCAACACTGATCTACCTACAATTTATTACGAAAACATCAGTAATTTATATGCTTCTACTAACACAGTTTCAGAACAAAGTAGCATATTCAAGAACATATTTTCACCTTGCTTTCTACTTATTTCTTCCCTTAGAACTCATAGAGGGAGTCACAAACATGAGCTCTCCAAAACATTCAAAATGTTAATATTAGATAAAACTGATGTTCTACCAGCATTATTTGGAAAAATAAAATGTTGCACTGGTAACCCATGGTGTGTCTATTACAAACCTTTAGGAATGGCTGGTGCTTAGCAAAACACTGAAATCGGTGATAGATTATGACTCCTCCAGTTCACATTTTCAGATACTTTATAGCTCTGCTTGGGGAAGTCCCATCCCTACCGCCTTGTTGTTGTCCATGTGCCTGTGCTTCCAGGGCTCTGTGCCCTTAACATGGGCAGGATCCAATACTCTCAAGATAGACCTTACTCTTTCCTCCCCTACCCACCAGCTATTATCTCTTCACCAACCCATTCCTCAAACCCTGTGACTGTTGGAGCTAGTGGGAACAATGGAAAGTACACATTTAATCTGGAAGAAAATTATGTATGTCAAAGTCAAAGCTAGCTAAGTACATTAGACCTCTTAGTATAATTTTTTGGCCCACTTAAAATATGAAATCTTTTCAATAAGTGCCTGAAGGTATGATATTTATCATGAAAAATTTTAACATAAGGGCAAACCAGCAGAATGCTATGGAGTAGATATTTTTAGGCACATTTTTGGTGTCACTTAAATCATATCAGTGAAGTAATTTATCTGTATCCACATAAACTATACCTTCCCATGAGGTCAAAATTGAGCAGTGGAAGAGTGAACATGAAAAGTATTAATTAGATAATTCATACAATAAAGTAAAGATTGGATTTGGAACATAAATTTCAACCTATCTTTTTCATGCATTTTTTTGGTAAATTAATAGTAATATTCTTAATACACTGCTTGCTTATACCAACTACTACTGTAAAAACGCAAACAAAATATGTACCTGTATAGATGGAATCTAAACTATGTATGACTAGGGTTGGGGTGAGGAAGGAAATGGGGTGGGAGTATCTGCTATTCAGACTCGATTATCTAAAAGCATGAATCCATACTTTGATTCTCAGAAAGTGAAATATTAAAAATATCTTTCTAGTCCATGTCAGGTTATATTCTCTCTTTTAGACTGTGATTTTCCCCCATCAATTTATATCATCCCTGCTTTAATTTTAATAAGAATTTCGGCTGCAAAGAAGCTCAAGAGTAGTTGGTCAACACTTCTGAAAATCTCCACTTGTATACTTCAAGGCAGTTGTGAAATCACTCCTTATATCTCCTTTATAATCAAATAACTGCATGTTACAAGCTGCGCCATTAACCTTTGGCGTTAAATCCATGTAATTGGATTTTTTTTTTTTTTTAAATAACACAAGTTTATTATCTCACAGTTGCAGAGAAACAAAAGTCTGAAATCATTTTTCCTAGGTTAAAATCAAGGTGTAGGCGAGCCTGCATTCCTTCTGGAAGATCTAGGGGAAAATCTGTTTCTTTGTCTTTTCCCACCTCTAGAAGCCATATACAGTCCTTGGCTTGTAGCCCTTTCCTTCATCTTCAAGGCCAAGAGAGTAGTATCATTTCTCCCATCCGACCTCTGCTTAATCCTTACATCTTGCCCACAATTCCCCTGGCTATCATCTCCATTTCTTCTCATGGCCAGTGACACCCCATTAAATGGTTATTTCAAGCAGCTGTTGCAGGGTATACAAAAGTGAGTGCCGATCAGTGTAGTTCAGGCCACTTCAGCCAGGCCGTAGGCTTTTTTCAGGCATGAGGCTGACACCACCCCATGTGCAATCACAAGCTTTGTAGATGCACAGTCATCTCAGTGCCTGAAATCCCTCTTACCAGGCATGAGATGAGGGGAAAGGAAGCTCTATCCTTCTCCCATAAAAGCAGGATCCAGGGTCCCAAGTGCGCAAGTTACTCTCTCCAAAGAAAGCCTCCAGTTTCCCAATAAACATCCAGCTGCATCAACTTTAACACTGGCCCACTTAAAGCAACAGTAAATGAAAAAGCTATTCTTTTCCAACTCCTTTTTTTAACATAAGGAAAAATGAGGAGATTGTCACATAGATGATCTTGATCCTCTGTGGAAGCCTTGAAAAGACTTGGAGTGTTCTCATGGACACAGGCATCAGAAAGATGGCAACTTGTGGGTTATTGTGAGGTGGTGAAAAGAGGGTCATCAGAAGGGAGAGGAAAGGGGGGAATTACATTTCAAATAATGTTATTACTTCTTTGAAATTACAATTTTCTAATCACATAATCTTACTTCTGTCTTTTGGGCCATCTACAAATTCTCCAGATTTCAGTTGTCCAAAAGTTGACACACTGTTTGAGTTTTAAACTAATCAGTGTAAAATGTAGATGAAGTTTTATCTTAATAATTTTTCATCAGAATAGCAGCTTTTTATAGCACATTTCAGTATTATGTGTCCAAACCTCTAAAATAATGCTACTGAGCTGAATTATGTTCCATTCATGTCCCCTGTGATCTCTAGGTACTTTTCTGCCACAATCATGCCTAACTAGTCATTCCCTGTCTTGTATGTGTCATGATTCTCCTTACTGTAGTTCCTGCTTTATACCTGACCTCAGGATTTTCATTATTTCTGACTACTCTTCCAACTTGTCAAGGTCAATTTGAATTATAATCTTCTCCTCTAAAGGTCTAGACAACCCACTCATTTATACTTCTAGGTCACCGATAAAATATAGAAAACTGTACTCAATTCGTATGTAATACTCCTTACTACTTCTATATAGTAGGTATTAATAGTACAATGTTAATTAGAAACATATCTGTGCAGTAGCTGATTAGGTGAAGAATGCCAAGGTTATAACTCTAATCTTACACCAACCCATTGGGTTTCCTATACTTCATAATCACAGACCCTACTTCTGACCTTCCCCACAAATGACACAAAGATATGCAGGTTCAACATTTGAAAGATAAATTGAATGTTAAAGAACATTAAATATTATATTATTACTTAAAGGATATAGCCTATTATAAGAAGTTGATGCATCTACCAGTATCAAGATACTGACTAAACATGAAGGCAAAAGGTAGACAACCAATGTCAGCAATTAGGCTAATGGGCCACACAATCCTAAGTAGGAGAACTACAATTATAAACATGGGTTGAATCATTAAGAAGAAGAAACAATGCAATAATTTATTCATTTCTTCAGCCTTATGATCCTCACCATACATAGTGATCTTTATAAAGCTATGTTAAATTTTTGTCTTGAACCCTTTAAGAAGTTGATGAAATAAATTTATGAACCAAGTGTTTTTGAAAACATAAGTAATATGTATTATAAGAAGCAGCCTTTTCTCCTTGTAATAATTCTAGATAAAACTTTATACAAAGATTATTCATACATATGTTGAGTTGCCATTTCTCTTGACATATAAGACTTGCTTGTAGAAGAATAAACATTTCTTCCAGATCAACACAGCCTGTGGATCTCTTTTATTTTTTCTTAATCTTCATTCGCATAAACTTATGCTTATCTCATGTATTTATATATATTTATCTATCTATCATCTATCTATAAAACACACCACATGTCAATATATATATATATCAGGTTAAACCTTTTCCTTTAACTCCTCTCCAACCACAACTCCTACAATTCATTATTTTTGTTGTTGTTGTTCTTTTTTTAAAAAATTTTTATTGGAGCATAGTTGATTTACAATGTTGTGTTAGTTTCTGCTGTAAAGCAAAGTGAATCAGTTATACATATATATTTATATCCACTCTGTTTTTAGATTCTTTTCCCATATAGGTCATTACAGAATATTGAGTAGAGTTCCCTGCCTACTATTCATTATCTCCCACTCCACCCACAATGGCTTCCTTGTAATTCTTCAAATACTCAGTCATACCTGTACCTTAGGACATTTACACTTGTTTTTCACTTGATCTGGGACTCTGTTACTCCAGATTTGAACATGCTTACTCCCCTTTACTCAGTATTTCACTCCAATGTCATGTGAAGAGAGACATTTTTCCTAATTACCCAATTTAAAACTCCAAATTCCCTACCACTGCCCAATCAGAACTCCCTATCCCTCTTACTTATTTTATTTTCTCTTTAACAACATTAATATTTGAAATAATACATATTTTTCATAATTATTTGACTCCCTTCACTAGACCAAACTGTTGATTTTCTCAGTTTTGTTTACTTTTAGATTTCTAACATTTAGAGTGGTACTTGGCATGTAACAGCATTTCAGTAAATATTGACTACAAAGCAGGTATTAGGATTATGTATCAGTATAGGAAGAATGCAAAGTGGTTACAATGAATGCTCTTAAATCAAACAGCATAAGACTAGAAGCCCAGCTTCATCACTTTCTAATTGTATACCTTGGAGCAGGTCATTAATTCCACTGTGCTTTGGTTTCCTTGCCTTTAAATTGAATAATAACAAATGCAACTTGTATTACTTTCCTGTATTAGCTGTAACAAATCACCACACATTGGATGGCTTAAAACAAACCTTTATTCTCTCACAGTGTAGGTGCTCAAAGTCCCAAATCTGCAGGGCTACGCTTCCTCTTCAGGCTCTGGGGGAGAATTTGTTCCATGCCTCTCTCCTAACTTTTGGTACTTGCCATCAATCCTTAGCATTCCTTGGCTTACAGATGTATCACTTTAATCCTTGCCTCCACTGTCAGATGCCCTCCTCCCCTGTATTTCTCTGTGCTTCCAATCTTTCTTTCTTTATAAGGCCATTAGCCATTGGATTTAGGGCCTGTTCACCTTAAGTCAGTATGACCTCATTTTAACTTGACTGTATCAGCAGAGTCATTTCCAAATAAGGTCATATCTAGGTCATTGCAATAAAAATGATAATGATGAGAAAAATAATGTTAAAATCGTTATCTCATACTATATACTCTATGTTATATACTATGCTATAATTTGCATAAGTCCTTTGAACCTCACAACTCAATTGGTTAGCGCTATTACTTTCTCCTGATTACTGACTGAAAATGGAGACACAGAGAGGTTAAATAAATTGCCTGAGGTCACACAGTTAATTAGTGGTAGAGCCAGGATTAGAGTACAGGATGTCTGGCGCTCGAAGTTTGGTTCTTATTCACGATCTTACACCCCATCTCACTGATATAATCCCCCTTCATTTTCTACATTTCTCTCTAAACTGTCAGAGCTGAGCGCCTGCTCTCTTGTTTATCACTGTGAAACACAGGGTCTAGTACACTTCCTGCATCAAATAGGTGCTTTAATTTGTTTAATAAATGACTGGCTGTGCTATCAATAGGGTAGAAGTTTATATATGTTATGTCTATAACTAAATATTGAGCAGAAACTTTGATCCTGATTTCTCTCTAAATTAGACAAGCCTGAAAACAGTGGTCCTTGTCTGAATGTTATGTGGATGTATCACCAATTGATCAACTCTGAAAACCATTTAAGTCATTTTATAATCAATAATCCATTTAGTAACTGGTGTGAAACCATTTCTCAAATAATGATTTCAGAAGAATTACCATCATGAATGCAATATTCCTGTTTGATCATATCTCTTCTCCTAAGAGATTTCATATTCCTTCATTTTAGCGTTCCTTTATAGTAGGAATAATTATGTTTCTAATCACTGGGTGATTTAAATTGCTCATATATTTTAGGACATTTTCAAATAAAAAAATGCAGAATATCCACTTGTTATGTGCTGTAAACAAAATTATCATTCATTTTGCCATGCTGTACCTTCTCTTATTTTACATCTAAAAGAGTAAATACATGCAGAATATCCTCAGATTGAAGCTCTCTCAAATTATTAGAGCATTACCTCTAAATATGAAGTAAGGTGCTTATTAAGAATATTAGGCTGATAATCTACAATATTAGTATTACAAGTAGTAGAGTTAGGTATTATACACGTATATGCATATAAGTGTATATACATATATACTCTGCATCCACAAAATAACATGCGAAAATGCTCAAGATTTAATAGAAGCCAATACATACATATGGGAAGAGAAAAATATATATGTCAATATTTGCAGAATACATGAGTACAAAAGTATAGAAAAACAGACAAATTGGACAAAATAAAGAGTTGAGAAACAAATCCTCATATATATGGAAACAAATATGACAGAGGTGGAAATAACTCAGTGGAGAAAGGATAGATTCTTCAAAAACTGCCCTAGCAAAATTTGGCTATATGAGAAAATAGATCCACTGCCATGTATTACATATACGTGAAATAATTAAAAGTTGAAAAAAATCTAAACTGTTAAGGGTGGGTGTAAAAAACTAAATTTTAAAGCACAAGCAGTGACAGATTTCTGAAACAGGATATGAAAACACAAACCATTAGAAATAAGTTTGATTTGTTTACATTAAAATAGAAAACTTCATACAAGAAAATCTACCATATACAAAGTTACAAAACATGCTAAGGAGTGCATAGGAGAGTGTACAACACATGAAATAGGCAAAAGAATAGCACCTAGATACATAAGTGAGTCTTTACTTCATTTATTATTTTAAAACTTAAATATTAAGTGCCTGTTTTATGTCAAGAACTGTTGTAAGCTCTTGAGACATACTGATGAACAACAGAAAAAGAGATCTCAACCTTTTGAGAGTTTACATTTTAGCTAAGAGAGACTAGAGACAATAAATGATATGTGGGGGGAGAAACAAACTAGTAATGAGAATTGGTAGTATGGAGACTGGAAGATGAATTGCAATTTTAGGTCTAATGGTCAGGGCAAGCCTTTTTTGAGAACCTTCCAACTGAGTGAAGACTTAAATTTGAAGTTAGCTTTTCACATACCCACTGTTTAGGCAGACAGAAGAAATGTTGCAAAGCTCCAATGCTGGAGATATGAGTGGTGTTTTAAAAGAATACACCTTCAAATTAATAAAGAAATTACAAACAACACAATTGCAAAGTGAGAAAAGGACATAAACAGGCAATTTAAATGTAGAAAAGCAGGTTATCTTATACACATATGAAATATGCTCAAACTCGCTGGTAATCAGTCATACAAATTAAAATGAATAAATTATTATTCCACTAGTCATACACGTGATAAAATTTTTGAAGCCTGATAACGCCATATGTTGGTGATAAGGGGCTTTCTTGTACACTGACTGTGGGAGTACATATTTTGGGAGAACAATGTGAAACCAAGTAGTAAAGATGAAGACATACATACTGATGAACAACTCTCTTATATATTCTGGTAGTTAAGTTGGATGCTATAATGCTTTGAAATTTTTGCCAATGTAGTAGACAAAAAATAATATCATTGCTTAATTTGCATATCCTTAATTATTAGTGAATCTGAGCAACTTTCACAAGCTGGTCTCCTATCCATTATCTTTTCCTTTTGTAAAAATCATATTGTCCTTTTCTAAGAGAATTGTAGATCCTTTTATTTGTTGAGGAAAATTAATATACCTGCAGAGTATATTAAAAAGGTCAACCTCCTAACGTTAAAAAAAAATTAATGTTAAGGAAATTTTTCCCTGTGTTTCTTCTATGAGTATTATGAGCTTCAGATCTTACTTTTAAGTCTTTAATCCACTGAGTTAATTTTTATGTATGGTGTAAGTTAAGGGTCAAATTTCATTCTTTTGCAGGTGGATATTCAGTTTTTCTGCCACCATTTATTGAAGAGATTATCCTTTACCCATTTTGTATTTTGGCACCCTTGTCAAACATTAGTTAACTGTATATACAAAGGTTTACTTCCTTACTCTCTGTTTTATTCCAATGTTCTATTTGTTTTCATATCATACTGTTTTGATTACTATAGCTTTGTAATAAATATATTTTTAAAACAAAAGTGTGATGCCTCCAAGTCTCTTCTTCTTTCTCAAGATTGCTTTGAATATTCAGTTTTTTTGTGATTCCAGACAAATTTTAGAATTGTTTTTTCTATTTCTGTGAAAAATGCCATTAAATTTTTGATAGAGATTGAAATGAATCTGTACCTTGCTTTGAATATATGGACACTTTAACAATATTAATTCTTCAATTCATGAACATGGGATATCTTTCCAATTATTTGTGACTTTGATTTCCTTCATCAATGCTTAATAGTTTTCAGTGTATAGATATTTCACCTCCTTGGTTAAATTCATCCCTAAGTATTTTATTCTTTTTTGATGCTATCATAAATGGGATTGTTTTCTTGATTTCCTTTTTGGATGGATTGTTGTTGGTGTAAAGAAGTTCATCTTATTTTTAATGTTGACTTTGTATCCTGCAGCTTTATGGAATTCTTTCATTAGTTCTAACATTTTTAGTGGTGTGTTTAGGGTGGTCTACATACAGGATCATGGCATCTGTAAACAGGCAAAATTTTACTTCTTCCTTTCTGCTTTGGATTCTTTTTATTTCTTTTTCTTGCGTGATTGCTCTTTCTAATCATTCTAGTACTATGTTGATTAAAAGTGGTGAGAGTGGGATTCTTACCTTGTACCAGATCTTAAAGGAAAAACTTTCTGTTCTTCCCCATTGATTATGATGTCAGCTGTGGGCTTTTCATAAGTTGACTTTATTTTGTTGAGGACATTTCCTTGTATATCTATTTTGTTGAGACAGTTTATCATGAATGGATGTTGTTTTGTCAACAACAAATGGATGCCTTTTCTGCATCTATTGAGATGATGGTGTGGATTTTATCTTTCATTCTGTTAACGTACTGTATCTCACTGATTGATCTGTGTATGTTAAACCCACCTTGGTATGTAATTTTTTAATGTGTTGTTGAATTTTGTTTGTAAGTATTTTATTGAGAATTTTTGCATCTATGTTCAACAAGGATTTGGCCTTAACTTACCTTTCTTGCAGTATTTTTGTCTGGCTTTGGTATCAGGGTGATGCTGGTCTCATGAGTTTGGAATTAATCCCTCTACTTCTGTTTTTTGAAAGAATTCAAGAACATTTGGTATTAATTCTTCTTTGAATGGTAGAACTCAGCCTTGAAGCCATCTGGTCCTGGGTTTTTCTTCCTTGGGAGGTTTTGATAACTACTTTAATCTCCTTATTTATTATTGGTCAATTCAGATTTTCTATTTCTTCTTGATTCAGTCTTGGTAGGTTGTACATTTCTAGGAATTTATCAATTTCTTCTAGATTAGCCAATTTGCATATTATTGTTTATAATTGCTCCTTATGATCCTTTTTGTTTCTGAGAAATGTGCTGTAATACCTCCTTTTCCATTTCTGACTTTGAGTCTCTTCTCTTTTTTTTCTTTCTTAGTCTAGTTATGGATTTGTTGATTTTGTTTATTTCCTCAAAAAACTAACTTAGTTTTGTTGATTTTTTTCAATTGTTTTTCGATTCTGTATTTATTTCTGCTCTAATCTATACTATTTCCTTCCTTTTATTAACTTTGGCTTTAGTTTTTTCTTCTTTTTCCTTGAGGTGTAAAGTTAGATTGTTTATTGGAGATCTTTATTTTTAATGTAAACATTTATCACTATAAACTTGGCTCTCTGCCTTTGCTGCATTCCATAAGTATGGTAAGTTGTTCTTTCATTTTCATTTCTTGAGATATTTTTAAAATGTTCCTCTGATTTCCTCTTTGAGCCAGAGCTTTGTTCAAGAGTGTGTTAGCTAGTTTCCACATATTTGTGAATTTTCCTGTTTTCTTGCTATTATTGACTTCTGGTTTCATTCCATTGTGGTCAGAAAAGATCCTTGGTATGATTTTGATCTTCTTAAATTTACCGAGACTTATTTTGTGACCTAACATTTGTTCTATACTGGATTATGATCTGTGTGCATTTGAGAATAATGTGTATTCTTCTACTGTTGTGTGACTGTGTATTTTTTAAACAGCATATAGCAGGATTTTTTTGTTCTGTGGCATTTAAAATATGCTTTCCCCCCCATATCTTAATATACATGCTATAACAAATGTCCTTTTACTCTATATATTAAAATTAAATATTAACTACCCTCTCTTATGATTCTAGGACACTTTCAATTCTTTCTCTTTATGAAAATACTATATCAAAATATAAAAAATTAAAGAATTCTGAAATACAGAAGGAAAAATGAAGTACTTACAATCTTATAAGACAGTGACAACTATTACCTTTTTTTCTATTCAATTTGTGATAATTTATTACCAATGTTTTCCTAGTTTATAAAATAACCTTCTACAACATGTGGCAATGTTTGGCTTTTATAAGTAAAATTTTATTGGTATCTTTATTAATGTAGTCTTGCAAAATCCTTCAACACATATTTTTAGATATTCAGTATTTTGGTCAAGGTCGGATCATATCTAAGTTCTTATACATATTGCAAATTGTTCTCTTGAAATGTATCCATTTATTCCCACTTCAAATATATGAAAGGGCTCATTTAAAGACCTCATTTGCCAACACTGGATATTATATTTCATTCTTTTACCAGCTTATGGGTCATAAAACAGCATTTCATTGATTTAATCTGAATATATGCAAAAATTAAACTATTTTTGAATACGCTTCATGAACATTTCAACTTTTCCTTTTTCAATTTCTTCTAGTTTATTTTATCCAATTTATCTCCTTATTATCATAACTAAAATAGCCTTAACTGAAATAATCAGTGCATCTCATTTTATTTTCAATTTGATTTTATACTTACTTATTTCATTATTTCATTTCTGGTCTTATGCCAGATTGGACTAGGATCTCTCCACCTTGTTTTCTCCTATTAATAAAAAAAGATATGCAAACTCCCCTTGCATCCCTAGCTACTGATCCTTTCTCCTCCACCTTAACATCCTACTTTTATTATTCCAACATTCTCGCAACACACAGACTTCACTGACCCTCTCCTTTTGTTGCCTCAATAGCAAGTCTAACCCTAGGTGAATGTAATTCATTTTGTTTCAGTATTTATTTTTGCTTGTATCAAGGGAAGTCAACCCTACTGAAGAAAGTCACACAACAAGGATGTGTACACTGTAACCCTTTAAAGCCTCAATGATCAACCTCAGCTCATCCCTAGCAATTGTTATGAGTTTCTGCATAATTCATATATTTACCATCAATCATAACCATTTCAAACCAGCTCCAATTCCCTCAAACATCTGAACAACCCCCTGCATTTCCTTTCATCTTGCCTTATGCTTCTCAATGACAACAGTAGCCATCAGATCTATCAACATGCAAACTTACCCACATGGGCACCCATCCTGTTCTTCTTTCCTACTAAAATAGAGGAACTCTCTCTTCCCCTACTGAGGACCAATCTCTCCTTTGGCTCTTATCCTTCAGCCACTTGCTCTCAAATAGATCCTTTCCATTAACTTTTAAACTAGCTTAAGCCTTTTTTTCATTAGAAAAACCGCTCATCCCTCTTTTCTCATAGCTACTACCTGGTCTCTTTACCTCTTATTCAACCTGTCTTTATTTTCCTACTGTCCCTTGTGCTTTCATTTCCTCAAATCTACTAACTCCAAGGTCATCAATAACCTCCACATTGCTAAACACAGTGGACATTTATTTAATTCTTGTACTGAAATCTTCTTTTCATCTGCTCAGCACTTTTAGTTACTTCTGGCAAAAGAACCTCTATTTACAATAAAGATTTTGGCAAACAGATTTAGTTGGAGTTGATGTTATCTTCAAAAATCCTAATTATCAGCCAGCCTACAAAATCAGAATACTTCCTCAGTGTTGCTCAATGACTGGGCAAAGAACAAGCACGTGATTCAAGCAAAGTTAATCATAGAAAGTATCTCTGCCCAGATCATCTGTGAGATTATTTCCCACATCACTTCTTAGGAAAATTATAAGGGCAACAATACCAAGTATATTAATAGCTTTTGCTTCTAAACTTGGCTGTTGAATAGCTTTACACCTCTCTTTCAAAGAAGGAATTAAATAGACAATCTACATATTCTTTACATTGATATAGCAAAGTTGTCACTGGGAGGAGAAGTGAGAGAAGGATCACAACCGTGGCTACCTTGGAAAACACGTTGTCTGTGATGGAAGGGTGCTTGAACACACTGGTTGGTATATCTTATACAGCTCAATACTGGCTCTGAAAGTAGAAGTAAGTTTGACCTGGATTTCCACTTTCTTTCTTTTCTTTTTTTTTTTTTTTGGTGACATTGTTTTACAAACTTTATGTTAGCCATGACTTTATTAGTTCACTTTTTCTCTATTGTGTAAAGTTCCTCATTGCTTCTAGTAATATGGTTATCTCTCATCCTTTATTCCTGTTTCATTGAGACTCTTACTTTTTGTATATCTTTGTATGTATTTGAATAGGAGCAGACCCCAGGCTCTGTTAACTCTCTGCCATCTCAACCTATATTTCTCTATTATATGTACTCTTTTTCATCATTACTAATAATAATTACTATTATTATTCCAAATTGACTCCCAAACATGAGCCAAACATGGTGCTAAGCACTTTATATGCATTCTATATTTTATCCTTCTATCAATCCTTCAAGATAACAATTATTATATCCATTTTACTATTGAAGAAACTGACTTTCAGCAAGGTTACATGAATGATAATGATCAAGAGCTGGTTAGGGGTAAAAAGGGATTTGAAGTTAGAGTCTCTTCTCTAATGTTTTTGTAATTTTTACTATGTAATGCTAACTCCCTTTTAACCACTTTAGCATATGTCCTGGTATATGGATGCCACACTGTCTTTTTAGAACTTATAATTTTTGACAAATCACTTCATACTCTTATTTATAGACACCAGCATTAATAATAAACAAATCAATAGAGTTTAGTCCCTAGTACAAAAGAGTAATAAAGTACCTACATTTTGTTGACAAATTTAAAAATTAGTACTGTTTTAATTCATTTAAATAGTATTTATTTTAAATTTTATTTATTATATTTATTTATTTGCTACTCACTTTCAATAACAGAAAATGCCACTTTATTAGTTTTAAATAATTACAATAATTATTTGTATATTAATGTTTTTTCTCTCACAGCTAAATTTCTTAATACTAATTTTTTCATTTTTCTTGAGGTAGGTTTTACAATATAGCATATTTTATTTCCAGAAAAAGCACTTGGAACTTAGTCACATTTCCTGGGAGATAGATCCATGTTGCATTGGTAGTGAATTAATAGGATATTTGATTACAAAGTGACAAGTGACCTTCTGGAAACAGCAGTTAAAGTTAACTTGATATGGTTAATAAGCCAAACAGAAAAGGACAAATTGAGTGTAAAGATCTCCTTTTTTAGTGATCAGATACATACAGGCATTGTTAGGAGTATTATTTGTTAATTCCTAGAACTAAAATTACTTACATATGAGAATTAATTAAGTTCATTTAAATATGTGTTATATTTGTGTTCCTTTTTATTTGCATAAGTTGTTTAATTTTTCACATAAATAAAAATACAATAATAGGTAATTGCTTTTCACACAATGTGATTATATTAGAATGAACCAGAGAGATTCTGTCTATAGAACCTGGAATTTAAATATTAGCTTGTATTCCTTCCATTAATTGAAACTGGGAATAAGTGGAGAATTAGTTGATAAAGACTTTGGAATACATACTTGAAAATGACACCTCGTTTAGGTCTCCATCCTCTTTGGATGGAGAAAAGAGGAAATAATAAGAAATAATTATTTCTAAGAAGTAATTTGACAAGTCTGTTTATTTGCTTATTCTTTTAAAAGATTTCTGGTAGAAAAATTGCTGACTAAAAATAGAAAAAAAAAAGTGATATCTTGAGGACAAGCATCTTTCCCAGTTATGCAGAAGTCAATTATAGTAGCCTCACTTAACTTCAGAAGGGCAAAAAATAAAAAATGAGTCTGGTGGCAATTACGTTAGGCAATCATTAAAAGAAGCTCAAAATGTGGGTGGAGTTGAGAACAGTAAGTCATACCATCCTTCCTGCTTTATAATTTAATCTTTTGGCATTTGAATTTGCAAAGATAATATTTAATTGCTTTTTTGTACTATGCAAAATGCAGCCATGATTACATGGTATCTTAGTAAAACAAAAGAGCAAAGGCATGGTTTCAATGGTCAGTGTTAATTCAGGTAACTGCTTTTTAAAAAAATCACAGGTCATAGAGCAAATTTTAAGTCAAAGAGAATGAAGCTAGATATTAGTACTTGAAAACTGTGATAAAACCTGAAGTACCTACATGGATTTGGCTATTACGTTTGTTAATTTGTATATATCAAGTTTAATCATGCCATTTAGGATAAGTGAAGTCTGGATAAAATTTAGTTTGAACTAGATAGATGCAATTATCCATGAACTTTTGCTGCCAGGAAGATGTTTAATGATGTGATACCGGAAGTACCAAGTCACTTCCCAATAGAGGGTCAACTTTCTTGGAAATGAGATGAGAAATTGCTTTCCCCAACAAAGGGAGCAGACAATGCACCCCTGTCTGTCACTGACATATAGGAGATAATGTTGATTCCAATTTAGGGCAAAGATTCCCTTAAGAGCCTTTCATTAGAGAAGAGATGCTATTTGCAAAAACAAAATGAAACAAAACAAAATAAGATAGAAAGATCTTCACAAAGCATAAATGAAGGAAGAGGAGCTTTATTAAATTAAGATGTTAAAAGTTTCACTTAAACTTAACTCTTAAATCCATTACAAATGTATTAGCAGCATCACTGATACTAAATAGCCATTAACACAGGGTTAAAACTGTGGAGCAAGGAACTTTGTCAAAGACTGACAGGAGAACAACAGCAAAACTTGGGCAGTGAAGAGAAACAGGTCAACCAGACCACAAAGAGGAAAACTCAGCCACTGGAAAATTGATAGTATTTATAGTTCTTGTTATAACAAAAAACAAAGGTATATACTTCTCACTGTAACATATTGGTTTATGCTTCTTTCCATAAATCATATTTTTTTTCCTTGAAAATCTCAAGTTATTCATCCCATTCATTAATACCTGTATTTCACTGGACAGGGGAAATGAAGATTAAAAAGTGAAAGGGAAACATCCAGGTGTTAGTGATTATGTGAAGGAACTGGCACTCACACTGCTACAGAGAACATAAGAAAGCATAGAAAACATTTAAGTTTTTAGATCCTAGGACAGAACAATTTCTCTCCTGGAATTAAGCCTAAGAAATAATAAGGCTAAGAACAAATATTCCTATATTAGGATATCCATTGCAATCTTCAATTATAAAAATATGGGTATGATGGTTAATTTTATGTCAACTTGACTATAAGATGGGGTGCCCAGATATTTGGTTAAACATTACTTAGGGTGTGTCCATAGGGTGTTTCTGCATGAGGTTAATAAATTTAAATCAGTGGACTTGAGTAAAGCATATTGCTCTCCCTGTTGAGGGTGGGCTTCATCTAGTTAGTTGAAGATCTGCACAGAACAAAAGGCTGAGTAAAGGAGAATTCACTCTCTCTGCCTATCTTTGAGCTGGGACATCAGTGCTCCCCTGCCTTTGGACTCAGACTCAGACTCAGACAGGAATTACACCATCAGTTCTCGTGGGTCTCCAACTTGCCTACTGCAGATCTTGGGACTTAGCCTCTATAATTGTATGAGCCAATTCCTTATAAATAATCTCTTCATTTATTTTCCATAATTATACATATATAGCTTATTGCTTCTGTTTCTCTGGAGAACCCTTACTAGTACAAGTGGTAATCTAATTGTTTAAAAACAGATAATGGGTTAAACATTTACATTGATGAACACAAACTCTTTCAGAAAACCTGGAATTAAACACCAACTCTCAAATACTCTATAGTATTTTCAGGATCTTACTATTAAAATGGAGTTTTACATACAATCCTCTGCATATTAAATTAAGTAAGCTTTTACATTCCTCCCTAAAGTATTGCCAGGATCATATGCTTGATACATTTCATACCAACTATATTGGATTAAAGATGGCCAAAAATTTGTCTCTCCCTCCTGAGAAGTGCAGTGTAATTCTTCATTTCATTGATTCTAGACTTCACTTGTATCTTCTGTGACCAACAGAATATGATGGAAATAATAATGTGCCAGTTCTGGGCTACTCTTTAAGGAGCTTTCACTTCCTGTGTTTTGGAATATAGCCATCATGCAGTCACATGGAATAGTCCATGTGGCAGACTATTGCAGTCTCCGCCTAAGCAAACCTCCTAATCTCTAAGTTAAAGCCAGAACCAACTTCCTAGCCAAGAGAGAAAGTCATCTTCAAGTTGACCCACCAGTTTCAGTTGAGCCTCCTCAGCTGAGGTTACATAGAACAAGGACGAACTATCTCCTGAGCCTTGTGTAAGTTACAAAATAAAAATCACAAGCATATCAGTGATGGTTATTTCAACATAAGCCTGTGGTTTCCAAACTGTACATCTCAGGGTACGGTAGTGAACCCCCAAGGGCTCCAAGGGACATTTTAAATGTTAGGGAGAAACACAATATGTGACACCTATCAGATATTGTATGCTTCATTAGTTTCATGTAGTTCATAGTTTCAACATTAGAATGGATTACAATTCTTTCAGTGATGACATATCTTTGCAAAGCTGTTTTTTTGGCAGTCCCAGGGAGAAAAGAAAGTACTCTGTGAAAATTAATGTGAAAAAAGAAATGATGTTGTGATATCCAATCTATTTCCAAGGTTTGAGGAGTAGGCAGTGCCCAGCAGGTACAGACATCCCATTTATAAGTAGTTATGGTTATTTAGGAGTGAAATATTTTTCCTCTATTTTATGTGCATTCTTTTTCAAATGGCATTAGGCTATTAGGCTATAGACACTGATTAAGCTGTTCGTTCCTCTTCTTAATAAATAAAACCATTTTTCCTAGAAGTGTTGTGAAAAACAAATATTGAGACAGCCCCATAAACTGAGAAAATCTGGGGAACTCTGCTATAAATCCTTAGAGAATGTTATTTAGTCCATAAAACAAACATTTAATTTCTTGTAAGAATGTTTATGATAAATGATTAAATTAAAAATAGTTTGCAAAATAATTTATGTAACATATAGTATTTTAGTATGATTTGAATTCTTTGAGATCTTAATGTAGATATACTTTTATTTTAGGTAAAGGATGAAAACAGATATGTTTATTTCTTGCTAATGGATTATAGAATGTAGACAACTAAAAATTTCAGGCTCTGATAACAGACTCTCTCTCTAAATTTGATTATTTACTATTGATAGGACCATGAATATGTTACTTTTCTGTGCTTTACCTTCTTCTGTAAAATGGATATAATTATAGAACCAAATTCATGGAGTTCTTGTGGAAATTAATTTTTAAAATTGTTAATTATGAGTAGCATAGAATTCAATAAATGTTAGCAATGATTATTAGGATGCTTACTTATTTCTAATTCTTTCTTTATGCTTCATGAAATGAACTACTTTGTAATGCTAAACATTATTAGAAATGTTATTAAAGCAGAGACATTCATGTTACTCTTCTATGGCCTGTATTTAAATGCTTTTCCCAATTTCTTCCCTTTTTCCTTCTCTTCCCCATTCTCCAGAACTCTGATCTTGCTTACAGAATGTGATGGAAATATAGCACGGGTATCATACAATGGACTCTACTGTAACTGTATATTCTAGAAGCAACACTGAAACAAGACTATTTTAGCAAAGGGTTTTCTATGATAATAAAGCAAGAAAGAAATTGAATAAAGATCTGAGATTGAGCCTGGAATTTAGCTAGGAACAGTTCTAACTGTAGATGGGAAAATTTAGGTGGAGAGGTTCAAAGTAAGACAAGATGTGGTGCCACAAATGAGTCATGGCAAGTGGTTGAGGACTGAGAGTGGCTACAGAGTCGTCTTGGGTGTCTGGTTCATATTTGTGCCATTTGTGTTTAAGTATGTATGTGTGTATATGTGTGTGCACATAAGTGTGGTTTTGTGTGTATGTGTGTGTGTGTGATGTAGGGAACATCCAATTTAAATAAAGAGTTGGGTAACGCTTCCCTTTAATGATTGTCATTATCATGTGGGATCCTTGTACCTGTAAATAAGTGTAGGTTTAACTAGCCTAAGATTATAAGGTTAATGGATTTGAGGAAACGTGTTTTAATACTGACTGCCAAAAAAAAAACCGGCTTCCTGCCTTATTACGGAGCCTAAGGGTAATGACTTCCATGTTATGGTCTGTGAATTTACTTCAGAATCTACATGTTGAACATGTCTATTTTGAAATTCATGATGTATAAATATATTAGAAAAAAGTAAACTATTTGCTTTGCTATAATGTAAAGTGATACTGAAATTTCATCTATAATAATGATATAAAATTTATTTTATTTTTTATTTAAGCAAAAATATGACTTACAAGTATATGTAATGCTTAAATGTGACATAAATCATGAAGCTGATATATGACTAACTGAAGTTTGTGAAGCACTGCATTAAGAGAGTGGCTTTGACATATTAGAGGAACAAGAGCATGAAAGTGATGAATAATACTATGTCCTGAACATTTTGATGGAGGGATTAAATAGCTTTGTTCTTCTCCCTGTAACTTCACTTCCCTAATTTACTGAAAATATCTATTTTGTTCCTTGCCTTTGACGTGTTTTATTGTGCATGTGTCACAGTGAAGACCAGTTTTTGATTGGTGATTTTTTTCCAGATGACTGGCAAGGGCATTAGGGGTTCCACCACAGCTTGCATCAGTCACCCAGGAGGGCACACCTTCCTGCCACTCAGCTCATCTGATTAACACTCCACAGACTGATAAATATGCTCCCTTTCCTAGAAATTTTAATTGTCATAGGAAGGGCAGCTCTTAATGCATATAATATCTGTCATTGTAGAGCAAGACTCACACAGGGAAAAATGAGAGTTCTTCCCAATTCTAGTCAATTTCAGTAAATACTTGTTCTATTATTCTTGACAATGCTAAACCATATTTTTTGAAGCAGGAAATTATTTTATGCATAACTAAAAGCCCTGAGTTTTTTATAAGTAAAGGGAATAATGAAAACTTAGAGAAGTTAATACAAATATTGTGGACATGTTTGAAAATCAGAAATGTTGCATTTTCTAGAATAGGTTTGTGGCATTCCAATGTCACAATATTAAACATTTCTAATAGTTCTAATATTTATTGTTACTTCAAGCTTCATTACTTATCAAGTAGCATTAACATCTGTCCAAAAGGCACCCACGAAACTTTCAAGATAATTGGAAAACTACATCTTATAAGTTCTTAGAATAAATATGAAACTTTAAGAAAATAGGAAGCTATGTCTCATAAGTTCTAGGTCTATGCTGACTAAAAAAATGTAACACATAGCATGCTTCTTTAGATGTCTCTTAATAAAATGTTAATTTCTACAAGGGGAATGGCTGCAGTAAAGTTTTTTTCCCAGGTGGAAATTGATCTTCTCTTAATGTTCTACATAAAGTCTTTATGCTAATGAGAGGAAAAACTTATTCCAATAGCAACCATCCTTTATCATCTTTCCCTCTCCTCTACCCTATAAGAGTAACATGCTTGTTAAAAAGAACAGATAAAAATTATGGCAGTGAACATAACTTCTCTTCCTTACTATTATTTATGATAATTGTAAAATATTCTCATGTTATTTGTGAAGACTTAAAGATATCAAAATAATATCATGTATCTTTTCATTCAGTTAATTTAATAATTTTCCTAATAATAACTGTTTTAGTAATATCTAATAATAATTGTTTTCTTTTTGAAAAGCATTTATGCCAACATAAATACTTGTTAGTTGACTCAAAAGTAGAAATTTTTTGTTGTCTGATCAATAAAACAGACATTGTCTACAGTAACAATTTTGCATAGACTCAGTTAATCTCTTTAAACTGCTTTACCAAGCAGTTTTTGAAGTGTCAGGAAATCATACATGTTCTTGAAAAATAATGTACTTCTGTATCAGAAATACTCAGAGTAGAATTAGGAGAAATTTAGTAAAAGATTAAAGCAGCATTAGCATCCTCCTGTGACAGAAAAATTATTTTAAATATAGAGATGTTGTCATCAATTTGTACAGCCTTTTAAGCTCCGCCTCCATTCTACCCAATGATACCGGATTCTTCAAAGGAATGAAATGCTTTATCTTCTTGACAGAACAAATTGACTGGAAAATTACATAAACCCTTCAGCAGATGTTCTTTCCCACTTTGTTTGGGAATATGCACTGCTGTACAGTGTTTCCAAGACCCATGTGGAGAAAGGCTTGGAGGATGCAATCAATGTAGGCTGAGTCTACCATAATGTATGCAAAGGCTACTACTAGTAACTCTTTGGTTGTATAGTCAAGTACAATTTGGGCTATAAACCATAATACTATTTCCTAATTTTTTAAAATTATTACACATCCAAAAGATTTAAGCTATTCAAATTAGCCCTACAAACTCAAGCACTTTCCTACTCAAGTGAAATTCCAAGGTTCAAACTGCTAGAAATGTGTTTGCCATAATGAATGAATCTTGAAGTCAAGATTGTCAGGTAGGTATGGGGCTTCCCTGGTGGCGCAGTGGTTGAGAATCTGCCTGCCAATGCAGGGGACACGGGTTCGAGCCCTGGTCTGGGAAGATCCCACATGCCACGGAGCAACTGGGCCCGTGAGCCACAATTACTGAGCCTGCGCGTCTGGAGCCTGTGCTCCGCGACAAGAGAGGCCGCGATGGTGAGAGGCCCGCGCACCGCGATGAAGAGTGGTCCCCACTTGCCGCAACTGGAGAAAGCCCTCGCACAGAAACGAAGACTCAACACAGTCATAAATAAATAAATAAAAAAGAACGTGAATTTCTTTAAAAAAAAAAAAAAAAAAAAAAAAAGATTGTCAGGTAGCGAAGAATAGGAAAAAGAAACCAATTTTGACTTGCAACCCTCTACACATAATATCTCTATTGGTATGGCATACCGATCTGTGCAAATCAGATGGCATCTTCAATATTATAATGCACACCACTGAGTTAAGCATCTGTATAACAATCTGAATTGTCATCCATCTCTCTGTGAACAGTACACTGAAACTTAGTGTCACTTAATGCTAAATGAAATTCATCTACATAGTCTGCCTCTCTATCTAGCATGGTAAACTTGTAATTGTATTTCATCCCGTTAGTTTTCAGGTTTTGCAAAAATATATTTTGCCATGCAGTTAAAAATAAGAAAAAGTAATGTAACCAGCTCTCAATAAAAGGCTATCAAGCTGTAAGAACAATGTGCATATAAAAAACATCTCAAAGGAGGTGTTCACATTCCCTACACATTGCAAATTCTTAGCAACTCTATGGAATGTATTGGTACTTTCAGATAAAAGGATCATTTTTAGAGGGAAAGGGGAATGAGCCACCCCAGAGGTGGAAGAAATTTTTTTAATGGAAATTCCAGAAGTTATAGTAAGTCAGAAAAAATTCAAAATAGTATTGGTGTAAACTAAAATATTGACTGTATAGTAACATGATTCATGATTCATAGGTAGGCAACTGTTCCATACACGAGCTTTAATAATGTAAGCTGGGTTTCTACTGAACTGTTGATTATGAATCATAAAAAATAACACTTCACAGAAATTACCACCTTCTAAAAGAAAACAGTTAGAATTTGATAGCTCAATCCAAATAGATTTTCTGATAACTAATTAAGATTTTATTTTGGTTATTTCTTCCAAATATTTGATTTTAAGCCCAGCAATAAAAGGGTAATTGTTTTCATCACTTTTTTTTCTTACTTAAATGAGTCAGGGTTTTGCACTGATAAAGAGCTAGACTTGTCTCCAAAATACTTAAGGTCTACTTTCAGGATCTTCCAGTAATTAAACATGTTTCATTGTTCAAGTCATTCTCTGGATGCCATGCTTCCCATCTGTAAAACTATGGAGGTTCCCAGTTCCTCCCTAAGATCCACTAGGAATGGTGGAAAAGAAGTTTAGAGATGCTGGCAGAAGGGGGTCTTTGGGAAGGCTTGGATTACATATCAAGTAATATGGATTTTATTCTCTAGGCGAGGGGCCTCTTAATATGTTGCAATCACAGAGGAAACATCAGTTATCAATGCTCCAAGGCTAGAGTTTTGAAGAAAACCCAACAAAGTAAAATTGACTCATGAAAGTTATGGCTACTAAGTAATAATTGATAGAAAAATTTTTTTTTACATTTTGCATGATGTTATTAAATAGGTTAGAGTGAAAAGAAAAATCAGCTGGGAAAAATATGTAGAAAGTGGGTTTTTTCCTTTGGTTTCTGCTTCATTTCCCACGATGGCAAATAGTTTCTTGAAATGCCCTATATTTTTTTCTAAAGAGCAAATATGTTCTTTTGAGATGTGATCGGATTTACAAAAAATAATCTGCTTTCACATGCCACAATTTAAAAAAAAAGCCTCTTTGGTTTCAAATTTTGTAGAATTGTTAGTGTTTCTATCATTTAAATATATATTAAATTGTTCTTTTTCTTATATAAAAAAGAGACAGTTGAATCTGGTGAATTTCTGACAATATTCTATTATGATTATGGTATCAGCGCTACACGAAGTATTCTCAGTTTAGTAAAGCCTCTGAGATTCACTACAAAATTAGAATGGCTTTCTTTAGATCAGTGGCTAAAGTACTGCTAATGGCCTAATCCCCTTCTTTTATTTTTTTTTGTTAAGCACACTACCAGCAAATTACATATAGTATATAACTTTCTGAATAATAAGGACATCTGGTAGGGCTATCTTTAGTTTTTTTCATTTGAATACTCTTAAAACTTAGGCAATGTAAACAGAAAGTTCTAACTAATGTTAAGTTTACTAAACACCCCCATTATTATTTAGCACTGCAAGTGCTTCACACTTAGAAGTGTTTAAACAAAGCATGGCTGTGATGAGAATTCAAACCTATCATTATTCTGGAAAATATCACGTGGGCAAAACAAATACAACTGAAAAAACAATACCTCCCCCACCAAAAGCAATAACAAACTGTTTCAAAATAATACCATATCAGAAAATATCTATAAAAAGCTTCATGAATTATAATTTCCTTTAAATCAAATAGGTAGATACTCCATTTTTTTTTCTTTTAAAATACTACCTACCATTTTTCTATCACTAGGTAAAGATGACTCAACCTAACTTTATATATCTGTAATCTGGCATATCAGGAATATCGTCATTTTTATGAGATAATCATCTTGTTTAGATTTTTTTTTACAATTTACAATTTATATAGTAATTCTTAAATTTGCAATTATTTAAAAAATGGTAGTATGGGTGGGAGATACTTTTATCTCAGAGGCAAACACTCTTAACTGTTTAATAAAAGTTCCAGGTAAAGTACACAAAATCACCATAAAAAGGGATGTTCGATCATGATAAAATAAAACAAAACTTGCTTGACTCTATCATGAGATAAAAATGCATTTTTCTAAAGTCTCATGGCTCTTTAAAGCTGCAGTTTACTGCATGAGTTTCAACAAAAGAAATCCAGTTTAATCAGGGCTCCAACTACTCATACCCTGTAACTCTGACTTAGATTGCTTTATACAACTCTTTGACTTGAAATACATTATCCATCAAATCCTTTTCATATCATCTGACTGGAATGAATATCATCTATTTTGTTATGTGTTCTTTCTGTTTTAATCAACCTCTATTTCCATACTCCAGCATATATGTTTGTTCAGCAAGCCTTAGTTTTATCTGATCATCAGTCCAATTATTTACACATCATTTAAATTTTAATAACTTAAATCATAGGAATTTAAAGAATAATGGGGTTCAATCGAAGTTAGTAAATATTCTCTTGTTAGAAGTGTTCACACATAATATAAGTTAACCCTACATTGACCAAAGCTTGTGTGATTATGCTGTATTGGGTAAAATTCTGGAGGTGACTGATTCCCACCTACAGTTCATGGGCGCCAGGACATTTAAAACTGGAAGGTGGGCAGAAAGAAATTCTCAGGAAGAACTATAACCAAAATGTAAACAGGGATTCAACTTTCTATAATAAACAAAACAAATATATAAAAATATATAATATATGTATAAGAAAAGCAAAATCTTTAACCACTTAAAATCAAGCCAGTATTATTGTCTCCTCATATTTTACCCTCAACCAAATCCATTTAACCTTTATAAAATACATGAAATTCCCTAAGAGTTGACTAGGTCACATTTTTTTTTTTCCCTTAGGTTCTCGACTGTGTTTAATGCTCTCAGTTTCAAAATTCCAGTTTCAGGAATATCCTTAGGATTTCTTCATACAAAGTCAAAGGTACTCCACAAATCACTGCAGAGACTCCCTTTACTGCTACGGATTTACCGCCACCATTCTCACTGTAAATTATTTTGCAGAGAGATAAGAGTCTGGGAGAAGTGTGAGGGTTTAGGGTTTAGGAGTGCATTTCAGAAAAATGTGATCTTAGTATTATGCTCTTTTTAGAATAACCTGTAAGAGTAAAGAAGCCAATTGAAAATTTATCTTACTCTCAGCTGTGTTACGTCTCATCACCATTTTTTATTTAAAAAGGAAGACAAATGAGCAGAGCACATTAAGAGCACACCAAGCTGGCATTCTAAGTGGGTGTTCAGATGTACCACAGCCCTTCATAATAATAAAAACCTCATTTGATCATAAAAATAACAGTCAAGGAAACTCAGCTGATTATTTTATTTTTGATTATACAGACATATTTTGAAGAAAAATAATTTTTAAACATTTTACATAATAATAGAAAAGTAGGTGGTATTTATATGAAATTTATAAAGATTTCCAATTGAGTATTGAATTGGCACAGAAAAAACACAAAGGGTCTTGTGTGTGTGAGTGTGTGTATGTGTGTGTATTGGGGGCAATGAATTATAATGATACAAGATATAGGATAAAGATGACAAAGGTAAAATACCAGACAGAAAATATATGTGTTCTGGTAAGTTATAGATACATCAAATAGCTGTTCAGAAAAAATAGTCAAGGGTGCTCTTGAGGGTATTCTGTGGACCATGTTTTTATATATACACTATTTCCCTCTTAAGTGAACATTTAGCAATTATGCTGCAAATTATTCCACCATGCGAAATATAAGCTCACAGGTGCATAAGTAAATGGACAATAAATGGTCTCCTACAGATAAATACACTTTGTGGTTTTATTCTCTGGGGAAATTTTTTGCTTCCTGAATATTACTATTGTGAAAGCTCATTAATTTGAAGATTGGAATATCTTGAAAAAAATCATTTGATTAATTTATCTAAAATCCACATTTTGTGTTAACTAAAAAAAAGCCATTTTCTTTTTTTTCATAAATGGAAATCATACTATGAGTTGCAGGTTTCAGTTTGAATAGATCAAAGTATAAAATGGAGTACTATCATTTTAAATATATATAACTATAATTGTTACTAATATCATTAATTTCAGGTAGGCGTTTCATTAAGGTAGTTATAATGAACTTCGCAATTATTAGAAGATGATACTAGAGATGCTAATTTATTTCTTTTTAATATTTATCTATAATAACATAATTTATTCTTCTGGATATAGATTATAGATTCTATAAAGCAATTTAATATTTACATAGGAACAGCTGGTTGCCTACTAGGACCAAGAGAAATCTCCTTTTTCCTACATCTGTAAATCTGAATACATACATACATACATGCACACACACGTTTTTTAAATTTTGCAGAGCATTTTAACCCAGGTAATTGATTATGAAAGTTAGAAAATAATATATATCAGCTATCAAATGGGAAATATTAGGTCACTAAGAATTTCTCTGGTTTCTATATTTTCTGGGCAGTTACTTTCTCCATGGAAAAGAGTACTTAGGCAATAGGAATTCACATCTTCTTGCCATTAAGCATAGATTTGCACTACATTCTTCTAAATTTTGTTAGACTTGACATTTTAGCTCTTTCAAATAAAGTCCACAAATATGAATAAAAAATTTATAAGGGAAATTATATTAACTATTCAACATTATCAGCATTCAATAACATGATGGTTAAAGTGAAAAAATAATTTAAAAGCACCAATTTTTTTTTTTTATAACCCCAAAACAGGAAGCACTGTGGATTGTGTCTTAAACTTAAAATCTGAAAGTTTCTTCAATGTCTCCAATTTCCTAAATGTATCTGGTAGATAAGCATTTGTAGGCACAATCTCTAAAGTTACCTTCAGAAGAATAAAGTTACTAATGTTACTCCAGAAGAGAAATCTTGTCCTTTTATGTTTCATTCTTTGAACCAGAAAATGGACAGGTGATTCTGAACTAGATAGGAGAGGACTTAAATATCTCTACCATAGGAACTCAAAATATAAATATGTTGCGAAGGACTAAATGAAGGGAAAGCATGGTAGTATATCCATGACTATGAAATACAGCCTTGAGGTTTTACTTAAACTAAAGAAGCTAATAAGACTTTAACAATTTCCTGTGTGTATCATCTCCTCAAACTCTTTTGAGTCCTTCTTCAATTACCAGTGCTATAATAACAAACCTTATTAAAGGACCTTGATAAAGACGATTATTATTTACCAACATGTGTTGCATAACACTGGTCCTTAAAATATTCTAGGAGAAAAAGAGTTCTGTATTAAAGTAAGTTTATGAAATTCTGTACAGTACATCTCACTCTTGGAGACCTCTAATACACATTTTCATTTGACATTGCATCATGAGCATGTTTCTATTATATTCACTAATCTCTATAATTTATCCATTTTTCTACTGTTAACATACGGATTTTCAACAGTCTGATTTTATTAACAATGCTGTACATAAAGTTCCATGCATATTTCTGATGGTTTTTATGGAATAAAGCACTAGAATCAGAAATAAAATGAATCATACTGTATGAGTATTGTAACGTTCCTAATAAATATTGCCAATATGCCATCCAGAAAGTTAAACCAATATATTTCTATATTACTGTATATATTCCCAAAGTTACACAATAAGAGATTTTACAAATCAACATAAATATTCCAAAGAAAAATGAGCAAATCAAATGTTTATAAATAAAAAAGTAATGTGCGAACTCTTGCATAATTAAACTAATGCAAAATAAATCAATGACTAGATATGTTTAATGTATTAGATTAACCAAAGTATTTTGAGAATTAAAATAATATTGTAGATGTTCTTATACACTGCTAATGGGATGTCAACTTGGCCCAAAATTGCAGGAAAGTAATTTAGCAATATTTATCATGACCCTTAAAATAATTTATTTCCTTGATACTTTTTTAGATAATTAGAAATGTGGTTAGAAATATTTTGTTTAGGGGTGATAAACACAGCATCATTAATAGCAGCTAAAATTTTTTTAAATGGTCAAGAGTAAATGATGACATTTATATTGATACTGTTAATATTGCCTAATGATCCATTCTCTCCTACTTCTTTTGTTAAAGCAACTCTCAAATGTTAATTAATATATGACCACCTAGAATAAATACTGTAACTATAAGCCTGTCTTTCACTAGGGTGGTTACATGACTAAATTCATGCCAATTGGATATAAGCAGAAAATAAATGTACAACATCTATGCCCTTACAACGAAAGGTAGTCCTCTACTACTCCCCTCTCCTTGCTGTAATGTAGACTTGATAGAATGAGTTGGAAGAACCATCTTTATCCATGATATGGGAGTATGGATGGCAGAGGAACAAAGTATATGAATCTTGGATCTCTGATAATTTTGGTGCTGCAGGAAATCCTGGACCACCTACCTCTGAGACTTTTCCATGAAAGAGAAATAAAGGTCTATCTTATTTAAACCATTGTTGTTTTGGTTACTTCTGTTACAGTAGCAAAAACTACCTCTTAATCACATGATACATACTTGTAGGAATATAATGTAGCAACTAAAAGCCTCCTAATGGCATGAGAACAACTAATAAAGTAATATTTCAGAAAGAGCAAAATATATTATGCCAATTTTCCACATTATACCATTCCAAAATAGTAAAGGAAATTAATCTCCAAAATGTTAATGGGAGTAAAGTTTTGATGGTAAGATTAGGGTTAATTTTTAAGATGTACTTCTTATTCCTGTCTAATTATGAGAAAAATATCAAACGAATTCCATTTGAGGGGCATTTTACAAAATATTTGACCTGTAATTTCCAATACTGTCAAGGTCATCAAAAACAAGGCAAGTCTTGTTATAACTGTTATAGCCAAGAAGACCTTAAGGAGACAAGGTAACTAAATGTAGTTTGGTGTCCTGCATGAGATCTTGAGATAGAAAAAAAAAATTAGGTAAAAACTAAGAAAATCTTAAAATACCTAATAATACATTAATATTAGTTTATTAATTGTGACAAATGTAACATAGTAATGTAAGATGTTAACAATAGAGAAAACTGGGCGTGAGCTATATGGGAACTGTTATATAGGAACTGTTGAGCAGAACACAGTGTATGGTAACCAATGTCCGGAAAGGAAGCCGATTATTGATACATGGAGGATAGCAAAGATCATCACAAGGCCAGAAACCAGGAATGGAAGTCCAAACACTTCTGCCCACAGCAACTTGGTATCTGACTCACCAAGAAAAGCACCACACAGCCAAGCACTGGATGGGACAAGGCTTTTAGTCACACGGTGAAGAGACAGAACAAAATTAGTTCCAACAGTGTGTGTCAGTCCCTCATGGCCAGCGGGTGCCCCTGGCAGCCCATACTAGGTAACTGGCCTACATGTACCCCTCTAGTGCTGCCTCAGAAGAATCCTGACCCCTCCCCTGCCAAATAATGAAAGCTAGGGACATGCCTGAAGGCCACTGACATACACTCCTAAGCAGAACAACAGAACCCTCATTGAGCTTGAAACAGATCTTGGGCTCTTTACCTCACGGTAAGGAAGATCAAGGCTAATGGCCTAACCTAATGTGGCTGAGTGAGTACAAAGATTGTGCACATGAGACTGCCTTTCCCAACAGGAAGTTTCATACTATCTTCATAACATTTCTATAAATATAAATCTACTCCAGATTAAAAAAAAAAAAACTTTATTAAAAAGTGTTCCAGGCACTATTGCAGGCTACAGACTTTGCTACCAATATGTTAGCACTTTGTCTGTGTGGGCAGAAGCTGGGCCTGCTATATCTCTAGCTTCTGCCAGATTTCCCCCTTCAGCTCCTCTGACTCCTGAGCTAAACGTAGCTCCATGACGAAGGGCATCAGCTTCTCCTGCAAGTCACTAGCATCACTGAAGTTGGAGGTTTGGAGGCAGTGATGAATCAGTCTGAATGCCAGTCCTTTTCATGGATTCGTTTTCCTTTACTCTCTTCTACTTCATGTCCTTCTTAACTGCTCATGTGCCTGCCCTGCTGACCTGAGACATACCACCAGAGGCTGAAGCAACAGATAAACATAAACTGTTTAACCAGTACCCAACCAATACAAGGTAAAATCCATATAATTGATCCCATATATTGTATTTTCCCTAACCATTGTTTTTCTGATCAAATCTTGCCTGCTATGCCTATGTAATCTACTAAGAACTTTTGTTAAAAATCTTATATATTGAGGCACCAACTGCCTAATTTCAAGGGCTAAGGGTCATAGAGTCAATCAACTACTAGGAGGCTGAAGATTAGAAGGCAATATGTCCTGATACGGTTTCTGATACAGTATCTTGGAACCTCCTGAAATGCTGCCATCTTCCAAAATGAATCAAGACAAACAACCATTTTGTTGAGATCTCCACTGAAGAATTAATAACATTAATGAAATCTACCTAATCACTATATATTCTAGTTCTTTTCTACTTTCAAATTCATTACATCTATAATGAAAATAAAAGATATTTTTAGTGGTCAAAAGACATAAAATGATTAATCACATATCTACTAATGACATTTTAAAAGTACCTCAGCCCAGAAATGTGACACTACAATCATTAAACATCAGATTCAATTTTCAAAGATACTAATCTTAAACTTTATACTGCTGGCAGAAACATAAAATTATATCCAGTAAGCTCAGATGCTCTGGATAATGGAAAAGCTCAGTTCTATGGCACTGCCAGAAAATAATATGCTTTTAGAAATTCTGCAAGTTGAGTAGGGAGATAACTGATCAGAATATGACAAAGTGATGTTACAAATTGTTCAGAACAGAAAAATTCCAGTTCCAAAGAGATACTTTTTTTGAGACACTGATTGAGGTCCAAGAGCAGCATAATGGTACCAAATGGATAAAAACAACAATAAAGTCACTTCTCATGCATAATGCATAGGCATTCTCTATTGGAGTTGATATCACCATCTGGTGTCTAATTATTCCCGCTTCACACCACACGGTGGTATGCACCTAATGAAATGACTGTACATTATAATAACTCAGTACACAGACTCTTTGCTGCTAATTATAAGGTGCTAGTTGTTGTTGTTGTTTTACATATTATGGAAATCCCAAGGAGTTTGGTGTTCATTGCTTAAAATAAATATTTTGTATGGTGTCACTAGGAAAAGAGAAATCTAATTAAATTTTATTCTTCTAAAAGGTCTGTTTCTTTTTTTTTTCACACACACACACTGTATTTTATTTTTACAAGAGATAAATAAACTGACACCAAGCATTGTAAATGGATGACCATATTGTTTCTTTATGTTTTATTAGTTTCTTCTAACATCTGTACCACAGAAATTAAGCTCCTGATTCTTTATTCTCATCACGTGATCTTTTTTTCAAACTAAGTACTTTTATTTCGACTTATTCATAAATATCTTCAAGTTGTACGAATCAAGGTTAACAGTTATTTGTTCTCTCCTAAATAACAAAAAAGACAATTTTATGAAACTACACATTTATTCATTCATTTATTTATTCTTCATTCAATAAATTCATTGCTTATTTATTAGGCATTAGAAACTTTTTTTAGGGTCTGGGGAAATAATTAATTACCCCTTGGAAAGACTTAGGTCAACTAATGAAAAATAAATATAGGAAAGTGATTACAATAACATTTTGTAAATGCTATAATAGAGGTATTTACAGGTTGTTAATGAAGTAGAAAGGAGAGGCTCTTCATGATATCTTTTAAACCTAAAGATATTGTTAATTTTCTTGGCTGGAGTTTTAGGTATTTATTGGTGCACTATAAACTTCCCCAAAATGTAGTGGCTTAAAACAACAATGATTTATTTGTTGATGATTTTGTAATTCACTCACGGCTTGGAGGCAACAGTTCTTGCTTGCTCCACATGGCGTCTTTAGGAAGGTTTAACTGGAGGGACTGGAGGGCCAACTTGAAGATAGCTCACTCACAGGGATGAAAAGTTGGTCTGGCTTTGACTGGTGGTTCGGTGGAATAGTCAGTTAGGAACACCAATTATCTGCCACATGGGCCTCTCTAGGTGACTGCTTGGGCTTCTTCAAAAATGGCACGTTAAGTTGCAAAAGAGAGGAAATGGAAGCTGCCAGTCTTCTTAAAGTTAAGGCCCAGAACTGGCAGAGTATAACTTTCATCATATTTTGTATAAGAAGATACAGGTCCAGTCCAGACTCAATTGCTTGAAGAATTAGACTGTACTTCTCAGAGCTCTAGTTTTAGCTATTTTATATCACTCATTGCTATAAAATTTATCAAGCAAATATAATCCTGGAAAGTACTTCAGGGAGTAAAGGCTTACTTCTCTTAAAATCTGGTAATGTATGTAAGACTCCATTTTAATACTGTGGTTCTAAAAAGGAAACTCTATATTCCATGGAATATCTGAAAGTCAGGATTTAATTTTAGGTCTGAAACAGTTTGTGCTAATCAATAGAAAATTTTGTCTCTATCACAAATATATGTTAGATAAATTTGAATTTCAAATCACATTCTATATATAACAAACATTTAAAACATTATATACCATATGTGGTAAATGCTTTATACAATATTTCATTCAATTACCACAACAGAACGTTCAGGTAAAATTATTATCCTCATAAGAGAACTGAGGCTAAGGGAAACGAGTAGTTTATCTGAGGTTGTGCAGCTAATACATGGAAGTTCTTGGATTTATGCCCAGGCTGCCTTTCTCCAAAGTCTTAGTGCTGTACGGTACTGCCTAAGCACAGACAAATTGAATATTAAGTTTCATGAAATGTAGTTTCATCTGTTTTTCCTTCTGGTATATTGAGTGTCCACTTGCAAATACAATTTATTGTTATTTAATTTAAGGAGGCTTGAGAGTCTGGTAACATGGTTTCTATTTTCTTCAACCTGATCAATGAATCATTTAACCAACTTTTCTCTATACAAAAATTTCAACTTACAAAACAGTTTACAAAGAAAATATGTATTACCAGATGTGTATATCACAAATTAATATTTAGAATACAATAGGTAAAACTGGGAGGTGAAATTATATGTGTTTACAGGTCAGATTTAGGTATGAAATTCTGTGTTTAATCATCTAGTTGCTTAAATATTTACCTTTCCTATGCCTTCTTTTTCTATTTCATAAGCTCCATGATGGACAGTAATAGACCTCTTATTTTATACACAAGGCTGACAGCCTAGTAGGTGTTGAATGAAGGGAATAGGTTGTAAAAGTTCTGTATGAATATTTATAAAAACAATTAATTGGGTGAAAAATCAACCAGAAAACCCAAATCCATAATACTAGGTCAAGTGTAATCATACTGGAAAATTTCCCTGTTGAGACTTTTGCTCTTCATTTTTCTGCTATGGTAAGAGAAAATTACATGAAAGTAGATTATAGTCATACTTTGAGACAATTATTTCAAGACTATTTGAGAGCAGAGAAGTACTGAAGAGCTTTTTGAACAATTACAGTTATATTTTTTAGAATTTTTCTCCATTAACATTAATTATGTTCTCCCTAGAGTCATGAGCTCAGGAGCCTTTTGAAAAGTCAAATTCATTCACCAACAGATGAATGTTTTAAGTTTTCAATTCATTACCATTTGACCTGAAACATTTAGAGTTGCTTATTTTTCTTTTTTTTTTTAAGTAGCTTTATTGAGATACAATTTACATACCACAGAGTTCACCCGATTAAAGTTATCATTCAATGGTTTTTAGTTTGTTTCCTGAGTTTTGTGTGTGTGTGTGTGTGTGTGTGTGTGTGTGTGTGTGTGATCATCACCATACTCTTAGAAGATTTTCATCACTCTTAAAAAGAAACCTCTGACCAAATAACAATCAGTCACTGTCCTCTCATCTTCCCCCACTCCCAGTCCTAGGGAAGCTAATCTATTTTGATTTGTCTTTCATTTCAGTTAGAGAAGTTGTAAAAGAAAAGTATTCTCAGATTATGGGTAATACGGTATATAACGCATAGATATAGTTCACAATGCGTTCGTCTCATGTTAATATTATGTTAAAGACCAGGAATATAACTTGAAGCGCATCCTGTGAAACAATCAAAGTCCTTTTAATGAAATGTAGTAGTATAGCAATGGAAGCTGGCTCAATCTTCAGCTCAAGAATCCTGAATTACAGTCACTTTCGGAAACCCCATTTGGGATAACAGGAGAAAATAGCACATACTTCTCAAAAGTATAGGTTTTCTGCACACTTATTTTGTGCCCCTATTTTTCATGTTGTCCATTCCTAAGATATGTTTATGTATCTATACTCACTGCCATAAGTAATTTTTTTAAAAAACTTTTCCCACATTTCCTCTGACAGTCAGCATTCTAGTTTTTATCACTTGGCATTCCTGTGAGTCTCCTCTTCCAAATCCTTCCTGACCAAAAACACACACACTTTTAAAGTTTTATTTTTATTTTTTTTACTTTTGTTTTTGCCACAAGTAATCTCTCTTCAGAACTCTCATCTGCTTCACCAAGGCTCTTTTTAATTTGTCACCTTGGATAATTTCTTATCCTTTATTTTCTTTTCCTTACTCTTCCCAGAAATATCTCATTCCCTCAACTTAACCCTCCAGTGGGTGCCTGCTTTTTCAGTGCAGTCTATTAAACATGTCACGCATAACCTAATGTAAATTATGCCCCTAGCATTTACATTAGATCAGCAGTGTGTTGTGCTTCTAGTGCTAGCTTTCTTGTTGTTGAAATAAAATATGTAATATGTATTTTTTCTGGTATTTTTAATATTACTGTGTAGCACAATATAGTACAATAAAATGGTTACAGACATGGATTTGGGGTCTTATGAAAGAGATAAGTTCCCAATTCTGACTCTAACTTCCAAGTCATTTGAATTATCTAAACTCCAATTTCCTCATCTGTAAAATTGAAATAATAATACTGCCCTCATAGAGTAGTAAAGAGAAAATAATGCTGTATTCAAACACTTAGCATAATGCCAAAAATTGATAGTAATATTACCAATCATATGATTTTTATCATTACTATTCACACAAATTAAGCCTTCACTAGACTTTTTTGGGGTGAATATGGGTAAAATCTATTTAAAATATGATTTTTATAGAAAAGTAAATTCTAAATATAAAAAGTATTTTCTAAATATAAAACTGACAATATTTCCATAACGCAGTGTACTTTGAGACTTGCTGTGTAAAAATAATATAAAGATGATTTAGTTGATTCTCTGTCATTTAGTCAGGAATATGTTTCTTTAATTTCGCCAATGAATAAGGTGTCACTTAACCTTTTTTGACAAATTAAATGGAATTTAAAAAGTTTTCTAATACACATGTTTGCCATCAAAACTTGTTACGTGTAAAGGAAAATGAAAAAAGAGGCAAGAAGTATAATCTTATCATGCCATTATGGAAATATTTTCTTATAAGTCTGATAGAGTAATATATGCTTTTCTCCCTCATTGTAAATTTTATCAAAGTTTTTCTTTCCAGGAAACATGTGTTTGCTGTCAACTTGATAATTAAGATATAAGAAAATAAAGCATAAATGAAAGGTCTGGAATCCATTTCTTATTTAAGTTGATTAACCCTCACACTGATCCCTCTGACTGAATCACTAAACACAGATTTGCCTTGTTTCAATCCCTTTGTACATCTGCTTTCGTAAATGAAACAATAAATTCTTAATTGTTTGAGGTGCATTTCTTCCTCCCAGTTTGTAAGTTCCCTGAAAGCAGGCAGTCTTTCTCTCTTATTCATTGCTGAATCTCTGTAAATTGTGGTTGAATGAATAAAAAAGTGAATTCAGAAAAATATTTTAGAGCCATTCATCTGGAAATAATGCTCTGTTCCAAACTGGTTCCTTTGAGAAGAATAACAAGAAATCGGTTATCTGAAATCACAAAGTATCTTTTATTCCATATGTATATATGTATAATGCTATATACACTTTCCATGACCATGTTAAATGCAGTCACTTAAATTATATATCAACAAGGTAAGGTAGAACTTTCTTGATGATGAAACCTTTCTTTTTTTGATGTCTTGAGGGAATCTAACTAGCTAAGTGACACCCGTTATAAAATGTTCCCTAAATAAGGCTTAGTGTACCTTGTTATTCTGGAGGGAACATAAGCACCATTTCTGTGATCCGCTCCAGAATTAAAAGCATAAAAAAAAAAACAAAACACCTGAATATTCACTGAAAATTTGGGTTAAACAGAATATACCAGGAATTGTGGTTAATGTGGTTAATACGATTAAAAGTTTTAATTGCATATGTTGGAAAGCAATTTTCTAATATAATAATATAGGTATAAAATGAGTAAGAAATAATTCTAATATTGGGAAACAAAAGAACTTTGGTTTTCTGCTAGCTCAACCAAGACAAATTAAATAGAAGGAATTTCCCAGTTGTTATAAAGAAAAGAATGGATAGAATTGTCTCAATTTTAAGAGTTTCTCACATTAACTTGTCTTAATCTTTGGCACCTGCTAGAAAGTAAGAGCAGATGACAAAATGAATGAACACATAGCAAATGGAGACCAACAGAAGAACTTGGAAATAATCTGATCATGGTAAATTTGACAGCCTTTTCCCTTCTATTCATATAATGACTTAGTTTGCATCTGACTTGTCATAGTGACGTTTATTTTCTACTAGCAAATTAATTTAAAATTTATATTATGAAATTATTATGTCAATATTTCATGGTGTAATGCAAAAAAAAGAAAGAAAAATGACAAGCTGACATGCATGATGCATGTAGTATACTACCTGGACATATCTGAAATTCACTCAGGTATAAAATGAAACCACATCTGTACTAATCCCAGCCAAGTGTTTTGGAATCAGTGCCAACAATCAGGGCCAACATTTCTTTTTTCGTGGTGCCTCCCTTCACCACCACATAGCATTGCCCATAGTCATTTCCATTTTTGTGAATAAATAAACAAAGCACAATCTCCTGTGCCCTGGAAAGTCTCTATAGAACCTGGCAAGTGAGAAAGTGTGTGTGTATGACAGACAGAGAAGAGACAGAGAGAGAAAGAGAGAGAGGAGAGATTTGTTAAATAATCGGAATAAAAATCTAGTGGATTATTATTGTCTTCCTTGCCTGAAAACAATATAAAAATCAGTTTTGATTTTTCCGGTCAATATATTTTTAGCAAACAATTTTAATAGAAGAGTGTAATTTTTATTTAAGAGAGAGGCCCTATTTCTTTTTTTTTTTTATAAGAATATTTTTTTTTAATTAATTAATTATTTATTTATTTATTTTTGGCTGTGTTGGGTCTTCGTTTCTGTGCGTGGGCTTTCTCAAGTTGTGGCAAGTGGGGGCCACTCTTCATCGCGGTGCGCGGGCCTCTCACTGTCGCGACCTCTCTTGTTGAGGAGCACAAGCTCCAGACGCGCGGGCTCAGTAGTTGTGGCTCACGGGCCTAGTTGCTCCGTGGCATGTGGGATCTTCCCAGACCAGGGCTCGAACCCGTGTCCCCTGCATTGGCAGGCAGATTCTCAACCACTGCGCCACCAGGGAAGCCTGGCCCTATTTCTTTATCAGCTATTTTATAATGTGGGTGTTTGCAGCAGTTGGCAAGAAACCCAAAGGAGATTTATCTATAGTCACCAGCTGATGCCCAAGCAAGGTTACACAGAATACATTCTGCTGGTGGCCATGATGGTTTAGGGGCTGAATGATTGCTTTTAAGTTTAGAAACATGATTTGGTTGCTGTAGCCAAATGTAATAAGTTACTCAGGACCTAACTAACATGCTTATTAAATCATAAGTGATCCTCTGGAAAAACTCAAATATTTGTAGTTTCTGCTAACTCAGGCATTCATTCCATCTCACAAACTCTGTTCTCTAACTGGAATACCATCTCTTAAGTGTTCTCCTGACAAACTGTTAAATCCTTCCAGCCTCAGCTCAAATACTAGCTCAAAGGCAAATGATTCCCTGACATGGGAGTTCCTATGTGCCAAACTGCCATCTAGATAAAATTCTCTTATAATAATTGACTCATTTAATTCTTTGTCTGTTTGTTTGTTAGCCTGCCTGCCTCTTCTATAATGTAAGCTTGCTTTGTGTATAGCGACCATATACCTGTGGCCTTTCATTTTTGCATCACTGACATCTGACATAATTCCTGGAGTGTCAATAGCCAAAAAATATTTTTAAAGGAATCAAATAATGACAGAAAGAATGAAAATATGAGTGTATAAACTATCTTACTACATATTGCGTACAAATAATATATACGAATTATTTGACAGTATTCACATTTATTGAAAAGATTATTCTTTCTGTAGCTATTTGTACCGTGAGTATGGAATCAGAGCTTAGGGAAGTGAATTGAGTCATCTTGATGCATAAAAGGAACAAATGGGATAATGAGATAGCTGACCAAATGATTAGAGCTGTAGAGCTGGACCCACTCACTATCTGTTCCTATCTGGAACACTCCTGCTGCTCTGTGCCTGTGCACTCAGTAGGACTCAGAGACACCAACATATTCATTTTGTGGGTGGAGGGAGAAGGGTGGTCAACTCTTCTCTAGGTTTTAACAGCCTCACCCTTCCCTCACCTATCCTCCTATTTCCTACTTATCTTTTCAGTTACAGTAATACTGTTGTTTAAGGTACATATTCATTATATTTGCAGACTTTCCTTTTTTTCTTTTTTTGGCCACGCTGCATGGCATGTAGGATCTTAGCTCCCTGACCAGGGATCAAACCCGCGCCCCCTGCATTGGAAGCGCAGAATCTTAACCACTGGACTGCCAGGGAAGTCCCTCCTTTTTTTTTAAACCTAGATTGAGATTCAATTTTATTGTAGGTTTAATAGCATAATATTTAAAAATATACATGTCTGGCCCCTAATAAACACTATATATTGCTAAATAAATAAATAAAATGTAGTCATACTAACTTTCAGGTGATTTCTTCATCTAATGTGTTATCTATGTGATGTTTTAATTTTTCCTAGGGTCACTGAGTCACCATTAGTGACCAATACATCTTTGTCTTATTGTAAGCTTATGTTTATCTTATAAATGTTATGTAATATAACGTGTATAAGAGAAAACATCAATATGTTCAGAATTAATCTTTTGTAATATATTCTCACCCATTTAGTTGTTTCTTGTTTGATTAACCTACAAATTCAAAGAACAGTATTGATGTTTAGATATTCAATAAAAGTAGAATCAACTTCTATAAACAAACTATGATAACAATTTAATTCTGTAAATTCATTCATTTTATATCTATTTCTAATTGTTCAGTCTTTCAGAAATGATTGTTAGATATAACTTATACTTAAGTTTGTGTGTGAAGAATAACACACTACTTTCAGCTTTGCTATTAAGAAGTTCTGTGATCTTGGCCAGCAAAGATAACCTCTGAGTCTAAGTTTTCTCTTCTGTTCTGTGGAACAAGTGAATTTAATTAATTAATCTCTGTCTTTCCTCCCAGGTATAAAATCTATCATTTTATTCGGAATACTACCAGGGATACAGGAGACTTCAGAGTTACCATAAAATGTCTATAACAACATGGCAAAAATTTTTCAGGGTAATTTCTACCTTGATAGATACTCTCCACTCTGGCAACATTCATCATTTAAGTTGACACCTGCAAGCTCAAAGCTCCACTAAAAGTGATAAGAAGCACATTAGAAAAAATTATAAGGCTATATGTAGACACATTTGAAAAAACTTAATCCTTCAGGACTGGATTAAGTGCATTGCAAATGTCTGTTTACTTTTCTACATCTCCCACAAGAATTAAAACGTTTTGAGGCAGGGGAACACATATTATTCATTTTTGTTTCTTTAGTGCCTCATAAATAGTATGTCTATAATACCTGTTGAGTGAATGAGTGAATAAATAAATAAAAGGTTTACATAATTCACATGTAGATCATATTTCTTCTTACTATCACTTGGAAATATATAGGCAGCTTATATTATTATAATATTCCAAATATGAGTACCAAAAGTATAAATGACTCTGGGAACACTTGTGAAGTAGGCCAAAACTGCATTTAGTATATCTGGGACTCTTTTTATCCCAAATTGCTTGGCTACATTCCCAGATACCATTGCTATATTTCTGTCATAACTTCCCTCCCCCATTCATGGTTAACTTCACCCAAAAATGTGTGTGTGTATGTCTGCGTGTGTATGCACATGCAGTGTGCTGAGGATGATGGGTGGATATGAACATGTCCAGTAAAGAATGCATTGATGCAATTAAATATTTATATTTGAGTGTTCCAAACTGCACATAATAATATATTAGGTACTGTAAGGAATTAGTGACCCACTGTCCCTCAGACCCAGATTGTATGTTTCAATAGGAGAGCTCATATAATGGTAAACATACAGGCATGGGAGTGACCAATGTTAATTCCTGCCTCATCAGTGCTTGTCTACTCAGCTTTTACCTATAACTGGGTCTCGCTTGGTTGTCTAATTCCCCTCTCCTTAGGTGAATGCAGGCTGCCTCACTGCATTTCTTTCACTGGGTTCCTCACAGCAGAATCAACACAAACCTACTAGTTATGCTTCTTCTGTCAGTTCTTGCAAATACCAGAAAGATTTCAGACAGTAAAATGGCCACTGCTATCAAAATGTTTGAATCATAACAGCGAGGTAAATGCTAATTTCTTTGGAAAATTATCCATTCTCCTTTCAATTGTAAATTTATTTTAAATTAGACAAAAGTGATAGATATCTGCAAATCTTATCAAACCAGTGAAATAATCTATATACCATTTTGGAGGTTTCTAATATAATAGTGTTATAATACTATCCTTATGCATCAATTTGTTTCGGATTCTGAAAAATAATAGAGGCCCATTAAAGAAAAAATTTAAACCGTGCTCGTAATTTCAATTTAAAAAGAGCTGCAGAGTTTCTCATACTAGGACAAGCCACTATTATTTTAGGTATTGTCTTGCTAGTCATCTGCACATTTCTAAAAGCAAAAGAGGAACCAACCCTGCTCCTATACACAATCTACTTTCTTTTCCTGTTCTCCCTCCAAAAAGGTATTCGTTGAATAGTGATTGTCTTGAAAATTGGACCTACTATTACATGGAGAAACTAATTTAGGAATGAAATAGAAACCCTATATAGCCTCCAGCAACTGCTTTTGATGTTTGTTCTCTAACTCCTCGTTTGCCAATCAAGAAGAATCTGCAGTTCAGAATTTTTGTTTTCTTCCTTTTGCTCTGAGACTACCTATAACCCTCAGAAGGCAGAGGTCAGACCAGGGGAACATCTGTAAAAATGCAGATCAGGTTTGCTGTGTTCAAAGAACCGAGCCATTTTAAAATAAGCATTTTCTCATCAGTATTCTGCACCACCATCTTTGCATGAAGGAGATAAATACAACAGTGAACCGAAGAGATGATAAAAGACGATGACTCAGAGGGGGCAAAAAAAAGTTGCTTCTTAGCTGAGTTTAAAAGTAAGAAAAGAGAAGAAAATAGTCCCATAGCCTTCTCTTGGTGAGATATCTTTAGATCTTTTGGAAGTGTATATATTTGTATGGCATCCACTTTTAGTGCACCAGATGGAATACTGTAAGATGTAGAAAGGAGGCTTATGAGTATTGTGGACACAGGAGCTCAGCACCAATTGAGGGACAAAGCTACTCAGAGAAACACAGGCTAGCACTGCCTTGTGATAATCAAATCCACCACACAGTACCACTGTATAGTCTAGAAACATTGAAGCTATTTTGACTCCTCTCTGCCTTGTGTGCATATAAGATATACTTTTAAATCTGGAAATCATTTTACTTGTTTGTTTTTGCAAGATTTTTTTCCTTATGAACTATCTCTCAGAGTCAAATTCTCTTTAACACGTACACAAACCCTAACTTAGTAATTTCACTTAATCAACTTGTACTTAAATGGCAGTGATAGTCTTCTAACAACTTGTCCGCCCTGCAGTTACAATCAATCAATGCTATGAAGATGATGTCTTCTTCAAACATTATTTTCTTCATGTCATTTGCAATTTAAGAAATTTCAAAAGTTTTGCGTGGCATATCTAATCATGACAGGGACTAATGTTATGTTATAGACACTTAATGATTCTTCATTCCCTTCCCTTTGAGAAAGATTGATCCTGAGGAAAAATCTTTAATTTTTTCCCAGAGCTGATCACTGCTGTGATTGATGCTGACTGGAGAAGCAGAAAGGAGACTAAACCACCTTCCGAGAGATTGCCCATTAATCATCCAGAACCCTTAAACCCCATAAATTTTTTCTCCCCTCACCTTCTGGGATATGGACAACCCACTTCCCAAAGAGCTTTGAACAGAGGGTGGGAGGCTGGAGACCTCATGATGGGTGAGCACAATGAAGGGAAGACCCATAAGCAAAGCGGCACTGGACACAACCAACTGGACATTTTCTTGTGAGCTGGGGCGTCCCTAGACACATCACCACTGCTAGAGATGACTAAAGCTTAATTTAGGAACTTTTGTTATAAGATGTATTATGTTTTACACTTCCTCCCACACTCAGCTTGGGGTGGTCTCTTTCTTGCCTCCCCAGGAAAGACTAAGGAAAACTCCACATTTTTCCTCACACATTTTAGACTTAGACTCACTTGTGGTCCACACATCTCAACACCATGGCAGAAATTGGTCTCCAGGCAGGGCTTGGATGATAGCACAGCAGACCCAAGGAGATCCAGTAATACTTATATGAGATTTTGAAATCTATCATCAGGACTTCTGAATCTCGTGTGCAGTGTTCAGCTGCTCCTCTGATTAAATCATCATCCAGAAAAGCCAACAGTGCAAATCACCATGGTGGCCAAGTTGTTAGACTTATGGTAAAAGCAGTTGAAGAACAGCCTGGCAGGAGCTTTCATGGTGCATGGTATACAATTTAAAAGTCACAGGTAAACTATGCCAGCAGCTCTTGAGATCAAGACTGGGGAGATGTGTTATTCTAAATGGAATGTTTATAATGAGAAGCTGGGTATATATCACATTATATATTTTCAGTAAGTTGAGAAACTTTAAGAAACACCATCTTGATATTGCCATATAAATTCTTTAGGCAATGAGATCTTTCCTCATTGGAGAAAGAGATATGAAAATATTTTGATGCATTCAAGATACTTGCCAGGCTTCCCAGTCAGGTACTGGTCTTCAGAGGTCTGAGCTCAAGCAAATGGACACCAGACTTGGTCCACTTGCTCCCGGGAGAGAGAGAAAGTTGTGAGTGTAAAGAACTAGTGATAGAAAATACTTGAGTTTTAGGTAGAAATGCTGCTGAAATGTTACTGGAGTTAATAAGGAGTAGGGAGTCGGGGTTAAGAAAGCCTTGAAGGTAGAGAAACAATAGAGATTAATTAAATGACAGTATAGAAGTCTAATGCCTCTATTTCTCTACTAGAAGCTCTAACTTAGTGGTTCTCAATTCTAGCTATATATTGTAAACTCTTGTGTGATCTTTAAATTAAAAAAAAAAAATCAATGCCTGCCCCCATCCCAACTTAAACCTTAATCAAAGGGGATGCTGCCTAGGTATCTTCATCAATTTTTGAAAGTTCCCCAGGTCTTTTTAATGTGCAACCAGGGCTGAAAATCACTGACTGAACTTGAAAGAGCAAGAAACTGTGTTTCTCAGTCTTTCCCTTGTTTTTGATAACTTTGTTTTGAGGCAGTTTTCTCATGATTCAACAGAGATTATGGGTTTCTGGGAGGAAGATCACAGAAGTAAAATGCCATTCTCAGCACATCATACCAAGGGGTTCATACTATTGAGTTGGCTTATCATTGCCAATGTTAAACTTGATCAACTTGTTAAGGCAGTGTCTGTCAGTTTCTCCACTGTAAATTTACTCATTTTCCCCCCCCTTGCTATGCTCTAATCCAGGAAGTCACCACTCATAGCCCACACTTAAGGGGTAGCCAGTTAAGCTCCACCTCTTTGAGGGCAGAGTATCTACATGCATTATTTGGAATTCCTCTGTGTAAGAGAGTTTGAATTAGCTTTTTAATTAATATTTCTACCTCTACTCATCTCCATGCCCTCTGTGCTCCCTTCATCCAGACTATAACACAGAGGTTATTTTAAAGCAGACATTCTTCCTCTGTTTAAAAGCTTCCAATGATGACCCACTGATAGAAACAAAATTCTAAGTCCTAAACTCAAGGTATAAAGCCTATATATATACCCTATATACTCTAAACCAGTGGATCCGGTCCACGTGGGAATCACCGAGTTGCTTTCGAGCACGAGGCTGACTGGTCTCCTTTAGAGCTCTCCAATTTATTAGCAAAACACGCCTTTGAAATATTTTAGTACATACTGACTTTTTATTATTATAAAATATGTGTTCTCACACAATTATTTTTATAAAAGCCATCATCCCAATAATTATATTTATTTATTATATTATTCATAAATTTTGGGGGTTTTTTTTTCAGTTGATTATTTGGAGTCAGTGATTGCCTTTTGATATTTCAGAAGTACTTGGGTACATGTCATAAGCATTTCAATTCTCTCTCATTTCTACATTTTTAGTAAAGTGATTCCATGGTGCTGAAAAATATAATTACTTTATAATCAAGAAATGTATTTTAATGCTGTTACAGACCTCTTGAGCAATGAAAATTTCTAATGTAAGATATTCCCCAGATAAGCTATGTTATGAAGTGTCATCTGCATATAAGTTGTTAATTTTCTCTTCATAATCTCTAACCTCATTTACCTATATTAAATTATATTTATCATTTATTTGAGTAATTATGGTAGAATATATTCAAATTAGTGTATTAAAACATAAAATATAGATAACTTACAATGTACTTACATATAAAGAAACTGCAATTAGAGGACATTTACTTAATATTAGAAAAAAACTATATTTAGCTATACAACCTTTTGATTTTGAAAATCTTTTATTTCTATATTAATATTTTTAAGTTCAAATCTGAAAAATGTAAATTGTTTGCAAATCAATGTTTCACTGCCAAAAAATCCCTAGTTTATGCTATAAGAAGGGGCAATATTTTCAATATTTCTTTGAAATATAACTATTTCAAATTCAAGGTATATTAGAAATGAGATATTGTTATTGTAGATAGGATTTGATAATTTCATATTTTTATTTCTCCTTTTTGGAAATAACTTCATCAGTACTTCTAATTATTGAAATAAGATATGTTTATTATCAAAATAAGAAAATTAAAAAGTATAAGAAAAATAATCTTTCTTTAAAGCCATATTATCTACATTTGCTATCATGAAAAACTGTCCTTGTACAAAATATCATATATATACACATACACATCTATACATATGCATATACACATATGTATATATACATGTGCCTGTAGGTAAATACATATAGTAATAAAGGGTATGCTCATATGTGTCTACATATATATGTATCAATAGTAATAAAGTAAGGAAAGTTCCCAGAAAGAAAACATGGGACGAAAGTACAGTAAGTGATCCCAGTGCGGAGGGAATAGTCATAGCCTCCCTGGGTCATGTCAGGTCAGACCTAGGCACTGGTCTCTTGAGTACTCCACAGAAAAATGTTGATCAGAGGCTTTGCTGCAGCTGGCCCCTCACCCCAGGAAGGTTCAGACAACCAGAGGTCTGAGGAGATTAGGTGAAATTAGGTGAAAAGAACTAGAGATTAGGTGTGACATGGACTTTCAATATAACAAAAAAGCATAAGCCCAGAGGGTAAATGGGCCAGGCGAATCTGGGAAGGCAGGCAGAATGGATCCAGCATATGATAAACTTTAACATAAAGGAAAATGATCTCATAATGAAAGTCTGCAATGTAGGAACGAATATTGAGTATCTAAATATAGATTGACTGTATAAAATATATGATAAAGTTTCTAATATATGATAAAGACAGAACTCTAATACTACGAAATAGTTTCAAAATATATAAAGCAAATATTGACAGACTTATGAAGAAACTTTACAAATCTATCCTCATAAAGGGAGCAAACTTCTGTCAGTAGGATAGATCAGGTAGACAAACTTTTCAGGAAAGATATGTAAGATTTGAACATCACAAAACCACACACTTGATCTGCTAGACACATACCTCCACAGAGAAAAAACACCACACCAGAAGCCCCTCACCCTCCTCCTACCACACAGCCACAGGTCTACTTAACTGACATTCAAACTCTGTATTCCCTCTTTTATATCCAACGTCTCTCCTTTGTACTTAAAATCAATTCTCCAGCTATATCCTATACCCCGTATTCCTTTCCCATCCCTTTCTCAATAATGTAAGGGAACTTTTTAAAAGACAAACCCTGGCTTCTTTTTTTTTTAAAAAAAGAGATAGAGTACAAAAAATAAATACATTGTGTATACTTCTTAAAATTTTTTTAAAACATCTTTATTGGAATATAATTGCTTTACAATGGTGTGTTAGTTTCTGCTTTATAACGAAGTGAATCAGCTATACATATACATATATCCCTATATCCCCTCCCTCTTGCGTCTCCCTCCCACTCTCCCTATCCCACGCCTCTAGGTCGTCACAAATCACCAAGTTGATCTCCCGGTGTTATGCGGCTGCTTCCCACTAGCTATCTATTTCACATTTCATAGTGTATATATGTCCATGCCACTCTCTCACTTCATCCCAGCTTACACTTCCCCCTCCCCGTGTCCTCAAGTCCATTTTCTACATCTGCACCTTTATTCCTGTCCTGCCCCTAGGTTCTTCAGAATCATATGTTTTTTTTTTTTAGATTCCATGTATATGTATTAGCATACAGTATTTGTTTTTCTCTTTCTGACTTACTTCACTCTGTATGACAGATCCTAGGTCCATCCACCTCACTACGAATAACTCAGTTTCATTTCTTTTTATGGCTGAGTAATATTCCATTGTATATATGTGCCACATCTTATTTATCCATTCATCTGTTGATGGACACTTAGGTTGCTTCCATGTCCTGGCTATTGTAAATAGAGCTTCAATGAACATTGTGGTACATGACTCTTTTTGAGTTATGGTTTTCTCAGGGTATATGCCCAGTAGTAGGATTCCTGGGTCGTATGGTAGTTCTATTTTTAGTATTTTAAGGAACCTCCATACTGTTCTCCATAGTGGCTGTATCAATTTACATTCCCACCAACAGTGCAAGAGGCTTCCCTTTTCTCCACACCCTCTCCAGCATTTATTCTTTGTATATTTTTTGATGGTGGCCATTCTGACCAGTGTGAGGTGATACCTCATTGTAGTTTTGATTTGCATTTCTCTAATAATTAGTGCTGTTGAGCATCTTTTCATGTGTCTGTTGGCCATCAGTACGTCTTCTCTGCTGAAATGTCTATTTAGGTCTTCTGCCCATTTTTGGATTGGGTTGTTTGTTTTTTTGATATTGAGCTGCATGAGCTGCTTGTATATTTTGGAGATTAATCCTCTGTCAGTTGCTTCGTTTGTAAATATTTTCTCCCATTCTGAGGGCTGTCTTTTCATCTTGTTTATGGTTTCCTTTGCTGTGCAAAAGCTTTTAAGTTTCATTGGTCTCAGTTGTTTATTTTTGTTTTTATTTCCATTTCTCTAGGACATGGGACAAAAAGGATCTTGCTGTGATTTATGTCAAAGATTGTTCTTCCTATATTTTCCTCTAAGAGTTCAATTGTGTCAGGCCTTACATTTAGGTCTTTAATCCATTTTCAGTTTATATTTGGGTATGATGTTAGGAAGTGTTCTAATTTCATTCTTTTACATGTAGCTGTCCAGTTTTCCCAGCACCACTTATTGAAGAGGCTGTCTTTTCTCCATTGTATATTCTTGCCTCCTTTATCAAAGATAAGGTGACCATATGTGTGTAGGTTTATCTCTGGGCTTTCTATCCTGTTCCACTGATCTATATTTCTGTTTTTGTGTCAGTACCATAATGTCTTGATTACTGCAGCTTTGTAGTATAGTCTGAAGTCCGGGAGCCTAATTCCTCCAGCTCCATTTTTCTTTCTCAAGATTGCTTTGGCTATTCAGGGTTTTTTGTGCTTCCAAACAAATTGTGAAATTTTTTTGTTCTAGTTCTGTGAAAAATGCCATTGGTAGTTTGATAGGGATTGCTTTGAGTCTGTAGATTGCTTTGGGTAGTATAGTCATTTTCACAATGTTGATTATTCCAATCTAAGAACATGGTATATGTCTCCAACTGCTTGTACCATCTTTAAATTCTTTCATCAGTGTCTCACTGTTTTCTGCATACAGGTCTTCTGTCTCCATTGGTAGGTTTATTCCTAGGTATTTTATTCTTTTTGTTGCAGTGGTAAATGGGAGTGTTTCCTCAATTTCTCTTTCAGATTTTTCATCATTAGTGTATAGAAATGCAAGAGATTTCTGTGCATTAATTATGTATCCTGCTACTTTACCAAATTCCTTGATTGACTCTAGAAGTTTTCTGGTAGCATCTTTAGGATTCTCTATGTATAATAACATGTCATCTGCAAACAGTGACAGGTTTACTTCTTTTCCGATTTGGATTTCGTTTCTTTTTCTTCTCTGATTGATGTGGCTAAAACTTCCAAAACGATGTTGAATAATTGTGGTGAGGGTGGGCAACCTTGTCTTGTTCCTGATCTTAGTGGAAATGGTCTCAGTTTTTCACCATTGGGAATGATGTTGGATGTGGGTTTGTCATACATGGCCTTTATTATGTTGAGGTAGGTTCCCTCTATGCCTACTTTCTGGAGAGTTTTGATCATAAATCAGTGTTGAATTTTGTCAAAAGCTTGTTCTGTATCTGTTGAGGTGATCATATGGTTTTTATCCTTCAATTTGTTAATATGGTGTATCACATTGATTGATTTGCATATATTGAAAAATCCTTGCATTCCTGGGATAAAGCCCACTTGATCATGGTGTATGATTCTTTAAATGTGTTGTTGGATTCTTTTCACTAGTATATGTTGAGGATTTTTGCATCTATGTTCATCAGTGATATTGGCCTATAGTCTTCTTTTTTTGTGACATCTTTGTCTGGTTTTGGTGTCAGGGTGATGGTGGGCTTGTAGAATGAGTTTGGGAGTGTTCCTCCCTCTGCTATATTTTGGAAGAGTTTGAGAAGGATAGGGGTTAGCTCTTCTCTAGATGTTTGGTAGAATTCACCTGTGAAGCTATCTGGTCCTGGGCTTTTGTTTGTTGGAATATTTTTAATCAGAGTTTCAATTTCAGTGCTTGTGATTGGTCAGTTCATATTTTCTATTTCTTCCTGGTTCAGTCTTGGAAGGTTGTGCTTTCTTATGAATTTTTCCATTTCTTCCAAGTTGTCCTTTTTATTGGCATATAGTTGCTTGTAGTAAACTCTCTCATGATCCTTTGTATTTCTTCAGTGTCACTTGTTACTTCTCCTTTTTCATTTCTAATTCTGTTGACTTGAGTCTTCTCTCTTTTTTTCTTGATGAGTCTGGCTAATGGTTTATCAATTTTGTTTATCTTCTCAAAGAACCAGCTTTTAGTTTTATTGATCTTTGCTATCATTTCCTTCATTTGTTTTTCATTTATTCTTGATCTGATCTTTATGATTACTTTCCTTCTGCTAACTTTGGGGTTTTCTTTTTTCTTCTTTCTCTAATTTCTTTAGGGGTAAGTTTAGGTTGTTTATTTGAGATTTTTCTTATCTCTAGGGGTAGGACTGTATTGCTATAAGCTTCCCTCTTAGAACTGCTTTTGTGGCATCCCATAGGTTTTGGGTCATAGTGTTTTCATTGTCATCTGTTTCTAGGTATTTTTTGATTCCCTCTTTGATTTATTCAGTGATCTCTTGGTTATTTAGTAGTGTATTGTTTAGCCTCACTGTGTTCGTATTTTTCACAGTTTTTTTTATTGTAAATGCTATCTAGTCTCACAGCGTTGTGGTAGGAAAAGATATTTGATACGATTTCAATTTTCTTAAATTTACCATGGCTTGACTTGTGACCCAAGATATGATCTATCCTGGAGAATGTTCCATGATCACTTGAGAAGAAAGTGTATTCTGTTGTTTTTGGATGGAATGTCCTATAAATATCAATTAAGTCCATCTTGTTTAATGTATCATTTAAAGCTTGTGTTTCCTTATTTATTTTCATTTTGGATGATCTGTCCATTGGTGAAAGTGGGGTGTTAAAGTCCCCTACTATGATTGTGTTGCTGTCGATTTCCCCTTTTATGGTTGTTAGCATTTGCCTTATGTATTGAGGTGCTCCTATGTTGGGTGCAAAAATATTTACAATTGTTATATCTTCTTCTTGGATTGATCCTTTGATCATTATGTAGTGTTCTTCTTTGTCTCTTGTAACAGTCTTTATTTTAAAGTTTATTTGTCTGATATGAGAATTGCTACTCCAGCTTTCTTTTGATTTCCATTTGCATGGAATATCTTTTTCCATCTCCTCACTTTCAGTCTCTATGTGTCCCTAGGTCTGAAGTCGGTCTCTTGTAGACAACATATATATGGGTCTTGTTTTTGCATCCATTCAGCCAGTCTACGTATTTTGGTTGGAGCATTTAATCCATTTACATTTAAGGTAATTATCAATATGTATGTTCCTATTACCATTTTCTTAATTGTTTTGGGTTTGTTATTGTAGGTCTTTTCCTTCTCTTGTGTTTCCTGCCTATAGAAGTTCTCCCAGCATTTCTTGCAAAGCTGGCCTGGTGGTGCTCCGAATTCTCTTAGTTTTTGCTTGTCTGTAAAGGTTTTAATTTCTCCGTCGAATCTGAATGAGATCCTTGCTGGGTAGAGTAATCTTGGTTGTGGGTTCTTCCCTTTCATCACTTTAAATATGTATTGCCACTCCCTTCTGGCTTGCAGAGTTTCTACTGAAATATCAACTGTTAACCTTATGGGGATTTCCTTGTATGTTATTTGCTGCCTTTCCCTTGTTGGTTTTAATATTTTTTTCTTTGTATTTAATTTTTGATAGTTTGATTAATATGTGTCTTGGTTTGTTTCTCCTTACATTTATCTGTATGGGACTCTCTGCGCTTCTTGGACTTGATTGACTATTTCGTTTCCCACATTAGGGACGTTTTCAACTATCATCTCTTCAAATATTTTCTCAGTCCCTTTCTTTTTCTCTTCTTTTTCTGGGACCCCTAAAATTCGAATGTTGGTGCATTTAACATTGTTCCAGAGGTCTCTAAGACTGTCCTCAATTCTTTTCAGTCTTTTTTCTTTATTTTGCACTGTGGTAGTTATTTCCACTATTTTATCTTCCAGGTCACTTATCCATTCTTCTGCGTCAGTTATTCTGCTACTGATTCCTTCTAGAGAATTTTTAATTTCATTTTTTGTGTTGTTCGTCATTGTTTGCTCTTTAGTTCTTCTAGGTTCTTGTTAAACGTTTCTTGTATTTTCTCTGTTCTATTTCCAAGATTTTGCATCATTTTTACTATCATTACTCTGAATTCTTTTTCAGGTAGACGGCCTATTTCCTCTTCCTTTGTTTGGTCTGGTGGGTTTTTACCTTGCTCCTTCATCTGCTCTGTATTTCTCTGTCTTCTCATTTTGCTTAACTTACTGTGTTTGGGGTCTCCTTTTCACAGGCTGTAGATTCATAGTTCCTGTTGCTTTTGGTGTCTGCCCCCAGTGGGTAAGGTTGGTTCACTGGGTTGTGTAGGTTCCTGGTGGAGGGGACTGGTGCCTGTGTTCTGGTGGATGAGGCTGGGTCTTGTCTTTCTGGTGGCAGGACCACATCCGGTGGTGTGTTTTGGGTGTCTGTGAACTTATCATGATGTTAGGCAGTCTCTCTGCTAATGGGTGGGGTTGTGTTTCTGTCTTGCTAGTTGTTTGGTATGGGGTGTCTAGCGCTGCAGCTTGCTGGTTGTTGAGTGGAGCTGGATCTTAGCGTTGAGAGAGAGATCTCTGGAGAGCTCTTGCCGATTGATATTATGAGTGGCTGGGAGTTCTCTAGTGGACCAATGTCCTGAACTCGGCTCTCCCACCTCAGAGGCTCAGGCCTGACACCCAGCCGGAGCACCAACTTCTGTAGGAGTTGTTCCACATGTAGATGTATTTTTGATGTATTTGTGGGGAGGAAGGCGATCTCCACATCTCTCTCCTCCACCATCTTGAAGGTCCTCCCAAACCAGCTTTACAACAAATGCTAAAGGAACTTCTCTAGGCAGGAAACACAAGGAAAAGACCTTCAAGGTGTGGGTGCTGGAACCAGTCCTGCCCAGCACGTGAGAGCTGGCTTATTCCCGCTGGAGCTGTATCACTGGTGGCTCAAGTCACAGGGGGACTTTCTATGAAGAGCTACCCTGGAAGGGTTTTGTGCAAACAGCCGGAGCAGAGATGTAGCCCCACTTTATCTGTCTTTAGCACCATCTTTTCAGATTGTGTATACTTAGTATATTAATTTTTTAGATCCACTTCTCATATTCCTTTTAGAGCTTTTCTGAAACAGTACTTATGCTGTAACTAAATTTCCCACACCAAATAGTGAATATACATGATTGAGCAAACTTTTCTGAAATTTCGTTCCAGTCTATTGCACACTAGGAAAAAGTTATCTAAAAAGAGTACTTCACATGTTCTCAAGACGAGCTATAGAAAAATAAGCAGATATAGGCAAGTCAGTTTTCAATCTCTCACTTTTCATTTGAATACAATTATATTTAGAAAAGGTAAATACATATCCCATATTTTTTCTCATCTTCAGGTGACTATTCTATTTACTGTCTCATTAGATAGGAAATTTTCTATTATTGTATGTGTTCAAATGAAGTCATAGACACATCAGAAGTCATTTATATTTGGCTTAAAACCATAGATGAATTAACTAATCCAATTTTTATTAAATACTTACAATGTCTCAGGCATTGTTATAAGTCTGGGAATAGAAATTTAAATGAAAGACAGTATGGGTCAATTACGTATTGAGTTTGGAGATTTGATTCTTAATGTTTAAAATATACAAATGTTGTTCCCTCATATATAAGAAGTCCAGAGGGAGGCAATGCAGTGCTGATACTGCAGCTGTACAAAGTTCTCTTGTTCCCTGGTTCCTTCTGTTTCTCTTCCCTGCCCCATATGATTTTCATTCTCAAGGATACCACATGGACCAAGATGGCTGCTGGAGCTTCAGCTATTATCTTTGGTCCCAGGAGCAGGAAGGCAGAAGGAGAAAGAAACTTAAAAAGCACCCCATCCTTTTAACATGCTTTTCCAGCAGTTCCACACTACACAGAACTTAGTCACATGGCATAGTGGCTTTAAAAGGGTCTGTACTCTGTAGGCTTCCTGTGGGGCTCATTATTTCAATGAATAAAATCAGGATTCTATTAATGACTAGAAAAGGAAAAATGTATGTTTTGGTAGGCAGTCGTCTGTGTTTGCCTCACAATTTCTTCCTGGCTTCAAGGGATATAGGATCTAGTAGAGGAGATTAATAGATGTGTTAAAAAAAAAATAACAGGGAATATAAATTTAGAAGTTATGTTAAAGGTCTCTTCTTTGGTACTGAGGATCATAAAGGGTGCAGTGGTCAAGTCCACTTTGGAAGGTCATGAGTAGAGTAATTTGCATGTATTTGTTTATTAATGGCATTGGTTTCAAAATGTTTCTAATATATTACAGAAATTTTCCAAAGGGGATGGAGAAATCGGACTGATATTTTGGTGTCAGGTATTTTACTTGCACTCTCACTTAATCCTCAAATAACCCTGTAAAGTAAGTATTATTTCTATTCCCTGATAGAGACATGGCTTTTTATTTTTTTAAAATTTATTTATTATTTTTATTTTCGCTATGCTGGGTCTTAGTTGCAGCACACGGGATCTTCCTTGTGGCATGGAGACATGGCTTTTTAAATGGTAACAAAAACTTACACAGGACTACACTGCTAGCAATGAATGGGAGTAGTACTGATATCTAGATCCTTCTCCCAGACTCTCTTTTTTTTCAGTATATCTACCAAAAGCACTGCAACTGAAGATCCAAAATTGGAAAACAACTCTCTCAGCCTTTTAGTGAAGTGTGCAGTTACAACTTATTTTAAGGTATCCTCCTAATTAATTGTATATTCTTCCTCTAATATTCCAAGAGTTTAAATTTCAAAGTCTGCATTGAAGTCATCCATCTCTAATCCCTTTCTGACTCTCCATATTTTTCTAGCTTCCACGCGACTCTTGTCAGCACCTTTTGAACAACCCTGTCATGTTCTGCTTGCTGTAACAGTTTCACCTCCCCAAGGTAGAAACCAAGAAATGCACGTTCTCACTTTTCTTTGCAGTGCAACACATGATTCAGGATTCCAGCAATGCACTTGCTCAAGTGAAGCTTTATTTGGCAGCAATCCTCTTGGGTAGTAAGTACACTTTATATAGGATTCATTTAATTGACATTGGATTTTCAGGAGTCGTAATGCTTACAATTTTGACTTCTGGTCCTAGAACTGATGTCAGTGCTGGCAGAGTTTTGGTTGCAGTCAAGTTGCGCTCTTGACAGCTGAGCATCCTAGAGGCAGCAATGGCACAAGCTGTTTTTCCTTGGAGAGTTTTGGGCCACCATTCTTGGAACTTGAGTATTGACCCATCTTTCTCACAATTCTGTGAACTTCACAATATAATTCTGATCAGCTCTTTTTTCATTTTAAAACCAAAAATTACTTCTGTTGCTTTCAGCTAAGCATTATGAATAATACAGTCCCTACATTAAATATCATACTTAGAGAAAAGCAAAATTGCTGTGACAGAAAGGTGGTGTTTCTGGAGAAACAGTGCTGGATCTGCAGTAGCATACTAGGTCTCTCAATTACTAGTTTTATGACTAGAAAGACATTTAGCTTCTCAGAAGTTTTGTTTTCTTAATGTGTGAATAAATATATTAAGATTCCATTTACCTAAAAAAATTTTTTTCCTGCCCTCATGAAGAGATGCTGTGAGATTGAGTAATGAACATAAAACCATTTAAGATCATAGAGCTCCACAAAATTGGTGTTTAATCCTAGCTTCTCCACTCTGGCTATGTGACCTTGTGATTATCACCTCAATTCTTTCTGTCTCAGTTTCCTCATCTGAAAATCACATACTTATAGTTACCTCAATGATGGGGTTGTTCTAAAGATTAAATGCGTTAATATGTTTAACAGGCTTAGATAGTGCTTGACACCTAGAAAGCTTTGTAAGTGGTTATGTATTAGCTATGATTATTGCTGTTGTCATTGTGTTTGTGATGATACCTGTAGCACTTTGTTAAAATACAGATTCTAGGGCCTCAACTAAATCAGAAATTCCAAGGGTGATGCTTAACTATTTGTATTAGAATAATTATATATAGTGATTGATTTTGGAGCACAGCTGAAGTTGAGAACCACTGAACCATAAGTATTTGGAGTCATTTTTAATGCTAGCCAAGTGACAGAAGCTTTGTATTTTCATACCTCAGTAAAAAACACAAAAACATATTAAGTTGAATAGGCAAAAAATTACGGTAAAGATACAGAAACACATGCTGTAATGGAAAGTCCCCTCAAGAAAGTCAGGAGGGGACTTTCTCAGACCACCTTCCTTTTTGGAGCCCTTATGTAATCTTTTTGCCCTTCAGTTGCCAGAACCAAAACCAAGAGGGTTGATTAGATGACCCAGAATGGTTTCATGTTGAAACCATTGGGCCACCATTCTTGGAGTTATCGATTGAAATATCTGGGAGGAAATATATGTGTCTGTGTCTATGTGTGTGTGTGTGTGTGTGTGTGTGTGTGTGTGTGTGTGTGTGTGTATGGGATAGATAGGATTCAGGAATTAGAAGACCTTGCTAACTCATTTTTTAGTAGTTGACCTTGAGCAAGCATCTTAACCCACTTAGTATAAAATTTAATAAAATAGGGTTATGTGAGACTTATAGACAAGAATACAATCAAAATAAATAAATAAATAATTTAGGAACTAAATAAACATTAGTATCCTTTGAATTCTACAATTTCATAATCATCTAATTAAACTGAACACCATAATGTATTTATTATCTAGCTGCACATTTAGTCCTGGATGCAAATTCAAAAAGAATGCATGACAATAATAGAAACTCAGAAATCTTATGATAGGAATTATTAGAAAGCACCTTAAAATATGTTTAAAATCTTGATATAATGAAAGGTTAAACAAAAATACATTGTAGTCGATGATGTGCACGTTTGCCCTTTATGTTCTATGTTGGGTGTTACTGAATGTTTTCACCCTTTCCCTGATATCTTAGTTTATTTTATGCCACTTTGGAAGTGACTGTTTTTTATAGAATTGGATGATGTTATGGCTAACCACAAGAAAACACTAAAAGGTCAAAGGCAGTAAAATATGTTTTTTCCAACAAAAGTAAAAATGGCTTTACCCTTCTGCAATGTTTCACTTTCATACTTTTTATATTGGCTCGGTCAGGAAATACATCTCATTCACATTGATCATTATAGCACATGCCATTAGGATAGACATAGCAGAGTGTTCTAAAATAAATCAGCTAGACACCAATGAACATCAAGAAGTAATACTTTTTGAGTTCCCTACAATCTGTAACCCATATATTTATGTCAACTTGCAGGAAAATATATAGGCAATAAGTCAACATTAATACAACAATATTTGAGAAAAGAACATGATAAGTATGATTATAAGAATTTCAGATGTTGATTTTTAAATTACATCAGTTTTTCACTTAATAATTATAACGTTTATATACTCTCATTCCTCTGACGATGCAATTCTCATCTTTCTTCTTTATTTATAAATGTTCTTACCTATGATATTTACTTTTAATGTTTTGCAGAATGTAATTCTGAACATTATTACCAAAAGATCTTTAATTGGGTTAGCCTGAGTCCTAACATTTTTTCAACTAGTTATTCTTGACTCGAGTTTTTTAATTATTTTAAAAATATTCTGTGCCCTACTGTTCATTTGTTTTTAATTTAGTTTTCTCTTTTTGACTTTTCTTTCTTATAATTTGTTACTCTTTATTTAGCTCAAATGTATAAGAATTAAAAGAATCAGTTATTTAGGAATCAGGTGTTACTTGTTAAAATTATCTTTTTTGCTCTAGATATCTATTCTTTCGTGATTGCCTGCCTCTTATACTTGGTAACACAGATTTCTAAAACATCAAACATGTTGGCACTAGTCAGGGATCACCTGTATCACTTTTTTTCCAACATGTTTTCATACAACATGAGAAATCATTATTTGACAACAAAAACATTTGTCCACTGTAACTTCATAGAATGAATTAAAAAAATAGAAGTCATTAAAAACTGTAAATTCCCACAGAAATAAATTACTCTTGTTTTCATGGCTCTTTTAGCTTATGATATTCAGGGGTATACAATTCTACATAAGGTTTTCATGATATTCTCAATGAAACACATCTCTATTTTCTGCTTTGCCAGACCTATTGAAAAGCAAGGGAAAAAAAGTTGATGTTCTTTTCAAGTTTGAGAAATGTGTCTAGAAGAAACTAAATTACAGAGAAAGCAAAAGTATTCAAAGTATTCTTATTTAGTTCCTCATTTTTTTCCCCCAAAAACATTTATTTTTCAGTTGGAAAAACAGGAAATGATTATGGTAAAGCAGCAAAACTCAACAAGTAAGCCAAGATAAAAATTTCACCTGGTCTTTGAAGACATAAATAAATTCATGTCTTCAAATAGTTACTACTTAGACTACAGAGAGAATCTGTAGTTTTAGAATGTCCTCCCCCCACCTCTATCCCCTGTCCCCTCTCTTGCTACTCCTTCAGAATTCAGCCTACATGTTATGTCTTATGTGCAGTCTTCCCTCTCTTTCCATCGTGTATTCCCCCATTGGCTCTCTGTACTGGTATCATCTATAGCATTTGAAACACTCTATTTCTATATTTGCAACATTGGACTTTTAAAAAAAAATTCAACTAATCTCTAAGTTACATGAGGGTAAGATATGTGTAACATTAATGTTAGCATCATTGTTTATAGCACATTGGTAAGGTCCTGATAAGTGTATTTTTTAAAATTAATTATAAAATCAATATTACAAATCTTTAAGAAATGATATAAGATGGAAGAAGCACTACAATATTTTTATCAATTCTTTCAAATGATGCCCTACAGGTAGCTCCTACCAGTTCCTTAGAGGTTCCTTGGAGTGAAGTGTAAGCAGAAAGAGGAGAGGTCAGGTGCTTATTGTAAAATCCAGGCTTTCCCCTCCTTTGTCACTTTAACTAGGGGAGCTTCACTCTTTTTTGACTTATATATTAAGGTTCTGCATAACATGCTATATTAAGAAATGATTTTGCAACTAGAAAAGCAAGATCTGAATTTTAGATGGCCAAAAGACTATTTTGAAAAATGGAAAATTTATGCTGTAGAACTGCACTGTCCAATATGGTAACTAATGGTCACATGTATCTACTTAAATTTAACCTTAATTACAATTAAATAAAATTTAAATTCTTTTTTTCAGTCACACTAGCCCTGTTTCAAATGCACAATAGCCACAATGTCTACTGTGTATCATTTTGAACACCATACAACATATTTCTATCATCATAGAAAGCTCTGTTGGACAGCTTTTTTTCCTAAAAGTAAGATTTTTGAGTCTAATATCACCTATTGTAAAATTCAAGAAGAATTCAAGAAATGAAACTGGAACATATTATTTAAAAAGTTCATGAGATATTTACTTGACTTGTATTAAGAGACCTACTCAGTACTCTGTAATGACCTGCATGGGAAAAGAATCTAAAAAAGAGTGGATATGTGTATATGTATAACTGATTCACTTTGCTGTATACCTGAAACTAACACAACCTTGTAAATCAACTATACTCCAAAAAATTTTTTTAAAAAAAGAGAGACCTGCTTCATACTAATTCTCCAATAGGATAGAAGACTAGTGGACTGGTTGAAAGTGGGAAGCCAGAAGTGAGAGTCTTTAGGTTGGTCAAACACCATGTGACTTCAATACAGTTACTTAACAATTATAAACATCAGTGTACTTTCTGAAAAATGGATAATAATAGTACTTAGTTCATTGGGATGTTCTGAGGATGAAATAAGACAAAGTATGTATGGATTTAGCAGAGTCCCTGACACATTTTAATAATCGAATTTATATCATTATCCAATTAATGTTACTCTAAGTTACTTCCATGTTGGTTAGGTTCTCCTAGCATTTATGTCTAAGGGTTCTCTGATAGATTAACTTGATGTTTTGCAGCACAACAAATTGGACTACTTGAAGACAACTAAGGCAGCACTACGGAAGATAATACAAAGTGTATTTAATAGTAAAATGCAAAGTGATGGCAGCTGGAATCTACCAAATTTTCAGACTCCAGATGGTCAGGACCTAGTACGTCCAACTACAGGTTTTTGCATTACCCAATCATGTTGTCAGAAAACAGAATCCCAGGGGTCATAAAACTTTAGTAGGCATAATCCCATTTCTTATTATACCCATAATGTATACAGCAAAACAAAGCACATTAAACACAGATAAAACTTATTTGGTATTTCTGATATTAAAAGCAGAGCCTCAGAAGTTACTGGGTTCCTTTATTCTCTCATTTAGATGTACTTAAAAGAATCTATCTGTATCAGTCTGATAAAGATTAATTGATAATGATTAAATGATAGTGATTGATAATGAGGGATTAACATGTCAATGATATAGGTCATCTTTTAAGGGTCCTTTTTCTACCTCTAATCTCTGGATTCTTCATACAGCACCTTTCCAAATAGGTCACCACTTCTTGTTTCCACATCAAGATACTGGTTATAGGCATTGTGATATGAGAGTAGAAACTTGGGCTCCAAATGTCAGGCCCTGAATCCTGGCTCCACCAAAATGACTGAGGCTTTCTGTGCCAACAATAAGATCTTTGCCCCCACCCACCTTGACCTGCCACTCTTAATTAATTATTCCCACTGGGTTTTGCTATTATACAAAATCAAACGTTTTGTCTTTCACTGGATGAGCTATTTCCGTGGATCTGCAGAAGTTTTGGCGAGAAGTAATAACTCCTGGTTTTAGTATTTCTTGGAGTATGGTCCAAATTTCATCCTTGATTGAGTAATTCTCAACTTTTGGAACCATTAAGTCTATTATTAGTAGTGGATTCCAATTATGAAAAACAAATAAATCCCATCCTTTCCTGTGTCCCCCTTAGTGACTTCCCTATTGTGTATTTATGAGGATTTCCAAGAGATTTACTCTCAGGTCATTTAATTTTTTTACATATATACCTTTGAAATAATCAGGAACAAAGAAAATATGTGATACCTATAAGAATAATTCTAAACTAGCCTCATCTCCATTTTCCAAGGATCATATACGAAGTAACAACTGTCGGCACAATATCTAGGATTTTAATTTTCCCATGGCCTTTTTGAAGCCTTTCATAGTATCTTTGAATAAAATCCAGAGAAATGCATGCTCAATTTAGTGAAGGGTCTTTAGTTGGTTAAGCAAACATGCTAAAAGAGTGCCAATTAAACAGTTTAGTAGAATAGTTTTTAGGGCAATAGGAGATGATACTTACAAGGCTCTTCCTCAAACACCCAGCAGTATATATCAGATAAATGGATTTGATATCAGCGAGGTGCAAAGTATATTCTGACACCTAATGTCACAGGTTTTTAACCTTCACTGGGTGTTTCTTAATGAACACATAAATAGCTTTCTTATTAAATCTACAAGTGCACAAAAAATGGATAAGAAGAGCTAATGCATGACAGAATCGGGGTTTAAAAACATGAATATCTAAGATGTACAATCCAGAGCATATAAGTTAAGACATGTATTTATGTTCATAAAATTAATTGTTCAAGTACAGTTGAAAAAAAAGGGCCCTGGTTATACAGCTGGTTATGTAGAAATATATATCAGGAATTTTAGTTATTGTGAAAATATTGTTTAAAGCATTAATGTATTAACTCATTAGTAGTAATAATCTAGTCAGAACAGGAAACACGCTATTGTATTCTTTATTGATGAAGTGCATTGAGCTTAGTTGTTGAGTTCTCATTTTGAGGGGAGCATTGAAAATAAATGAGAGTACTCTAAGGAGGAACTCCAGAAAGAGTAAAGTGTGCAAATAATATCATCAAAAGAAGATTTAACAAAATGAGAAAGTTTACTCCAGAAATAAGAAGCCCTACCATGGTCACAATACCTGTTTTATACACCTGAAGGATTGCCTTGGAGTTTTTGTTTGTTTGTTTGTTTCTGCTCCCTCCCCCATCTCACGGGCAAAAGCTAGATCAAATGTGAGGGAGTTATGGTAATATATATGCCTAACTATAATGATATGCTTTCTTACATTCATAACTGGCTAACAATGTGACTATCTCTCTCTTCTCCATTCATGAAGATACTCAAGGTAAGCAGGCATGTTGGAGGAAAGAATCTTCACTGGATGAAATGTGTCACTAAATGCTAAATGAGGGTACAGAACAACCCAGAAAAGAAAATTATAATACCTCGAGACCACGTGCATCATCATGTCTGTAATTTGGCAACTGAGCTAAACCTTTGAACCGTAATTAAATTACTACTTAATAGATGGTTATGATATAGACTGGCAGAAAGTGTAAAATAGTGTGGGATAAGATATGGTCACTGACACCTGCTGAATGTTAGTCAAAGTACAGGTGCTAAGTACTTAATATAAACATTAGACCTGATGTGACAAATTTAAATAATCAAGGAAAAAACTCTCAAACCCGTTGTGCTATTTACTTAAAGAAGATACACACTGTAAGCCATCAGGGAGAGAAACAGTTAAAATGATCGCTAAAAACTTTTATAGAATATATAGCAAGTAAAGAAAAATGGTAAATTCTAAAATCCAAAACGATGCCTCTGATGCTTCAAGTACTCAATGATTTTAACATAAGGTCTCTTGATGCCTACCACATCAGTCTTATTCAGCTCTCCTGTGCTAGGAGTCACACATCTCTAAGTCATCTGTTCTCTCTGAAGTGATCAAGTGGTCTATGACAAGAGCATTGAATTTATGTGTTTATCGCTACTAACTCTTTCCTACCAGCTTGCTACTAATCAGCAAGTGCCTCTAACTAGCTGTGCTTTTTTTGGCATATAACTTACTCTCCTGTGTACAGTTTCCTATTTATAAATTTATAGGGTTAGGTTTAAGTATAGTATGTCTGCCTTCTGAAATTATTTGATTCTCTGCTAGCAAAGTCCAAACAGAACCTACTTTCTCAGGGGAATTTTGATGACAGATGGCCTCTACCTTTTATCTACTTGGCAACACCAGAGAGGCTTATACTAGTCTCTCTTCATCCTGTTATGTATGGGAATCATAGCTTTTCATAGGTACTTACCAGAAAGCCTTTAGTCAGGGATTCTTCTGTTTTGCTTTCCAAGAATTCAAGGAATCTGAAATCCACAGACAAAAGTGGCCTTTTTGAACTCCATTTTGCTTTTTAGCTTTTGCTGGTGCCAAATAAGGAAAACTCAAAGGCTAGCGTGGCAGTCTGGGTCCTGCCCTGGTTTGATGACAGTTTTGCCTTATCAGAAAGTGCGCAGAATGAGTTTCCTGCATGATCGTTTTGCGTTTTCAATTCCCTGCCTGCTTCTTAGGACATGTGTAAAATATATTTTGCTTCTGCTATCTCCAGTTTTAACATTTTCCCGTTTCTCATTTTTAAGCTCATAGAATTTTAAAGTAGTGAATCCTTTTCCTTAATGAATATTTTAAAATAATTTGAATATTCAGAATATAGCAAAATAGTTGAAAGAAAAGATTTTCACATAAAAACAAGAACATGTTTTACCGACTTCACACTTGTTCCTTTTTTTACTTGCTTTAGTCTAAATGACTTTTGGGTATAGACATAAACCTAGCTACCAGCTGTCTGGATTTCTTTCACTAAATTGTCTAAACTGAATTGTTGTTTGATGTCATGTGGTTAACTTCTGATAATATTTAGTATTCTGCAGCAGTAATTTTCTAAATATTTTCTGAAGAGATTAGAAATTATGGTAACATTGAAAAATTCTAATATGTACGGAGAAGTAATTTATATACCATATCAGTCCAAGCCCAGTTAAGAGACATAAATAACACAGTAATTTCAACAAAGGAAGTTTCATATAAAGAATATTAAACTATGCCGGGTATGCAGAAAAAAGTAAACAGGCCTGAGACTATCATCCTTAGAAAGACTGGCTTGCAAGGTTGGCTTTTGACTGGCAGCTCGGAACTGGGGTTTTAGAAGGGTTTTCACCATTCATGATAAGAATGGCTCACTGTGCCTAAACTGATTATGCAAACAATATGTTTTATTATGAACATCTGCTTTCCTTCTGGGAATCTGGAATTTTGGTGCTTAGTAGGCAGAGGGTGCCTATGTGATCAGTCTCTAATAACATCCTTGGCCACCGAGTTTCTAATGAGCTCCTTGGTAGAAAATACTTCACTTGTGTTGTCACTATTTGATGTTGAAAGAATTAAATGAGTCTGTGTGAATCAAATTCATGAAAACTCTTGTAACCTTGTGCTTTTTCCCCTTGCTGATTTTCCTGTGAATCTTTTTCCTGTAATAAATCGTAACCATGAGTACAACTATATGCTGATTCCTGTGAATCCTTTAGTGAATCATGGAAACTGGGGAGGCTCTTGGGGACTCTTGACACTCTAGGTTACTATAAAAATGTAAAGAGAACTCTGAAGGATGCTCTAAGACAGAGAGAGACAGAGAGAGAGAGAGAACCTCAGAAAGGACATATTTGGAAGGGAAGCTCCGTCCCCAAGGCTCAGTGAGGTTCTAATCTCATTGAAGATGCAGTTACAGGCCAACAGATGGCAGAGAATTTTTCTGGGTTGTCTGGGCTAGATCTGGTCCATAGTCACTGGACAAGCAAGAAATAACATTCCAGAGCTCAGGTAAGACGAGGTTGGTGGGCAGACAGACAGAGGAGGCAGGGACTACTGTAGGAAGTTTGGACCTCACTTTCTACAGTGGGAAGACGGAAGGAAATAACCCTCTGAGGCTCAATCCAGCTGACGCTTGTGTGTGGGAATGCAGGTGGAGTCCAGGTGAGGCAGGCCTGAGTCCTGGATGATGCAGTGCCTGCATCAGGAGGGCCATGGCTTCAAGGTCATTTAATGATTGCCTGCTGTGGGCTTGTAGTTGGGGGGAATGACCCTCATATCCCTGCCCCGCCCCCACAGGCATGACTGGTGTTCTACACAGCAGGAGCAAGGAAAAGCAAAAGTAGCACTATGGCTGCGGAGCAACTAAGCCCATGCACCACAACTACTGAGCCTGCGCTCTAGAGCCCGAGAGCCACAACTACTGAAGCCTGCGTGCCTAGAGCCCGTGCTGCCCAACAAGAGAAGCCACCGCAATGAGAAGCCCGCACACCACAACGAAGAGTGGCCCCTGCTCGCCACAACTAGAGAAAGCCCACATGCAGCAACAAAGACCCAACGCAGCCAAAAATTAATTAATTAATTAATTAATTAAAAAAAAACCCACAACCATTATTAAAAAAAAAAAGTAGCACTGTGGAATCTGGAGGATAACCCTATTTCTTCTTGCAATGCCTCTCCATTGCCCCCTATTGACAAAGTTTAACATCATGCTCACTGTAAAGGAGATATACTGAAATAACCCAGTTCGTTATCTCAAATCAGATACTGAAAGATGAATTTGCATCTGAGAGGCAATAACTTGATAACTGGCTGGCACATACAGTGAAAGCACCTAAAAGAACACTAAACAAACTTCTCTTTTGAGAATCCTAAATTGCCAGTTGATGCAAATCAAGCCAAACCACACATTATTTCTATTCCTCGCAAATAAATACAGAATAGAATATACTTACATTTTCTCTTTGGTCCAGGTTTAATACCTCAATACACACTATTCCTGAAGTCCTCATTATTTTCCCAAACAGTATGCATTTGACTTGTTCATGTATTTTTTAAATGGGAAATAAAATTGTAGGATAATAAATATACAAGTAACTTAAATCCTAAAATTTTCTGGAAGTCACTAGTCTCTCCTTGCTTCACTGTTTATAGTAAAGTAGTACTCAGTGAATGAACAATAATAGTACAACTAATTTGGGGTAAAAAGAAAAAAAGTGCTACTTAATTTTTAATCTGTATTCTGCCTGTTGACTATTCACATTTTACTCAATTGGATCAATACAATTAGATTTCAGTAGTTTTTCCCTCCATTTTGTTCTCCCAAGCTACGCTGAATATTTAAGTTAGAAAACATTTTATTGATTTTTTTCTTTTATCATGAAAATGTTCCTGGTCTTATTAGGTTGGTGAGCTTATTTCTTAACCGAACTTAACTTTCCAACTTAAATTACTTTGTAGTACAACCTAATGTCCCATGCAACGATGTTATACCTGTATTTGTGTCAAATCTAATTATGAAGTCTTGATTTGCGTAATGTGCAAGAAATTATTTCCATTTTCCCTACCATGCAAACAGATCAATTTTCTCATTAGCCCTTTCCATCAGTCCTGATTGCTTTAAGCTTATGCTTTTCATATTACTTTGTTTCCTAGCCAAATTTGGTCCTTACCTCATGTATAGACAGATTGATTACATTTTAGGAGATTTATTTATGTTGACAGATTAACTATATAAATCAGTAATAGTGCAATATTTTTTATTACTTTAATTATTAATTATTTACATTGTCCCATCATAGCCTTTCTACAGTCTTTAATAGATTTATTTTTGCCTTTTTCCTATTTCAGAATTTAAGAACAAATAACGAGATGAGCCACAAGGTAGGTGACAATAAAAGATGAGGAAGAAGTGGGGCATAAAACTCATTTTAGGAGCACAGCTTTGGATAAAAGACTCTAAGGAGACTTCTTCGGGCTCTATACTCTGACAAAAGGAGTTATGTGGTGGTGCATAATTTTCCCACAGATCTTTTGTTCTTTGATGTGTTTGATGCACAAATAAAAATGTGGGTTGAAAGTTTGCAGAGTGGAGTTTGTGTGTTTACAAAGGGGGCTGTAAAGTGAATATGCTGATGCGTGTGAAGTCAAACATGCCGTTGATAATGAGCACTATTAGGAAGATATACTCAAAAAAGAGTGAATGCTTCTGTGAATGCCAGGTTGTATTTATTGTCTGCGTGTAACAACCATTCACCAAGTGCATATTCAAAGCGTTTTCTAATAAAATGCTCTCTAATAGGAAGGCTGATTCTGTTTCATCAGTGGAAAAATTGAAGTAGTATTTACATGATGAGAAACAGGAGTGCAAGTTTGATGATCCCTTCCTTTATAGTTCCGAATCTTTAAGACCCTGATACTCAAACAAGATGCTAAAAAAATAACCCTTACTCTCTCTGTAGTTTCACTAGAAACACTTGTGTAGTTTCTAGCAAACTTTCTCTTCTTAGTCTGTCTCTATGTGTATATATGGAATTTGTATAACTAGACCTCAAAAAAAATAAGGGGTAAAGCCAAAATATTTCCTGTTTAAAATCCCAAACTACATAATTTCTAGAATTGCACTTCTCTATTCTTTCCTCCAACAAAATCTTTTAATTTTCTGGTGAGAAATCAGGATCATGATAAGGTCAGAAACCCTTTGTGCTGACACTGTTATATTCGAGGACCAGCACAGGCCAGTGTGCAGCAATATTTAATAAATAAATATTTGTTGCATGAAAAACAAGTAAGTGAAAAAGTAAATAACCCTACCGTTCCATCTTAACTCAGACCTTGTGGTTTTCAAATGATAATGTTTTGGCTTTCCAGAGCCTGACTGTCAAAAACAAGTCTACATTTAAGATATACTTTTTCCAGCCACCTAGTCACTGCTGCCAAATAGCACTCTGAATCTGGATTTATGCCTATTAAGGCTCAAATGTGGCTAGGGCAAGACAACTTTTCTGCTCCATGGGGACAAATTTGGAAATCAATCTTGGTTTTCTGACAGATGTACATGATGGAGAAACAGACTATTGACTTTATTGGAGCCAGATGTCTCTTGAGCCAAAAAATGATCCCATCTTTATCTAAAGAAGTGGCCAAACTTGCAGCCTTTGGACCACAAAGGTTGTCCAGGGCTTTGAGACATTTTTTAACCTCATCACAGTTGTAGGGTTGCATTGAAAGTGACCATATCATTTGCCACTCAAACCAAGACCCTGCTGAGAGTTGAAGTAGTACTAGTGATGATGACACTGGGAAACAGAAGAGGATGGTGGTGATATTGGAGAATTGCTCATTCCCTTTCTATGGCCCCTTCCTTTGTTTTTCTCCACAATACCACAACACAAAGTTGCATGGTGGTATTAACCTTTACTGAAAATATGGAACAAACTAAAGTGAATCAAAGTGGATTTTTAAGTCGTGTACCTCTTATTTGCTACCCCTTATGTACTTAACTTCCTAGTGGAAAGAGTCAATTGCCACTTGTTAGGGCTCAGTTAAAGTTTTCGATCAGGACATTCAGAGGCTTCATTTCCAGTGAGATACGTATGTTCTAAGGAAACTGGAGGTAGGAGAAACAGGGGGTACTGTATACAAAGCAAAGAGGATGAAAGGTAGAAAGAATATGTCCTTCAGTTAAGAGTTAATACATAAAGTACAGTGTTAAAGCATATAACTCTATACAAATAACACACACACGCACACACACGCATGCACATACACACCCCACATTTGTATGGTTCTCTTTCTGGTTGGGAGATGTGTTAAATTCCAGCAAATCAAAACGATGAAGTGAAGTTTTTTTCTTATTGTTGGATAAAATTTGGGGGGAGGGATTACTCTTGACGTATACAGTGATTAGAACTCCAGATAAATCACTATACTAATACTGAACCCAGGTTGAACACTGGAACACATTCAACATTGACCACTTTAGCTAATTTTGCATTTTTTAACCAGAAAGTGGATAGTCTGAGACTAGAAGACACTTATATATTACAAGATATAAATCTCCTAGGTGACTATAATATGGATAGTCTAAAAATAAGAAATATAATTACTAATTCTGTCATTTGAGCTTGAATATTTTTGTTATGATACTCACTCTGGGCAGAATATATTTGGAAGGTGACACATGTAGCCATCATTTACTAGCCAACGGTTTTCTGAAATTTGTGTAAAACATGTCATAAGATCGCAGTTTTACTTGTAGTAGTATACCTGGCTCCTGCTTCATGGATCCCAGAAAAGAAATCACTTGTAGCCAAAAGAATGTGGAGTCAGTGCTTGGCAGCAAAGTTGGAGGACATCCTTTGTTTCATGACAAGATTTCCCAGGGTCTGGATGGAGACAGCTGGAGGCAACTATGGAGATCTAATTCCATGGTAATAGCAGGGTGGACACCTGCTGACTAACAAAGAATGGCATGTTGAGCAATGAGGAACTTGTAATTCTTATCAGAGTGTGAAATTTAACAAGGACTCTTCAGGGCTTCCTAGCACTTGAGTCATTTTTTTTCAGCAGGACTCTAACTTGAATGAGGTCTTTATTCAGAATATTCTTCGTTTTAATTGAGAACAAATGCCCATTTACCAACAGAAACAGAAGATCATGACAGTTGACTCTGTAAATCTTTACCTGAACTCCTTGTGAAGGGACACATTTATTTGCTTTTCCCGGTGTTTTCAGTGGAGAGACCACCATCTGAGTAATTCTGCTGGCCCCACTATGCTTCCTCCTTCCTTACCCTTAGTGAATGAATAGTCAGTTGGAAAGAAGGAATTAAGCTCAGTTAATTCATTTATCATGAATTCAGACCCTTGATCTCTTGTTGGTGTCTTTAGAATATGCATAATTGGGAGAAACACACATTCCCTTCGGCTTAGTGCAGTAAGTTTTATACGAGCAGTGTTCTTAGGGAAGACCAATGACTTTCCAGTCATGCCCATACCTGGATGGGAATACTCCTTCAGAGTTACACTTTGGGCAAGCTCATTTGCTTAACAGACCAAGTTATGCCATAAGATGTAGTCTTTATCACTACAAAGGTGCTGGGCTGCTCTTCTTGGCTGAATACTCTCAATGTTTCAAAGGTTTCAAATCAGTTGAAGAATTAAGGATGACAATGAAAATGATATATATGTGATCCCATGAATTGCTAATACTTTTCCTCATTTTGCCCGTTTTCCATAATCCTTAAATCTCTTTTAAAAATTGGAATATAATTTATATTATCTAATATCTTAAGGAAATTTCATGTGAACTAATGTGATATTCTTTACCATAGAAGAATAAAATGAAATCTAATGCATTTTCTTCTATGCACATTAGTCATAGTTTAATAATTAGTCACAGCAAACATACTATGTACATTTTGTGTTAAACATAGGGTACTGTTAATACTTGTCTGATCAGGTTCTTACTGTCTTTTTTATAAGTTTGAAATCATCAACTAAATATGTTAACTAAAAAACAAAAATTGCGACAACTTTACTGAGAGATTCAGGTTGACATTTTAAAACTTCCTTGAGCTAAACCACCAAGATACATTAAGAGAAAAAAATGAAAGCTGAGTAAGAGCTTATAAAAGACAGAGTAAATCCTTTAGGATGATTAGCTCAGTGAAATGTTAAAGGAATATTTTGTGTGCATGTCAGGTCTCTTGCTAGCCTCAAACTAATAATTTGGATTCACTTCATTATAGCCACTGAAGTACTGTAGCAGAGACTTGGAAGAGGAGTGAAGAGCCAGAGAGAAAGAGCGTAACACTTAAAGGAAGAAGTTGCTCTCATAATTCAGCTTCAGATAACTCAGACAAGCACCTTGCAAATGACAGTGCAGGGCTGAGTTCCACTCAATGTGAATGAAAATAACTAAGACACATGAGCCCTCTAGGAGTTCCCTCGATGAGTCTCAAAACTGAATATTCCAAAGATGTAACTCATTTTTCTCTTTGTTTCAAGAGCTGATTCTTCCATTTTAAATCAAGGATACTTTACAAACCAATGATACCTGACACTATGGCTGACTTTTAGGGTTATACAAGTTGTCATGTTTTGCTAAAAACATATGGATTTTTACATACTGGCAACTTGGTTGATGGGAACTTCATACTTCTTTTTTTGATGGGAAATTCATAATTTTTTTTTTAATTCTTTACCTATTTAGTATAATTTTCGAGTGGCAGCATAATAGCGTATGGCATTTTCTGAATGACCAGATGATGTATTCATCTGGCTCATTTCAAGGAAAACTTGATGCTCAAAGAAATAATTCAATAATAATAAATATATTTGAATCATTTGTAAGCAAAAGAAAAGGAAGGGGGGTTGGTTGTGGGCTTTGGACTTAGACAGACATGGACACAGGACTAAATTCTAGCACCCAGTCTTATTAATTGCATGACTGTGGCAAATAAGTTATCCTCACTATGCTTTCATTTTCTAATCTAATCTTTACATTTGTGTGAGTATAGATATAAATAACAACAACCCATTACTGAATGGTATTTGATTGTATATCAAACGCTAAGCCAAGTGCCTTTGTGATTTAATCTTCACAGTAACTATTTGAGAGTATACTAACTTCCCTACCTAGACTACATTTTCATATGTGGTAGCTGTCTTGCCAATGCCAAATACTCTCAAATTCTGACTTCTAGTCCAAAACGCTCTTCTGGGCTACAGACTTATATATATATATGTAACTGTTTTCTGCATTGTTCCATCTGGCCATCTGCTAAGCACCTTGATAACTACATAACCCCAGCTGTACTGATCTTCTTTAACCCTATCCCATTCTTTTGTTTATCCTATTTTCCTTGGTAAATGGCACCACCAGAGCTCAAGCCATAAATCTAAAAGTTATTCAATGTCCAAAATACAGTGGTTTATCTCAAATCAATCTATTCACTCCCTGCAACTGTTTTCATCATCTGACACCTTAACTATCCTTACAGTCTCATGACTGGCCTTCCTGTTAACCATGTCCCTCCCATCAGTCCCACCATCCATTACCCATATGCAGCCAAAGTGATCTTTTAAAAACTCTTATGTGCAGTCAAATGCTGATTCACTTTGTTATAAAGCAGAAACTAACACACCATTGTAAAGCAATTATACTCCAATAAAGATGTTAAAATAATAAAAATAAATGAACATAGAATCCAAGCATTGAAACTTTGCCAATATATATAGTTCATCCCAAAATTTTAGAGTAAGACAAATAATATATTATTGTTCTTCAAAAAAAAAAAAAAAAACTCTTATGTCATTATGTTGCCCTATTGCACAATACCCTTAATTTTCCTTTAGATAAAGATGAAAATACTTAACATGAATCAACAAGTACATGGAAAAGCAAGTACCTCTGCTGAATCAGGGCCTTGCTGACTTCTGCAACCTTATTGTACTTTATTTGGACTCACTGCCTATGCTTCCATCACACTGGTCATGTTTCATTTTCTCAAATGGATCTTCTCTTAAACTGTCTCAAGACCTTTGCTCATACCTTGCCACAGCCTGTAAGACTCTCCCTTCCTGACATAGCAGAGCTGATTGACAGTCAACTCTCAGGTCAAGGAATAGGTTATTCCTCCCCCTATTCACCCACAGGGCTTTGTACTTCTTTGAGCTCTCATCACATTTGAAAATGCTATAATTGTCCATATCATCTGCTAGATTATAAGCTCCATGATGATAGGGAACATGTGTGTATTCTCACTGTACATCCAACACAGTGCACTGGTCATCGGTCCTTGGGGGTGCTCAGTTATTCTCTGCTGATCAAATGAAAGTCTAAATAAACAGGCATTTGTAATCTGCTTCCTTATCTCCTAGGTGCTATGAATTGGTTTGGACCTGGAGAGAGATGGAGATCTCGATAGAGATCAAGATAGAGGTCAACATGGAGATAAAGAGAAAGAGGGACAGAGAGAGAAAAAAAGAAAAAGAGAGACAGAGACAGAGAATGAAGAGAATGAGGTGTATGGAAGAACATAATGAGAGATAAGATCATGAAAACTCAGGCAAGGACAGTGCTGCTCTGAGATCAAGGTGCAGAAAAGGCAGAGGTCCTTCTTCCCTTCCAAACTGCCACCTCCACTCTGCAGTGCAGAACTGCTTTAACCCAGTGAGGGCATTGTCACTAGTAGTTCTCATTTCTGTTTACTGAAAACTTCCTCTGGGTTTACACATAGTTCTCATTTCTGTTTACTGAAAATTTCCTCTGGGTTTACACATATTACCTCATTTAATCCTAATGAGTCTCTTTACTGTCTTCATTTTATAGATGCTGTGGTGGAGACAAAGAGGCCTTCAGTAACCCACCCAAGTGATGCCTAGAAAAGCAGAGATTCAAACTCAGGAACTCTGACTGCAGAGCTTGTGCATTTAAAACTATGTCCTCTGTCATCAGGATGCCTGTCACCAGCACAGGGGTCAGTGAGCACTGGTCAGTAGTGCATTTCTGAGGGAAAATGGGCTGGGTAATCCCAGCAATGAGGAGGCATTAAACTAACTGGGAGGGAATTCAAAGGGGAATGGCCACTTAGGTGAGTAATGTAAGACAGATATTCAGAACTTGTTCTGAACCAGGGCTCACTTTTGAAAGAATCGTGTTTGTGTGCACGCACGTGTGTGTGTTGAAAGATAAGATTCATCCAAAATCTGAAACTGTAGAATTTAGATGACCTTCCTGTGCGTTATCCCTTAACTGCACATGGAAAGCACAAATCCTCAGCCGATCAGCTCCTGAAACTCTGTATTAGTCAGCAACAGCTGCCATAATGAAAACCACAGGCTGGAGGACTTAAACAACAGAAATTAATTTTCTTGCACTTCTGAAGACTAGAAGTCCAAGATCAAGGTGTAAATATGTTTGATTTCTACTGAGAAGTGTCTCCTTGGCTTGCAGATGACTGCCTTCTCACTGTGTCCTTACCTGGTCTTTTTCTGTGCATGTACATATCTTGTCCCCATCCCTTCTTATAAGGACACCCATATGACCTCATATCATCTCTTTAAAGGCTCTGTCTTTAAATCTTTAAATACAGTGTCATCAGTCTCATTCTGATGTACTGGGGGTTAGGACTCCAACATGTGAATGTGGGGGGAGGCAAAATTTAGCCCATAACACCATCCTTTCCATGAATGTATGGAACTGTACTAAGGCCTATTTGAATGATTAACTGTAAGTAGTCAGTCTCAGACTGTGGAATCTTTATAGAATAAAGGCAAAACCCAATAGTGTTCTGTTTCTTTGTTTTCATCAGTGGCAAAGTTAGAGGCAGGAGCATACATAGGGACTGTTCTCTGGACTCCCCTTTGGTGACCCCACTGCTTGAAACAATTGAGACTGCTAATGTAAGGTTTTAGATGAATTGGCAATTTCTTGTGACTGGAGGAATTAGTATTGTAGTATCTAAACTTGAAATATGCAGCTGATTTATCGCTTTTCTTTATGACAAGAATTACCAGGATTGAGTCTCTCATGTGTATAAAGAAGCCTGAATATGGCAGACTCTTTTTAATGACAACTTAGTCATTTTCCAACTCTTCCTTTGCCACACTTGTCTTTTTTTTTGTAAAGAACACTAATTCTGTTCAGAAATGGGCAGTCATGTGCTTCAGTGAAGACTAATCCCTTCATAATCCAGGAATGGAAATACGTTTAGTATACACCAATCATGGAAATTGTTTTTTCTCCCAGGTAATTAACGGTTTAGAAAGGGCAACCATTTCTTATGAATGAGACATGAAGGAATATCTTCTGGGTGGAACTACTAGGAATGCATTCTTCATTCTGAATATGAGAAAACAAGTAAAGACAGTTTTTTCCATAACTAAGTATCAAGTTATCTTGAGAAGATGACATCTGCAGCAGCTGTTTTGTGCATATGAGGGAGCAGGTGGAAGACAGTGCACCCCTTGAAATTCATGTCCATCCAGAACCTGTGAATGTGAACTCATTTGGAAACAAGGTCTTTGCAGATATAATCACATTCAGATGAGGTCTTGTTTGATGATGACAGGATCTAATCCAAACACTGGTGTCCTAGTAAGAAGAGGGAATGCAGACACACAGGGAGAATGCCATGCAATGGATGAAGCAGAGATTGGAGTAACCCAGCCTCAACCCAAGGAACGTCAAGTATTTCTGGCAACAAGGTAGGTAGAGGCAAGGAAGGGCTCCTCTCTAGAAGGACAATTTGGACTTGATTTCAACTTTTTAACCTCCAAAGCAGTGAGATCATACATTTCCAATTTTTTAAAGCCACCTAGTCTGTGGTATTTTGTTTCAATAGCCCTAGAAAACTAGTCCACCAAGGTAGCGCTCTGATAATGAGAGGGTGAGCGATGGAAAGTACCTGGGTCCTTGATGATAGTGAGCCTGGGATAAAACTACACTATCTCTTGTCTTCTTGTTATTAAAGAATATTTTTTCTCCCTGTTTTAGCCAATTCTGGTTGGTTTTGGTGTTGCTTACTGTTGAGACATGTCAAAGTAATATGCAACATTTGGGATGTTGCAAATATTTGGGGAAAAACACTTGGAATAACCAGGAATTCCCTATGCTAGCCAAACAGGTGGAGTCTCCAAATGCAGAGATTTGGGGGGATGAATGTAAATGTGACCTCATGTGTTCTTACAGTCTGGTGAAGCTTTGCACGTATCATTTACATTCTGTTACTTATTATCATTCCACTGTTATCCCAGACTGGTGTGGCCTTGGGAAACGCTAGCAACACTTGCTTGGTGGCTAAGCACCATACAAGTAAATTCCATTTGCTTTGTATCAAGATCCTAGCTTGAGTTTTGATTAAAGATAAAGAGATGCAAAAATACCCAAATCACATGCATGAAAACAAAATGTCTGCTTCTTCAGATAGTTCTATTTTTGTGTCCATAATTCTGCTCACCAACTGCATGTGTAAAGTTTCTTTAAATTTGCAAAATAATTCAGAAGTTTTCATGTTGCCAATTGCTAATCAAACCTTCTTCATCAACATCCACGCCCTCTCTCCATTTGTCATCTTATTCATACACTGCAAACAGTAGCTCGTGCAGCTCCCTCTTCTCTTTGCCTCGGGAAAACAACAGGCTGTGTAACCAAGGGGAAGCTTATTAGCAGCTAAAAGCTCATTTTTAATGCTACCTAATCAGGTTGCCGACTCATTTAAATTATGAACCTTTAGGAAAAAAATCCTAATTTAATGGCTCAAATATTTGTGCGGCTTGTCACACAGTGCCTTTAATATTGCTTGCTCCCTCACGGAGACTTCAAGTACTAACCCTTTGCCAGAATAAATGGGTAAACCTGTTTCTTTTTCAGTGCATATGGTGAAAAAAAAACTATGAGATCTGTCTGATTTATATAAGTGTACTTGGCTGCTATTTTATGTTTATGCAAACTACGTTATAAAGTAAAAGTAAGGCTCAGCTCCAAGAATAAGATTTTTTTTTAATATAAGGACTGGACATGTTAGCGAATATGGCACATACAGACTTTTCCATTATGACTGGCTGACTAAACTGAGTTCATTCATTCTGCATCATGTTATTTGTTTTCATTACTAATTTATTCTGTAAGTTAATGAATGAAAATGCAGGTGATTGAAACGTTCATATATTTTAAATATGTTTTTAAACCTGCAACATTGTAAAGGTATTTTTATAGTGCTTGGAATTTTCCTAACCTGGCATGTGTTTTCATTTGTCAAGAAGAGGAAAGACCTGTGGCCACAATTGGGCATCCCTCCGCTTCCCATTGCCACTATCAAGGAACCAATTTGACACCGTATCACCAACTAAAGGACATTATCCATTCCAGCATGGACTGGACATAGTGGTATGTCATATAAATTGACCTATAGCTAACTATCACTATGTGGCATCCAGTCCATGACTTTGCTGACTGTAGAGGAAATGATTTTAGGAGCTATTAGTGGCTATCAGTAGAACATCCAATAACAATTGTAAAAACAGCATCTGACATCTACTAAGCTTTACTCCCTCTAAAAGTATGAAATAGTCCAAGGTTAATCTATAATGGTTCAATTGATATATTCTTAACATGTTAACTATAGAATTAATGTTGGAGGAGACTTACAACAATCCACCACCTGAGAACAAGAGATATTTGAACAACACAGAAGATGATTATCTGATCTCTGACTGAGGACACTAGAAAGGACAATTTTTTTTTTTTCTTTTTGAATTAGTGTTTTTATTTTCTTTGGATAAATACCCAGATATAGAATTGCTGGATCATAAGGTAGTTCCATTTTTTAACTTTTTTAGGACCTTCCATATAGTTATCTGTAGTGGCTGCACAAATTTACATTCCCACCAACAGTGTCTAGGGTTCCCTTTACCCCATATCCTTGCAAAAACTTGTTATTTCTAGTCCTTTTGATAGCCATTCTGACAGATGTGATGTAATATCTCACTGTGGTTTGGATTTGTATTTCCCTCATGATTAGTGATGTTGAACATCTTTTCCTGTGCCTGTTGGCCATCTGTATGTCTTTGGAAAAATATTCAGCCCCTCTCCCATTTTTAAATCAAATTATTATTCTTTGTTATTAAGCTATACAAATTCTTTATATATTTTGGATATTAATCCCTTTTTAGACACGAGATTTGCAAATTTCTTCTCCCATTCAGTAGGTTGCCTTTTTATTTTTGTTGACATTTTCCTTTGCTGTGCAGAAAAGCCTTTTAGTTTGATGAAGTCTCATTAGTGTATTTTTGTTTTTGTTGCTTTTCTTGCCTTTGAAGTCAGATAAAAAAATATTGCTAAGTGTGATGTCAAGGCGCTAACTGCCTACATTTTCTTCTAGGAGTTTTAGAGTTTCTAGTCTTACAGTCAAGTCTTTAATGCATTTTGAGTTAACTTTTATGTATAGGGTAAGACAGTGGTCCAGTTTCATTCTTTTACATGTAGCTGTCCAGTTTTCCCAGCACTGCTTATCGAAGAGACTGTTTTTTCCCATTGTATATTCTTGCCTCCTGTGTCATAAATTAATTGGTCATATATGTGTGGGCTTATTTCTGGGTTCTCTATTCTGTTCCACTGATTTATGTCTGTTTTTATGCCAATACCATACTGTTTGGATTACTGTAGCTTTGTAATATAGTTTGGAAACTGGGAGCATGATGTTTCCAGCTTTGTTCTTGCATCTCAAGATTGCTTTGGCTACTTGGGATCTTTGGTGGTTCCATACAAACTTTAGAATCGTTTGTTCTATTTCTGTGAAAAATGCCATCAGAATTTTGCTGGAAATTGCTTTGAATCTGTAGACTGCTTGAGGTAATATGGACATTTTTACAATATTAAGTCTTCCAATCCATGAGAATGGTCTATCTTTCCATTTATTTGCATCTTCAATTTCTTTCACCAGTGTCTTATAATTTTCAGAGTACAGGTCTTTCACCTCAGTTAAATTTATTCCCAGGTATCTCATTCTTTTTAATACATTGTAAATGGAATGCTTTCTTAATTTCTCTTTATGATAGTTCATTGTTAGTGTATAAATGTTGCAAATGGCAGAATTTCTTTCTTTTGTATGGCTGAATAATATTCCATTGTGTGCGTGTGTGTGTGTTTGTGTGTATCTGTGTATCACATTTTCTTTATCCGTTCAACTGTCAATGGGCACTTAGGTTGCTTCCATGTCTTGGCTATTGTAAATAATGCTTCAGTGAACATAGGGATACAGATATAGTTTTAACATAGTGATTTTGTTTGCTTTGGATATATACTCAGAAGTTGAATTGTATGGTATTTCTACTTATAATTTTTTGAGGAACCTCCATACTGTTTTTAATAATGGCTACACCAATTTGCATTCCCACCAACAGTGCACAGGGGTTCTCTTTCTCCACATCCTCCCTAGCACTTACAATTTTTTGTCTTTTTGATAATAGCTATTCTAACAGGTGTGAGGTGATGACTCACAGTGGTTTTGACTTGTATTTTCCTGATGATTATTGATGTTGAGCATCTTTTCATGTGCCTGTTGGCCATCTATGTCTTTTTTGGAAAACTGTCTATTCAGAACTTCTTCCCATTTTTTAATTGGATTGTTTGCTTTTTTTTTTTTTTTCTATTGAGTATTATGCATTCTTTATATATTTTTTATATTACTTCTTACCAAATATATGATATGCAAACATTTTCTCCCTTTCCATAGGTTGTTTTTTCATTTTGTTGAAGGTTTCCTTTGCTACACAGAAGCTATTTATTTTTTTGCAGTTCCACTTGTTTACTTTTGCTTCTGTTGCCTTTGATTTTGGTGTCAAATCCAAAATATCATTACCAAGACTGATGTCAAAGAGCTTAACCCTTATACATTTTTTCTATGATATTAATGGTTTCGGGTTTCAGGTTTTACAGTTCATGTCCTTAACCCATTTTGATGATTTGGGGTACTGTGTAAGATAGTGGACCAGTTTCATTCTTTTGCATGTTGCTGTCCAGTTTTCCCAACACCATTCATTTAAGAGACTATATTGTTTTCCTAGGATAATTTCTTTTTAATTTAACATCTTTATTGGAGTATAATTGCTTTACAATGTTGTGTTAGTTTCTGCTGTATAACAAAGTGAATCAGCTATATGTATACATATATCCCCATATCCCCTCACTCTTGGGTCTCCCTCCCACCCCTCTAGGTGGTCACAAAGCACAGAGCTGATCTCCCTGTGCTATGCAGCTGCTTCTCACTAGCTATCTATTTTACATTTGGTATATATGTCAATGCTACTCTCTCAGTTTGTCCCAGCTTACCCTTCCCCCTCCCTGTGTCGTCAACTCCATTCTCTATGTCTGTGTCTTTATTCCTGTCCAGTCCTTAGGTTCTTCAGAACCACGTTTTTTAGCTTCCATATATATGTGTTAGCATATAGTATTTGTTTTTCTCTTTCTGACTTACTTCACTCTGTATGACAGATTCTAGGTCCATCCACCTCACTACAAATAACTCAGTATCATTTCTTTTTATGGTTGAGTAATATTCCAATGTATATATGGGCCACATCTTCGTTATCCATCCATCTGTTGATGGACACTTAGGTTGCTTCCATGTCCTGGCTATCCTAAGTAGTGCTGCAATGAACATTGTGGTACATGACTGTTTTTGAGTTATGGTTTTCTTAGGGTATATGCCCAGTAGTGGGATTACTGGGTCATATGGTAGTTCTATTTTTAGTTTTTTAAGGAACCTCCATACTGTTCTCCATAGTGGCTGTATCAGTTTACATTCCCACCAACAGTGCAAGAGGCTTCCCTTTTCTCCACATCCTCTCCAGCATTTACTGTTTGTAGATTTTTTTGATGATGGCTACTCTGACCGGTGTGAGGTGGTACCACATTGTAGTTTTGATTTGCATTTCTCTAGTGATTAGTGATGTTGAGCATCCTTTCTTGTGTTTGTTGGCAATCTGTATATCTTCTTTGGAGAAATGTCTATTTAGCTCTTCTGCCTATTTTTGGAATGGGTTGTTTGTTTTTTTTGATATTGAGCGGCATGAGCTGCTTGTATATTTTGGAGATTAATCCTTTGCCAGTTGCTTCGCTGGCAAATATTTTCTCCCATTCTGAGGGCTGTCTTTTCGTCTTGTTTACGGTTTCCTTTGCTGTGCAAAAGCTTTTAAGTTTCATTAGGTCCCATTTGTTTATTTCTGTTTTCATTTCCATTTTTCTAGGAGATGGGACAAAAAGGATCTTGCTGTGATTTATGTCAAAGAGTGTTCTTCCTATGTTTTCCTCTAAGAGTTCAATAGTGTCTCGCCTTACATTTAGGTCTTTAATCCATTTTCAGTTTATATTTGTGTATGATGTTAGGAAGTGCTCTAATTTCATTCTTTTACATGTAGCTGTCCAGTTTTCCCAGCACCAGTTATTGAAGAGGCTGTCTTTTCTCCATTGTATACTCTTGCCTGCTTTATCAAAGATAAGATGATCATATGTGCATAGGTTTATCTCTGGGCTTTCTATCCTGTTTCATTGATCTATATTTCTGTTTTTGTGCCAGTACCATACTGTCTTGAACACTGTAGCTCTGTAGTAGTCTGAAGTCTAGGAGCCTGATTCCTCCAGCTCCATTTTTCTTTCTCAAGATTGCTTTGGCTATTCAGGGTCTTCTGTGTTTCCATACAAATTGTGAAAGTTTTTGTTCTGGTTCTGTGAAAAATGCCATTGATAGTTTGATAGGGATTGCATTGAATCTCTAGATTGCTTTGGGTAGTATCATCATTTTCACAATGTTGATTCTTCCAATCCAAGAACGTGGTATATCTCTCCATCTGTTTGTGTCATCTTTAATTTCTTTCATCAGAGTCTTATAGTTTTCTGCATACAGGTCTTTTGTCTCCTTTGGTAGGTTTATTCCTAGGTATTTGATTCTTTTTGTTGCAATGGTAAATGGGAGTGTTTCCTTAATTTCTCTTTCAGACTTTTCATCATTAGTGTATAAGAATGCAAGAGATTTCTGTGCATTAAATTTGTATCCTGCTACTTTACCAAATTCAATGATTAGCTCTAGTAGTTTTCTGGTAGCATCTTTAGGATTCTCTACATATAGTATCATGTCATCTGCAAACAGTGACAACTTTACTTCTTCTTTTCCAATTTGGATTCCTTTTATTACTTTTTCTTCTCTGATTGCTGTGGCTAAAACTTCCAAAACTATGTTGAATAAGTGGTGAGAGTGGGCAACCTTGTCTTGTTCCTGATCTTAGTGGAAATGGTTTCAGTTTTTCACCATTGAGAATAATGTTGGCTGTGGGTTTGTCATATATGGCCTTTATTATGTTGAGGTAAGTTTCCTCTATGCCTACTTTCCGGAGGGTTTTTGTCATAAATCGGTGTTGAATTTTGTGGAAATCTTGTTCTGCATCTATTGAGATTATCATATGGTTTTTATCCTTCAATTTGTTAATATGGTATATCACATTGATTTATTTGCGTATATTGAAGAATCCTTATATTCCTGGGATAAACCCTACTTGATCATGGTGTATGATTCTTTTAATGTGCTGTTGGATTCTGTTTGCTAGTATTTTGTTGAGGATTTTTGCAACTATTTTCATCAGTGATATTGACCTTAGTATTCTTTTTGTGACATCTTTGTCTGGTTTTGGTGTAAGGGTGATGGTGGGCTCATAGAATGAGTTTGGGTGGTTTCCTCCCTCTGCTATATTTTGGAAGAGTTTGAGAAGGACAGGTGTTAGCTCTTCTCTAAATGTTTGATAGAATTCGCCTGTGAAGCCATCTGGTCCTGGACTTTTGTTTGTTGGAAGATTTTTAATCACAGTATCAATTTCAGTGCTTGTGATTGGCCTGTTCATATTTTCTATTTCTTCCTGGTTCAGTCTTGGAAGGTTGTGCTTTCCTATGAATTTTTGCATTTCTTCCAGGTTGTCCTTTTTATTGGCATATAGTTGCTTGTAGTAAAATCTCTCATGATCCTTTGTATTTCTGCTGTGTCAGTTGTTACTTCTCCTTTTTTCATTTCTAATTCTGTTAAGTTAAATCTTCTCCCTTTTTTTTCTTGATGAGTCTGGCTAAAGGTTTATCAATTTTGTTTATCTTCTTAAAGAACCAGCTTTTAGTTTTATTGATCTTTGCTATCATTTCTTTCATTTGTTTTTCATTTATTTCTGATCTGATCTTTATGATTTCTTTCCTTCTGCTAACTTTGGGTTTTTTTGTTTTTTCATCTTTCTCTAATTTCTTTAGGTGTAAGGTTAGGTTGTTTATTTGAGATTTTTCTTGTTTCTTGAGGTAGGCTTGTATAGCTATAAACTTCCCTCTTAGAACTGCTTTTGCTGCATCCCATAGGTTTTGGGTCATAGTTTTTTCACTGTCATTTGTTTCTAGGTATTTTTTGATTCCCTCTTTGATTTATTCAGTGATCTCTTGGTTATTTAGTAGTGTATTGTTTAGCCTCCCTGTGTTTGTATTTTTTAGTTTTTTTTACTGTAAATGTTATCTAGTCTCACAGCGTTGTGGTAGGAAAAGATATTTTATATGATTTCAATTTTCTTAAATTTACCATGGCTTGATTTGTGATTCAAGATATGATCTATCCTGGAAAATGTTCCATGAGCACTTGAGAAGAACGTGTATTCTGCTGCTTTTGGATGGAATGTCCTATAAATATCAATTAAGTCCATCTTGTTTAATGTGTCATTTAAAGCTTGTGTTTCCTTATTTATTTTCATTTTGGATGACCTGTCCATTGGTGAAAGTGGGGTGTTAAAGTCCCCACTATTATTCTGTTATTGTCAGTTTCCCCTTTTATGGTTGTTAGCATTTGCCTTATGTATTGAGGTGCTCCTATGTTGGGTGCATAAATATTTACAATTGTTGTATCTTCTTCTTGGATTGATCCCTTCATCATTATGTAGTGTCCCTCTTTGTCTCTTGTAACAGTCTTTATTTTAAAGTTTATTTTGTCTGATATGAGAATTGCTACTCCAGCCTTCTTTTGATTTCCATTTGCATGGAATATCTTTTTCCATCTGCTCACTTTCAGTCTCTATGTGTCCCTAGGTCTGAAGTCGGTCTCTTGTAGACAACATATACATGGGTATGGTTTTTGCATCCATTCAGCCAGTCTACGTCTTTTGGTTGGAGCATTTAATCCATTTACATTTAAGGTAATTATCAATATGTATGTTCCTATTACCATTTTCTTAATTGTTTTCGGTTTGTTATTGTAGGTCTTTTCCTTCTCTTGTGTTTCCCGCCTGTAGAAGTTCTCCCAGCATTTGTTGCAAAGCTGGGCCAGTGGTGCTGAATTCTCTTAACTTTTGCTTGTCTGTAAAGGTTTTAATTTCTCCGTCGAATCTGAATGAGATCCTTGCTGGGTAGAGTAATCTTGGTTGTATGTTTTTCGCTTTCATCACTTTCAATATGTCCTACCACTCCCTTCTGGTTTGCAGAGTTTCTGCTGAAATATCAGCTGATAACCTTATGGGAATTCCCTTGTATGCTATTTGCTGCCTTTCCCTTGTTGCTTTTAATATTTTTTCTTTTTATTTAATTTTTGATAGTTTGATTAATATGTGTCTTGGTGTGTTTCTCCTTACCTTTATCTGTATGGGACTCTCTGCACTTCCTGGACTTGATTGACTATTTCCTTTCCCATGTTAGGGAAGTTTTCAACCATAATCTCTTCAAATATTTTCTCAGTCCCTTTCTTTTTCTCTTCTTCTTCTGGGACCCTTATAATTCGAATGTTGGTGCGTTTAATCTTGTCCTAGAGGTCTCTGAGACTGTTCTCAATTCTTTTCTTTCTTTTTTCTTTATTCTGCTCTGTGGTAGTATTTCCACTATTTTATCTTCCAGGTCACTTATCTGTTCTTCTGCCTTAGTTATTCTGCTATTGATTCCTTCTAGAGAATTTTTAATTTCATTTATTGTGTTATTCATCATTGTTTGTTTGCCTTTTAGTTCTTCTAGGTCCTTGTTAAAAGTTTCTTGTATTTTCTCCCTTCTATTTCCAAGATTTTGGATCATCTTTTCTATCATTACTCTAAATTCTTTTTCAGGTAGACTGCCTATTTCCTCCTCATTTGATTGGTGTGGTGGGTTTTTACCTTGCTCCTTCATCTGCTGCATATTTCTCTGCCTTCTCATTTTGTTTAACTTACTGTGTTTGGGGTCTCCTTATTGCAGGCTGCAGGTTCGTAGCTCCCATTGTTTTTGGTGTCTGCCCCCATTGGGTAAGTTTGGGTCAGTGGCTTGTGTAGGCTTCCTGGTGCAGGGAGCCTGTATTCTGGTGGATGAGGCTGGATCTTGCCTTCTGGTTGGCATGGCCACATCCGGCGTTGTGTTTTGGGGTGTGTGTGAACTTAGTATGATTTTAGACACCCTCTCTGCTAATGGGTGGGGTTGTGTTCCTGTCTTGCTAGTTGTTTGGCATGGGACATCCAGCACTGGAGCTTGTTGGCCATTGAGTGGAGCTTGCTGGCCATTGAGTGGAGCTGGGTCTTAGCGCCGAGACAGAGATCTCTGGGAGAGCTCCTGCTGATTGATATTCCGTGGGGCCTGGAGGTGTCTTGTGGTCCAATGTTCTGAGCTCGGCTCTCCCACCTCAGAGGCTCAGGCCTGACACCATGCCAGGGCACCAAGACCCTGTCAGCCACATGGCTCTTACTGTGTTGGCAGTCCTGTGTTCCTCTGTCTTTTCTGCTAGACCACAAGAGCCTTTGACTATCAATTTTCCATTCTTGTTGCTTCTAAAGCAGGAAAAGATCCAAACTTTGCAGTTTTCTTTTTTTTTTTTTTAACCTGATGCTCCTCTTGGTGTGTGACACTCAACTGTTCCAGTCTTAGTGAGACAAGAGGCATCTGGTCTGCAACAACTCCATGAATCTGGGATTATATCTCAGTAAACTGGATGCTTGTTGGTTCTTTTAAGAAGGTGTCCCCGGAAAAGGTGTAAGTGGTAATCACAGAAGGCGCTCAAATGCACCATTCACTGTATGCTTGCTGCTGTCTGCAGTTCGGCCCTCGGTTGCCACAGCCATCCATCGGTCCCATGAGCCTCAGAGGGAGGACGAAAGAGTTGTCCCCGTGGCCGGGATAGGCTCTCAGCAAGGCGATGGGAAGGACTCAAGTGAGGAGCCGGGGTGGCTGTGGCCGCTCCCACCACGGATGCCACCAATTCCCTGGGGCCAGAGGTGTCAGAGAGGCCGTGTCCTCAGGATTGCAGCACCCAGAATGCAGCACTTGCCTCTGGCATGGAGGCTGAGCACCCAAAAGGACAATTTTAGTGATCCCCAATTTCAGTTCTAAGGCCCTTCCACTGAGACTACTTTTTCTTTCTGAAGCATACCGAAGAAAGCTTATACCATACTCCTTTCTACATGATACTCTTTCAAATCCTTGAAGACGGTTGTATCTTCTCTAAATTCATTTCCAGGCTAAATAATTCCAGTACTTTTCTCCACTTTGCTGTCCTCTTCTTCATGCTCTTTAACTGTGATGCTTGGTATTAAATAAAACCTTCCAGCTTGACGTGATGCTTAGGGGATACAGGATTATTATAACTTGTGGCATGTAGACATAGAGTGATGATTTTAAAGGGAAAAAAAATCTAATTATAAAAGAGAATAAGCTCTTCCTCTCTCTCATCTTGTCTCCCTCCATCTCTTCTTCCTTGTCTTTCTGTCTTCCTTCCCGAATAATTCAGTCTACACTCAATTAGGTTGGGCTGCTAAAGGCACGTTTTCTCATTCAGAAGGGAACTGTGAAGCGGCATGGTATTGCATCCAAAGGAGAGGAGAAGAGCTTTGTGTATGAGAGGACACAGTCTCTCTTTGTGTATGAGAGTAGAGCAGTGTGGTCATCCACATTGGGGTGGGTGTTAGAGCCAAGGTGGGGTGAGAAAGCTCACTGTGTGGAGGCCAGAGGACAGCACTGTAAAGGTCTCTCCATTTATTTTCATCTTCTTTTATTTCTTTCAGCAATGTTTTATAATTTTCTTTGTGCAAGTCTTATATTTGTTTTGTTAATTTTAATTTTAATTATTTTACTTCTTATGCTATTACAAATAGAATTATCTTCATAATTTCATTTTGGATTGTTTATTTTTAATGTATTGAAATATAGTTTTGTTTTATATAATTGATCTTGTCTTATGCAATCTTACTAAGCTCGTTTTTAGCTCTAACAGGTTGTGTGTGTGTGTGTGTGTGTGTGTGTATTGCTTGGATTTTTCTATATACAGAGTCATGTCATCTGTAAATAGAGTCTTATTTCTTTCTTTTTAATCTCTATATGATATTACATTAAAACTTTTTTTGTACTTATTGCACTGGCTAGAACCTCTAGAACACAGTTGAATAGAAGCGGTGAGAGCTAACATTCTTACATTAATTCCAATCATAGGGAAATAGCACTGAAGCTTCCACAATTAAGGATAATATTAGCTGTGGGTTTTTTACAGAAGGGTTTTATCAAGTTGAGGACAGTCCTTTCTATTTCTAGTTTGTTGAAGGCTTTTATTATGGAAGGATATTGGATTCAGTCAATTTTTAAAAACTTTATTGAGATGACCTTTTTTTTCTTTATTCTATTAAGGAGATGTGATAGACTGAATAGTGGCCCCAAAATACGTCCAAATACCCACACCCTTCTCCCTGGAACCCAAGAATATGTTATCCTAAATAGTAATAGGAAACTAGTACATATCTTGGTACTTGGAAGCAGGGTGCTACTCTAACAGATACCTAAAAATGAGGAAGTGGCTTTGGAATTGGGCCGTGGGGTAGAGACTGCAAGAATTATGATGAATATTACAGAAAAATCTTAGATTACCTTGAATAACTGGGGCTTAAAGGTACCACTAGCAAGAACTCAGAAGGAAGTGAGGAACACGGTATTGTCTTAGAGAAACTTAGTCATAAGCAGACTGTTGGCAGAAATATGAGTGTTAAAGGGGCTTCTGGTGAGGGCTCAAAAGGAAATGAGGAACATGTTTTTGGAAACTTGAAGAAAGGGAATCCTTGCTACACAACTGCAAGAAGCTTAGCTGAATTATGTCCTGTAGGCTATGTGAAAAGTAGCACTTGTAAGCAATGAACATAGATGATAAAACTTGGGACTTCTGAACTGATAAGTCTTTGGTGAGATTTTAAACATGAGTTGATACTGTAATGGGGACCTTAGGATATGGTGAATCTATTTTGCATGTGAGATGGCTGCCACTGGGACCAGGAGAGCACTGTGGTAGGCTGAATAACAGCCCTCAAAGATATCCATCTTCTAATCCCCAGGTCCTGTGAAATGTTTTCTTATATAGCAATAGGAAACAAATATGTATGATGCTTTATATTAACCTATGTTTAGATGTTAAATTAACTTTGTACTCCTTGGATAATTCCTACTTGGTTATGGTTTTTAATTTTTTTAATATAGCTGGATTTGGTTTACTAATATTTTGATAAGGATTTGCAATGAACTTTTAAAGACTCAAATGTGGTACTTTACTTTTATATCTGTTAAAATGTATCTTATGTGTGCCTTTTCTAGCCAACTGAGACTGTCAACCTATAACTTGTCCAAGGAAAAGTTACTAAATATTGAGTACACCAATATTAACCTTTATTGGATGAACAATATGCAATGCATTCTCACAGGTAAATCATTTATGTTTGGTTCTACTTTAACCTTTAATACTTGCATATTGCTGTGGAAGTTGAGGACTTTAAAAACTATATTCCCTTTCTCAGTACCATCTGTGCTATTCATTTGGAACCAACTATATTCTTGAAATGTCATAACCTGTAATATGATGTATACTCATTAAATCATGTTAAAAAATAAAATATCCTTAAATAACCATTATTAATATTAATTTACAGAAATCTGACTTCATATGTTCCTCACAACCCCACTGGGAATAACCCTAGAAAGACTAGGAGGGATGGTGCTGGTAGAGCTGGACCACTTCTTCAACGTAGCCGGAGCCTCCTACAAAATCAAGATAACTCAACTTCTGTCTGTTTTTCCAAGTTGCCCTGATAACTGTCACTCCTAAGATAACTTTAGAGCAATTTCTGTGTAGTGAGAAAGTTGTCAGCTCACAAAGAGTTAAGGAGAGAATGAAAGAGAAGGTGAAATGACCTTGCTAGGATGGCAAGAGGAGAAATTAACAATAGAGGAGGTGATGTAGGAATAAATTGGAGCTTTTTTATGAGAGAATCTTGGACATATTTACATGCTTAGGAGAAATGGCCAGCTAATATAGGAGAAAGGGAAAAGAATAAAATAATGGAGGGAGATCTGTAAGGTGAGAACAGTACTTGGAGAGTGATGAATTAGTGTTAGCTGTGAAAAAAGAAGCATCTTTCTTTGAAGCATGAAAGGAAAAAGAAACAGGAAAAATAGTTAAGTTTAGTTGCTTTAAATTATGAGAACATGTTAATGTCCAGCTATTTACAATGTTAATGGTGATACAACTAGACAAAACAGATTTTGGCTCCATGATGATATTGGTTATTAGGGAGAACTTCCTATTGATAGAATTTGTTAATGAGTTTCTAGCATTTCTACCCTAGGAGATCTTTAAGGACAGCAGAGATAGCCATCAATCAGGAGTAATTTTGGTGAAGCCTAGTGATGAGGCCCCTGTTGATACCTCTCAGCACTATCATTCTGTCAGTGAAATATATCAAATAAAGCTCATTTTGGAAGTGGCAATTCTTAGCTCAGGTTGTAGGTAAATGGCACACAGTAGGTACTTAATAAATAGCTATTAACTTAATTATATAACATCCTCTACATTTTAAAAAGAAAGATATAGCAGTACTTTAATTAATTATTATCCTTGAACCAGAAAATACAAGCACCACTGGGATTCTAATTAGGAGAATTATTAATAGAAAGACCTCCTATCTGCAAGATTTGCTTAATTTGTACTTGTGAAATAAATTTTACACATCTCTATAGTCATGTGCTTCTGTGATTTTAGTTCCTGTCTTTGAACACAGAAAGTTCCAGTTTTTTAAACAATCAAAGAAAAGGAACTGCATCTCAAGCCTTGTTTTTAGAAGTGCAATATCTAGGGCACCATTAGGTCAGTTTCTGATATTACTTGAAGCCTCAGTGGAGTTGATCCAAAGATGGATATCTCATTTGTTCACAATAGGGCGCACACTGTCTCTTAGGTGGGGTCCCTTAAGAGGTGGAAACTTGAAGAAAAATTGCCCAGTCTACAGTCAACAGGCAATTGTTTTCTCAACTGAGAATTATCCACTTGCCCTGACATACCTTATGGGTTTCCTCATCCCTCTGCAGCTCTAAATGCAGCAGGGAAAACTGCTGCAGAATGTGGTTGTCTGCCTGTTTTTTACTGAAATTATATAATTCTTTTCATGTCAGATGCACAAATCTGCATTCAAAGTATGAAAAGCAGATCCATGCCTAGTTTGTCTAACCTTCAACACCATGAAATATAATTTGTAGTTTTAACTTCTATAATATTTTGGCACAGGAAGCTCACTGACTGACATATTCTTCTCACACCTTAGCATCTTATTTCAAACCAGTTATTTAGAGAATGTTCTCCCTTTAAATAAAACCTAAAATAACGACTTTAAACTTTCAACTTATATAGATGACATAAAAGATAAAATTATGGTTGCAATAGGAACTATAGAAACTTATTCTTTTCTCTTTTTTAATGTAAAGAGATTTATTTAAGTATATATTATGGAGCATTAATATGACTTTAAGGATGGAAGCAAGTAACTTTCTCTCTTGGAAGTTTCAGAGACAGTAAGAGGAATATGCATGAGTAAAGTGTATCACACCTGGATAGAACCAGATCTTGCTAAGATTTCATTGTCTACAGCGTTTGGTTTATTTGGTATAATTATAGTTTTCAGTTGGATTCTCCAAATCCAGAGGTTCTTTAAGTCTGGAATTAGGAAAGGCAAACAAAAAGCATACTGAAAATACTGAGTACACACTGTAGAATGAGAATGATTTTTAGTTTTCAAAGTAGTCTACTTATACATCATCTTCTATACCTCAAATTATCCATGTTCTAATGTATGATTCTGCCCCGTAGGCACTTTCTGTGCTAAAAGTTACTCAATTCTAAATCATCAGAGTCCTGCCTTGTTTTATATAATCTCAGAGAAAATCTTTAACCACTTGTTCTTGTGGTGAAATAACAAGTAACTACTTCTTTAGGCAAATTCTAGCTCTGTCCTCAGGTACATGTGAAATCCATTTTCCAAAAGAGGTAGGATATCCTTCCATGAATTTTGTATAAAAAAGCCAATTAACACAATCTCTGGCTTCTGACTCATATGTATACACCAACATTGAGTAGCACTAAGTATTAGCACTCCAGGTTGTTATCAGAGAATTTCATTTCAGACTAGTAATTATTTTTCCTAAGAATTAGAAAAACGTTATTCAACTATAGATGGCACAAGCATTTGCAATAACTCAGAGGCCACAAACTTGTAGCCCAAACAGGCTCATGTATAAGTATTTTATTCAGCCTATAGTGTCTAAAACTTATTTTTGAATTAGATAACATTTCAAAATCAAGAGATTTCACATAAAATCAGGATATTTGTCTTTTCATGGGAAATTGGCAATCTATGCTGCTACGAGTTAAGCAGTTTTCATGATATCATCTTTACTTTCTAACTTACTACCTATCTTGTCGTTTGAATTTGCAACCCCTGCCTTCTACTCCTGGTTCAAATTCCAGCTCCACTTATTGTGTCAGCTTGAAAAAAAGTAATGTAACTTCACTGCACTTCAATTATCTCATATATCAAATGGGAATCACAATAACTGTTTTACTGAATAATTCCAGTTAAAGTAAGTTACAGATATTTCAGGTACTAGAGACAATCCCATTAATGCTCTTACTGGGGAAACTGAAGCTAGCTCACTTTGCAAATTCCTTTTAGACGATGAATTTATGAAATGAGCCAGAATCTGTTTTCTGCAGGTCCCAAAATCTGATTGGTCAGAATACAAGTATCAATTCATATTAATTAAGCCTACATTTCTGAGAATAAATAGTCAAATGTTTGTTATTTTGCATAACTTTTTATTTTGTATAAACTTTAATTGCTGAGGTATTGGATATTTGAGTCCTGTAGCCAACACATTTTTTCACTGGATAATTTATGTGGCTTGTCAAATTCCAATCAGGTGGCTATTCATTTACAATTAGAAATATAACAGGCCAGGTTAACATATACTACTCAAGTCCTTGGGCTGGGTATTCTGTTCTACAGATATGTCAGTGAAAAAACACAAATTGGTCAGAAGATGACTTGGTGAATATGGAATCACAAAAACTAGGAAATTAATTATAAGATTTGTATAGTTGATGGAATTAGGTGAAGCTATATTATTACAAATGGGCAGGAAAACTCTTTGGCCTATGGTACTCACTTCTTTGGACTACCCTTGGATGGACAGTGATTATATTTGACACTGAACCCTGCTTATTTTATTTTTTATGCTTAAACAACCCTCTTTCTGAGTAATATTGATATTTTTTATACATGTGAATTCATGCAATCAGGGTTCAGTCAAGGTTTGCTCTTGCAAGAGAATCTTTGTCTTCCGAAGATAGATTGCCTTTCTCTGTTCAGGTTGATTCTGTCTTGTGGTACTGTTTAATTCTCAAAAGATAATCCTTTTTGTAAATTATTTGTAACCTTTTAGTTACAATTCAGATTGGCTCTTCTTCCTCTTAGCTTCTTGTAAGAACTTGCTCTCCAAATTCCACTAATTATCTTTTCAAAACATTTGTCTCTGTGTGTTGTTTGTAAGTTTTATTGTGTGTGTATGTTTATGTGTGCTTTAGGAAGCATGGTTAATGGATTCTATCATACATGTCTCAAAGTTTTTGAGAAAATAATTTACCCTCTTAGGCTTCCATTTTTTAAAAAGTTTAAGTACAGTTAACTTAAAATATGATATTAATTTCAAGTGTATAATAATTTGATATTTTTATAAAAATATACTCCAAAGTAATTATAAAATATTAACTACATTGTATGCAGTATATTGCATCCTTATAACTTATTTTATACCTAGGAATTTTGTATCTCTTCATTTCCTTCAACTATTTTGCCCCTTCCCCCCTCCCCTATGCCCTCTGGTAACCACTAGTTTGTTTTCTGTATATGTGAATCTGTTTCTGTTTTGTTGTAATTATTCATTTGTTTTATTTTTTAGATTCTATATGTAAATGAAAACATACAGTATTTGTCTTTCTTTGACATATTTCACTAAGCATAATACCCTCTAGGTCCACACATGTTATTGCAAATGGCAAGATTTCATTCATTATTATGGCTAAGTAATATTCTATTGTGTGTGTGTATATATCTATATCTATATCTATACTGCATCTATGTTCATAAAAGATATTGGCCTGTTTGTGTTTGTGTGTGTGTGTGTGTGTGTGTGTGTGTGTGTGTAGTGTAACAAAGGTCTGTTATTTGCATCAGGATAATGCTGGCCTAATAGAATGAGTTTGGAAGTGTTCCCTCCTCTACAACTTTTTGGAAAAGTTTGAGGATAAGTATTAACTCTTCTTTAAATGTTTGGTAGAATTCCCCTGTGAAACCATCTGATCCTGGATTTTTGTTTGTTGGGTGTGTTTTGATTACTAATCCAATTTCAACACTAGTCATTAGTCTGTTCAGATTTTCTATTTCTTCCTAACTCAGTCTTAGAAGATTGTATGTTTCTAGGGATTTATCAATTTCTTTTCCAAGTTGTCCAATTTGTTGGCATATGACTGTTTGTAGTATTCTCTTATGATTATTTTTATTTCTGTGTTATCAGTTGTGATTTCTCCCCTTTCATTTCTAATTTTATTTGCTTCCTCTCTCTTTTTTTCTTAATTAGTTTAGCTAACAGCTAATCAATTTTGTTTCTATTTTCAAAAAATACTTCAGTTTCGATTATCTTTTTATCAGTTTTGGTCTCTAGTTTATTTCTGCTCTGATCTTTATTATTTCCTTTCTTCTGCTGACATTGGGCTTTTTATTCTTCTTTTTCTAATTCCTTTAGATGGAAAGTTAGGCTGTTTATTTGATATTTCTTGTTTTTTTGAGGTAGACTTGTATCACTATAAACTCCCCTCTTAGAACTGCTTTTGTTGTGTGCCATAAATTTTGGAAAGTTGTGTTTCTAATTTCAGTGGTTTCAAAGTATTTTTTAATTTCCTCTTTGATTTCTTTATTGATGCATTGGGTTTTGTGTAGCATGCTGCTTAGTCTCCACATGTTTGTGGGTTTTCTCCAGTTTTCTTCCTGTAATTGATTTCAAGTTTCATACCACTGTGGTAAGAAGAGATGCTTGGTATAATTTAAATCTTCTTTAATTTATTGAGACTTGTTTTGTGGCCTAGCATATGATCTATCCAGGAGAAAGTTTCATGTGCACTTGAAAAGAATGTGGATTCTGCTGTTTTTGAATGGAACATTCTATAGGTATCTATTAAGTTCATCTGATGTGTCAGTTAAGGCCAGTGTTTCCTTACTGATTTCCTGTCTGTATTATCTTTCCATTGATGTAGTGGGGTATTAAAGTCCCCTACTATTATTTCATTACTGTCAATTTCTCCCATTATGTATGTAAATATTTGCTTTATATATTTAGGTGCTCTTATATTAGGGGCATATATGTTTAACAATGTTATATATTCTTATTGGATTGGCCTCTTTTTCATTAAATAATGCCCTTCTTTGTCTTTTGTCATAGATTGTGTTTTAAAGTCTATTTTTTCTAATATGAGTATTGCTACCCAGCTTTCTTTTCATTTCCATTTTCATATGTCTTTAGCTGTGAAGTGATTTTCTTTAAGCAGCATATATATGGGTCTTGTTTTTGTTTTTGTTTTTAATCCAATCAGCCACCTTATGTCTTTGGATTGGAGCATTTAGTCCATTTACATTTAAAAGGATTAAGTTCTGGTTGGTTTTATAGGTCTCTGTTATTTTCTTTTTCTTTTAGTCTCTTCCCTCATGGTTTGATTATTTTCTTTAATATTATGTTTGGGTTACTTTCTGTTTTTTTTGTTTTGTGTGTGTGTATTGTAAGTTTTTGATTTGTGGTTACCATAAGATTCATATATATCAACCTGTAAATATATCTAGTTGTCTTGGACTGATAGACAAAGACACAATTTAGGTTTAAACATATTCTAAAAGCTTTACCATTTTTACTCTCCCTTATTATGTTTTGATGTCATATTTTACATCTTATGTGTCTCCCCTAACTGCTTATTGTAGTTATAGTTGATTTTACAATTTTTGTCTTTTAACCTTTGTACTAGTTTAAATGGCTATATATTTACCTTTACCAGTGAGATTTATTCCTTCAAGTATTTTCTTATATCCTGTTATAGCCTTTTCTTTTCCACTTAGACAAGTCTCATTAACATTTCTTGTAAGGTGGCTTAGTGGTGATCAACTCTTGTAGTTCTTGCTGCTCTGGAAAACTCTTAATCTTTCAATTCTGAATGAAAAACTTGCTGAGTAGAGTATCCTTGTTTGTAGTTTTTTTCCCTTTCAGGACTTTAAATATATCATGCCACTCCCTTCTGGCTTGCAAAGTTTCTGCGGAAAACAGTTGATAGTCTTATGAAGGCTCCCTTGTATGTGAATCTTTGTTTTTCTCTTGCTGCCTTTAAAAGTCTCTCTTTATCTTAAATTTTGTCATTTTAATTTTTATATGTCTTGGTGTGGGTCTCTTTGGGTTCATCTTTTTTTGGGACTTTCTGTGAATCCTGGACATGGATATCTGTTTTCTTCTTTAGGTTAGGAAATTTTTCATTCATAATTATATCAAATACATTTTCTGCCCCTTTCTCTCTCTTTTTCTTCTGGGACCCCTATAATGCAAATGTTAGTATGCTTGATGTTGCCCCAGAGGTCCCTTAAACTATCTTTACTTAAATTTTCTTTTCTCTTCTGATTGGGTGATTTCCACTATTTTGTCACTTATGCATTCTTCTGTATCACCTAATCTGCTGTTAAGTTTTTCTAGTGTATTTTTCATTTCAGTTATTGTCATCTTCAGCTCTGATTGATTCTTTTTATGTTTTTTAGTTCTTTGTTGAAGTTCTGTGTTCTCTATTCTTTTCCCAAGTTCAGTAAGCATTTCTATTACTATTGCTTTGAACTCTTTATCAGGTAAATTACTTATCTCCATTTTATTAGGTTTTTTTCCCCCTGGGGTTTTACCTTGGTCTTTCATTTGGAACATATTCCTCTATCTTGTCTTTTTTTTTTGACTTTCAAAGCTTATCTCTTCAAAACTGAGCAAAACAGTTACCTATCCTGGTCTTCAAGGCTTGTCCTTGTGTAGGAATATCTCTATGAATTCTGCATGTGCCCAGTGGTTTTAGTGGGAGAACTGAATCTGAAGTGAGCACTGGCTACATCTTCTCCTGGGCTGTGCTGGAAGCTGCCACCTTGGTGGGGCATAGGGCTGGAGTCAGAGCTACATGTGGACTAGGGCGTATCCCAGGCTCAACAGCAGTTGCTGCCCTGTCAGAGAGTGGGGCCAATGCCAAAGGAGCTGGAGGCTTGAGGGAGCTAGGCTTCTTTCTAGCATGATGGTGGTCTCTGCCTTAGTTGGGGGAAGATACTGGAGTGGCAAATCTGAGCTAGCTCCACTTCTCCCTACCACAATGACAGTCTCCACCTTAGTCAGGCTTGTGGGCAGGGGTGGGGCCAGGGTGCAAGGGGCTGGAGTTGCATTTCTGAGTTAGCTTTGCTTCTCCCTGGCATGATGGCAGTCTATGCCTTGGTTGGGGGCAGGGCCAGGGCCCAAGGGCTGGAACCGCAGTTCTAAACTAGTTCCACCCCTCTCCAGCAAGATGGTTGCCTTTTCCTTGGTTGGGAGTCTTGCTGGAACAGGAGGGGCTGGAGCAGGGGCCAGATGTGGGCTGGGGAGTGTGCTGGGGCAATCCTGGTTGGCTGGCCAGAGCAGCAAGCCATTTTCAATCTGTTGTTTCTGTGCTGGAACTGGGAGCAAGCAAGTTTGTGTGCATGCTCTTCAACAGCAGTTTCAGTTTCTTACAGCCCTCTCTCTGGTAAGCCCCACTGGCTTTCAAGCCAGCCAAGGGAGCTCATCTTCCCAGTGCTGGACCCAGGGCTGAGGTCCCCAATATGGGGCTTAAACTTCTAACTCCTTAGGATGGACTCCCTAGCCTGTGATATCCCCTTCGTCTTATGGGTCTTTTGCCAGGAATGAGGGTCCCAACTAGACTGCCTCTTCTCCTTTCTTACCAGATTCTGTGTGGGTCTTTCTTCATAACACTGGTTGTAAAAAAGCCATTCTGCTAGTCTTTAGGTAATTTTCAGAGAGCACTGCTCTATATGTAGTGGCAGTTTTGATGTGTCTGTTTGGGGAGGTGAGTTCAGGATCTTCCTACTCTGTCATCTTGATCCCTAGCCCTGGCTCAGTTATTCTAATCTGTCCAAGGTGGTGATTAGAATATTTATCTGAGATTCTTTTAATTTTAACAGTCCTCTGATATCATATATTTATATTAAAGAAATCATGATAGTAAATGATAAGTGATAGTTCATTGCCTCTTTGACCTAAAAGCCTCAAATAACTGGCCAAAAAAATTGTATACACTTTATAAAATTTCTAAAATTAAAATGAAATAAATAACTTGAATTTCTTCAGACTTTATTGGTAAATCTAAAAATAAATAAATATTTATTACAAAAATGTGGCTTCAACCTCACTTCAATAACTATTTTTTAAAGGTATAAACTTTATTGACTAGATTAATATATTTAACATAAAATACACTTTGTTTTCTAATTTGTAAATTTTACGTCAGCATTTGTGAGGTTTTAGCTTTATATTTTAAAATGGTAGAACATCTCCTTGTATATTTGCTGGAGTATAATTAGTCATCATTTAAGAGTTTGAAACTATGTTCAAATGTTTTAATTACATTATTTTTATATTTTATAATAGGTATAAAAATAGTATAAAATATACAAGTGTTATGGTCATTGTATGCATGCTATAATTATATTTTTAAAAACTATAATATAGAATAAGAGTAGATTATAAAAATTCAATTTGTTCCTAATTTATTGAAAGCACTTGAGCTCTTAATTACTCACTTTGCTTCATAATACTCTAGGTCTGTTTATTATAGGTCAAGTAGGCCATGTAATTAAAGAAATTAACTTGGGTCATATAAGAAGGAGAAACTTGCCTGAGGGTTAAGCAAAGTCTTAGTGAAGGGGCAAAAAAATTAAGAGAACTAAGTTTACCATATATGCATATTTTTCAGTCCTATGTTTGTGTGTTCATACAAGAAAGTCAGAACCTTAAAAAAAAGTAACTGAGTCGATTGTGAACTAAGTGACAATTAGTTGGTAATAATCCCCTGCCTAATTTAATTTCTGGAACACATAGTAATTTTAAGATAGTCATCAATGCGAGGAACTACTTTTCTTGAGGGCGTTATTTTTTTGGCCCAAATTTTGTAGTAATAGAAGGAAAAGAGTAGTTAGAAATGAAATGAAACCTTTGCTGTTCTCATGTGACTTACTGTGGAATTTTAAAATTTCAGTGTTATTGTTTTCTGTCAGTTGGTGGCCCAGAAGAACCAGAAACTGAATAGCTGAATTCAGATATTTATCCAGCAGAAACAGAGGTAAATATAAAGGACAGTGAATGAGGAAATCAAAGAGATATCTGCACCACTCCCATGTCCATTGCAGCATTATTCACAATAGCCAAGTATGGAAACAACTTAAGCGTCCATCAAGGAATGAATGGAGAATATATATATATAATATATTATAATATATATAATATATATAATGGAATATTACTCAGCTATGAGAAAGAAGGAAATCCTGCCCTTCGTGACAACATAGGTGGATCTTGAGGGCATTACGCTAAGTAAAATAAGCCAGGCAGAGAAAGACAGACACTGTGTGGTGTCACTTATATGTGGAATCTAAATAAAAAGTCAAAATCATGGAAAGAGAAAGGAGAAAAGTGGCTGCGAGCCACTGCAGAAGTGGAGGAAATAGAGAGTGATTGGTAAAAGGGTACAGACTTTCAACTATAAGATGAAAAAGGTCTGAGGAGCTATGTATAACATGGTGACTATCATTAATTACAGTATTGCAAAATTAAAATTTGTTAAGAAACTAGAACTTAATTTTTCACACCTAAATAAATAAATACATAAATAAATATGTGAGGTATACATGTGCTTGAATGTGTTAACTAGGTGGGAGGAATCCTTTCACAACGTATACATTTATCAAATTATCATGATGCACACTTTAAATATCTTACAATTTTATCTGTCAATTGTACCTCAATAAAGCTAGAAAAAAATAAAGGACAGTGAATGAGGGTTGTGGGCTGGTTAGAAAGAGGTTCATTAAGTGAGATATGGGGTCATCATGTAGAAGAAGAAACTAGTGGTGATATTAAGATGAACTACTAATCCAATAATTGGTGGTCCTACAACACAAATTCTCTAAGATCAATAGTCCTAGAAAAATGGTTTACTATAAAAAAAAGACAGCATTTAAACTGACACAGACTTCTTTGTGTCTAGTAATAAGAACTCAAAGCACAAAAGTAGCTAGTGAATAGGCAAATAAATATCTATTTCATTCAATCTTTTGATGTGGATCAGTCCACACTGTGCCCAATGTCCTAATGAAAGAATGGTATGAAATATAATTGACTGCTGAATGATACTTCTGGTTTCCAAAGCCTTATTGTCCAGAGATACTTCCGAGATATTTCATAATTCTTTGTGATTTCTTCGAATTGGCCTATATTTCATAGGCTTTGTTTGAGCAGCCATGACAGTCCATTGAATACAATGGATTCAAATATATTATTCTCTATCTGGTGAATTTATGTTCATGCCTAATGCCTTGCTATTGTCTTGCTTTATCCTCTTATAAATAACTGTATGATACCTTGAAAAATTCCAAACTTGGGTCTATACTTAGAGTAGTTCAATTTTTTAAAAACATATTTGATATATATTCAATTAGTAATTATCCCTGAGTTGTCTTGAATGCATTTGACATATCCGATACTTAAAATAACATAAACTAAAAGATACTTTATATATAAACTGTATATATCTTATTGTTCTATAAGTTGATTTTTTTCTTGAAAAAAGGGGGGAATGATACATTTTTCATATAGTTGCAGCAATTCTCAATTTATTTTTAAAAGAATCACTTTTACTCTCTAATTACTTTAAAGTACATTCTGACAAATCTCCAAATTATTTTCTCCATTTTAAAATAAATAAAATAAATGGAATTTATTTTTAATTATTTCTCCTTACCCCTTAAGTGTAACTTAACAAGTAACTAGCTTCAAAAGAGTATGGAAAGCAGGGGGGAAGTGACTTCATAGCGGAGAAGCCTGACAAACATTACCTCAGCCAAGTGATCAAAGGTAATATCAATGTAAGTGATATTGATAGCACGTGCTCCTGATACGATGTGATGAGAATGGCATTTACTTCTGTAATTTTCCTCCTAATAAAACCATAACCCCAGTCTATTTATGAGAAGAACATCAGAAGAACATAAATTGAGTGATATTCAACAAAAGAACTGACCGGAATTCCTCAAAACTCTCAAGGTCATTAAAGAAAGGTTGTGAAACCACTTCCACTGTACTGCTACAGCCCTTGCTGGGTCCCACCATAAAACAAGGACAAATTCCTTTGCCCACTGCTCAACAAAGAGCTTCCTCTCAGCTCCACTCAACCCAGGGGGAGGGAGGGCACAAGGCCTGGGGACAGAATCTAATACTCTTGCTTCCTTCAGTTCTCCTATTTCCATCTGCACTGGTCTGAGAAATAGGAAAATTTGATTCTGCTTGATAATCTATTGTTATATTCTGTGAAATCTTTCTATTCTATTACATAAAATAATCCACTAGTGCTTAAAAGTCAAGAAATACATGGTTTTTATTTATTTGTTTTGATTCAGTTTTCCTGAAATAAATTTTCTACATACCATACAGTGACCAGTTTGGAGAAAAGTTCCTGGAGGAGATAAAGTACGTCCCCACTAAAGGAAAATAAACTACAGTAATCTCATCATGTCAATATCTTTCTCTAGACTATTTAAGGCTTTTTCATTACCTGTATGTGAAGTCCACTCAATGTGATTTTCAAGGCTTTCACCTTTTCTAAACATATCTCCAATATATACAGTAAGTATACAATAGGACCTCAACTGTAAAACTGAATTATCCATGTAATACTACATAGCGGGTTTAACCCTTCCTCTGTACCTCTGCCTGTGCCATTTTCACAGTTTGAAATCTCATCTTTGATCTTATCCATCTTTCCAAATTATGTGCAGATTTCAATTTTCACCTTAGTCTTCTTTTACAAAGCCTGCTCACAGTGTACCCTTAACCTTATCTAGTAATACATTTGAATACCTTTATTTTATTTAGTAATTTACCATGCCCTGCCCAGTGACGTATCTTGTGGAATTATGTAATATTTGAAAAACAAATGGAACAAAAGTATAGAACTTTGTTATTATGATGGTTAAGTATGCAATATAAATTAAGACTAGATCCACAAGTTAACCTGACTCCAGTTTGGAGCTCTTTCCTATATAGCATTCTGTATTGTCCAGTCCTTCAAGGTTTTGGTAACTTTTGTCTTCATAACTAATTTAAGGACAAGATGTTAGAAAACTTTCCAAAGCTGTATAGCCCTCTGTCTCTCTCTCTCTTCCCGCTTCCCCCCATCTCCCCCCCCCCCTTTGTGTTCTCATTCTCACTCTTACATTCTCTTGGTCTCCTTCTCTTTCTGGAAGATCTGGAAAGATTTCTACTGTCCTTGTACCTATAGCTGCCTCTCTCACTTCACGCAGACAATAATCCAGAACAGTAAGCTATAAGAATGTAAACTGAATGCCTATATCATTAGACTTTCATAGAGCCTGATATGATAAGGGATGAACAGATTTGTCCCTGACTATGTTTGTTCTCAATCCTAGTTCAGAGATTCAAGTCAATACACTAAGCTTGCTGCTTTCTCTCTCAGGTCCAGAGAAGTTTTTGGCTACCAAATGGACATTCCAAGTTGTTTGTCTTAAATTTATTATCTTGACCCTTCTACTTTTATCTTACCATTAGAAAAATTGTAGAAGTTTGTAAAATAAAGACACACAGCAGTTAGTGTTTTGTGAACATGAGCATGAGTTTCAGGATTATGATCTGTATACTCCAGAAAGTGTGTGACAGTTGTCATGTTCTTTTGTGCCAGCCCAGTGCAAGGACTAGTGTTGTAATTCCCAACATTCTCAATAGCAACTATTCTAGTGTCATGAATAGAGTATGAGCTGAATTTCTCATAGTTGATAAAGTATTGTAAGGCCCACATGTCAGAAATAGTCAGCCCTGCTCAATAAATGACACAGCACGTAACAGAGTTCAGTTAAGTTACTTTTTCATGGATATATTTTGTATAATGAGATTACAATTTCTTTTTTTTACTACAGCAATGGGGTAAGTATGACTTATGTCAATATAGTTTCTTGCCCCCTATTTTTTTCTGTCATTTAGCCTTATTAATATAATGTTAATTTTGTTAGTAGAATAGTGTTCAGTTTCCCTAATTCCTTTGCCTCTAAGGGTTGCTATGTGACAAAATTCTAGCCAATGGGATGCAATCAAATTGACTTGGGGTGGGGGGGGTCATGAAAGTTATTTTTTTCTTGAAATAAAGGGACAACTCAGCTGGCATAAGCCTGATGACCTCTGCCTTTGTTTCTATGGTTTAGACTCTAATGTGAGTGGGAGGAAGGAAGGACCTCAGTTGGCCCCTTTTTGCAACATGGAACTGTTCTGAATGACCTGCTTCAAGACTTCTGTGTTATATGAAAAAGCATTTTGTTTAAGCTGGATAATTCTTTCATCTGCAGCCAAACATAATCCCAATTACTGCACTTTTCAAATCAAATCCAGAATACGGTAAAAGAAGTAATGTACCAGCATCCTTATTATCCATGAAGAACTGTCCTTAGGGACACTGGTGGTTGTAATTTGTGTGATAAACTTTCCTATAGCTATTGTCCACTGGAGAGTACCAAACCCTGCCAAGATTAAGGCCAAAGCCAATATTAGACTCCAGTAAGTTTTCTACTCTCTGTTGTTCACCAAGATCTTCCAAATTTGAAATCAGAGGAGAGAATTTTCCTGGAATAATTAATGAAACATCACTTTTTTGGTATTTGCTTTTGGGAACAATGACTTATTTCAAGATGTGAAAAGAGAAATGACTGATAAGGTCATTAACTGAGAAAAAATAAAATAAATTCCAAATGCAAATAGCAAGGCATGTATATATTATTAAAATATTTCTAGTATGTAGTTCCATTAAATTTATTTGCAATATGAGGACTGCATTTTATGATTTAATCATCTGAATCTTCTGAACTTTATTTCTATTTTGAAAATGATGTTTTAACATTTTAATTTATGTTGTAAATAATTTTCTCTAAGCTATATGTCTGAAATTTTCATTAATTTATCCACTAAATAATCATTGAAAATTTATCGTGTGTGTTAGACATTATCTTAGTTACAGTTGGCTTGCAACAGCTCTTGAAAGCCTTTTGTGTTCAACTCTTCCTAACTCTGCCTCAGTGGCATCACATTGTTAGCTTAAAATCTGCCATACTGGGAATGCCTACACCAAAGGAAATGGCAAATGCTGCAAATCAATCTATGTGTGTGTGTGATTTGTTTTGTTTTGTTTTGGGGGGAAGGGGATAATAGTTGCTAAGCATTTATCTGCATGACACTACAAAGGACATAAACTTAAATAAGATACCACTCTACCCTTATTTCCTCAACAAATATTAATTTAGCTTAATTTTATGTCATATACTTGCAAGGGTCTGTGAAAATTGCAAAGATGTACTACATGATACTTTTACTCATTCATGAAAATGTTTATTGAATGCCCACTATAAGCAGATATGCACTGCTGCTATTTGAACTTTACATTCTAGTGGGCAAGGCCTTCTATTCAAGGTGTTAACAACATAGCAGGAGATATTCCAGCTGTTCACAAACCACTGTAATACAAGGCAGTATGTGATAAGAACTGGGGGAAGATGAAGTCAATGGGTAATGTAATTTTGAGTAGGAGAGAGCACTTATGAGTGACTGGTGAACTGTACAATCCTTCATTGAAGTGGTACCATTTGTCCTGAATCTTGACATTTGGAGAAGAAATCCATAGATGGAAGTGTGTGTGGATGGTGGGCAGGTACTTCTTTGTTATTTTGAACTTATTTCTATTAATTTTTCATATTTTATTGAAATAATTTCTATGTGTCTTTCTTCCATTAGACTTTGAGAACTCTTCACAAAACAGAAGATAAATACTAATCTGTTTTGTTTCCTGGCACAGAAACTGTCACAGTCCAAGTCCTCAATAAACACCTCTGGACTGAATTCAGTTTGGAGAAATAAAAGGAAAATGCAAGCTCTGTTTAGGAAATAGTGACCACTGTAATTTTGCTGGATGAAAGATTGTGGAAAGTAAAGTGTATTAAGAGAGATAAATAAGAACATGATGTGAAATCAGATCATGAATTTATTACAAAGACAGATGCTAACCTTTAGTTTTAGTGGGCACTTAAAAAGTATTTAGTAGTAGGGGACAGTAATCAAAGCATGCTCTAGAATGAAACTCTGACAGCTGTGTTTGAAAGTGGATTATAGTGTAGAGGCAGTAATGAACATTTAGAAAAAAATGAAATACTACAGGTAGCAAATCAAAATGGACTGAACTACCAAGGGAGCAAAAAGGAATAAAATGATAGACTACACTAGGCTTCAAGGTAGATAAAACAGGAGAATTTGGTATCATATTGTACAAGACAGGAGAGTGAGAAGAAAAAGATATAGATACGCTTAGAAATTTTGAGTCAAAGTGACTAGGAACATGAGGAATCTATTTGAAGAAGTGAGCAGTTAAAAAAGATACTTTTGTTTTTGTCTGTTTATATTTTCAAGGATACAAGTGTTTTTTTTGTATATGTTGAGTTTGACTATTAGATGCTTTATAAATATGTGATATATTCATTAAGAAAAATTAAAATTTAATAAATTGTTCAATATGTATATATGCTTATATATAGTTATATATATATATACTATATATAGTTACAGTTACATATAGTTATATATATATAAGTTATATAGTTATATATTATATATACATATATATATGTATATATATTATATATATATTATATAGTTATATATATATACTATATATATAGTTATATATATTATATATTATATATATATTATATAGTTATATATATATACTATATATAGTATATAGTTACAGTTATATATTACAGTTATATATATATATATACTATATATAGTATATAGTTACAGTTATTTCCAAAATAGTATGGCATATATTTAAAAGAAAGTCTTATTTATAACATACTGGACCTGTCACTGAAAATATACAGCATAAACTAAATATAGTGCCAAATTAATTTTTATCCTTAATCAAAATTTCTATGTCCACCAAAACCAGTAAAGTTGCAAAAAAATTTGTCCATATACTACTAGGTCATGAAATATTGGTAAAGTTTTCTAAGTATTCTTTGGGGTTGTTTAGTAGTATTCATTCTTTAATATTAAAAAATATATATCATATGGCTAATCAAATTGATATGCTATTTACTAATGGAATCGAACACAATTGATCTATTCCCAAAAGTTCCACTGAACTCATGTGAGCTTCACATAGAGCATAATGAGTTTATTTATTTTCCAGTTTAATTGAGATATAATTAACATACATCACTGTATAAGTGTATCTCATAGTGAATTGACTTTTGATGTGTGACCTAGAAGTGTATCTTATGCTATACGTACATATTTAATGAGATTGATGGTTTTTATTTAAATGGCAATGGAACACAAATTCAAGTTTTATTTACAACTAATTCACTTGCTTGACTTTAGTGTGAAATGGTTGTATTGATTCCTTCTGGATGTAATGTTAACCCTTTCTTGCCAGTAGCTACTTACTAAAAGTGGGCAATTTTCATTTCCTTTGTTAAAATAAATCCTGTTAAGATATTACCATGTCTATAAAATCATCTATGAATTCACTTTTTCTGCTAAGTAAAAGGCACAGAATAATATTCAACCCTTTATATCTCAGAGGAGCATGCTTGAGAAATAATAATAGTTTAAAATATTTTGAGCTGTTAAGAAAAACGAATTCTGCTCAATAGTTCCAAAGTATCATTATGATGGTGAATATATGAAAACAATAATATGAACAATAATTTTATAATTCAAGAAATACTAGAAAAGACCCTGAGAGTTAAGAAACTAAAACTGGTAAGTAGTACGATATGAGATTTACTTTAACAGCTACCAAATTTTTAGGGTCTTAGATATGCTTAATAAAGATGCAGATTTACTATTCTTTGGCTTCTCATTTAAAAAGAAGACATCATGTCTAATTTTTATGAGAGTTTATGATCTATTTTGAATCTTTAAAGTATTCATTTTAGGAATACATAACTAGGGTGTGTGAGGGTGTGTATTTTTATGTATTTGAACTGCCTCTTTCCTGTCATGTGCATTTAGTAATAATATTCAAATGAGGAGACTTAGAATATCACATAGAGAAGCGATCTGAGATTTCTTTAAATACAGACTAAGTGGTATAATATCCATTTGGGAGGTGAGTAGGCCATGTGTTTATCTCACTGAATTTTTATTTCTGACTGATTAATAACCCCATGATTTTTTAGATTCTACTCAAAGCAAACATGCAAGTCACATTTTAGTTTACAGCTGACCCTTGAACAACATGGGGTGAACTGCGGTTCCACTTATACTTAGATTTTTTTCAATTAATATACAAAAACATACATGTTAGAACATAGTATGCAAGACTTGCTTTGAAGTGGATAGCCCATCTTTACATAGGCATAAGGTGAGTGATATTTAATATAAAATTAATCATGTGTTAGTTTTCTTTCTGTTTTATAACTTGCTTTCAAAGAATTACACTATGGGACAGTATGCTTCTCTCTCTCATAATTGGAGAAACTGCCTATCAGCCTATCATCACAGGTAAGTGGTTTTTTAAAAAAAATTAACAATGTTTCCAATAGCATATTATGAATATGACTATAATACTATATGGCATAAAATTTTTATAATAATTCAGTCATTAGTGTATAGGCTAGGCTACTGTGAAGCAATCGTAACAATTACACTAGGCCTCCATAAAGCAATCATACTGCTGCTTCTTTGTTATCAATGCATGAATCATTATACCTGTAAATAAATATTAATTACTTGTTCATATTATCTTTTAATTTTTGATGTCTAGTATTAATAATATGTATAACATCTACAGTATTTTGTATCATATAAGACAACATTGATGTAGTAATGATAGACTATTCATCTTATAAACAGATGACATAAATTTATGGTATGGATACAGTACAGTACTGTAAACGTATTTTCTCTTTCTTGCCATTTTCTTACTAGCATTTTATTTTACCTTGCTTGCTTTATTATAAAAATACAGTATACAATATATATAACTTACAAAATGTGTTAATTGACTTTATGTTATCGGTTATGTTATCAGTGAGGCTTCTAGTCAACAGTAGTAGACTATTAGTAGTTAAGTTTTGGAGAGTCAAAAGTTACAAACAATTGTAAAGAATGCTCCATCAACAGATGAATGGAAAAAGAAGATGTGGTATATATATGGAATGGAATACTACTCAGCCATAAAAGAAAATAAAATTTTGCCATTTGCAGCAACATGGATGGACTTGGAGGGCATTGTGCAAAATGAAATAAGACAGAGAAAGACAAATACTGTATGATGTCATTTATATGTGGAATCTAAAAAATGCAACAAACTAGTGAATATAATAAAAAAGAAGCAGACTCATAAACATAGGGAACAAACTAGTGGTTACTAGTGGGGAGTGGGAGAGGGTCAATACATGGGTGAGGAGTGGGAGGTACAAACTTTTGGGTATAAGATAGGCTCAAGGATGTATTGTACAACAAGGGGAATATAGCCAATATTTTGTAATAACTGTAAATGGAAAGTAACATTTTAAATTGTTTAAAATATTTTAAAAATTATTAAGATTAAAAAAAAAGTTATAAGCAGATTTCCAACTCTGCACGGGGCTTAGGTCAGCACTCCTAACTCCCATGTTGTTCAAGGGTCAACTGTATTTTTTCCCTTAGAATGTTTCTGCTTTTGATGAAGTTAACACATTCTGAGTTGTCCACATTGATAATTAACCCCCTTTCCCTATGAGATTGATTGCCTCCTTCAGTTATGAGCTGATGGAAGGAACATGCACTTTATTGAAGGAACAATTGGAGGTTAATAAAATCTAATTTTCCCATCAGAAACAAATACCTTTATGGTAGCTGGACAGAGTTATTGATGATGCAGTTTATGAATAGAGACAATCACTCCCATTATGCATAGAAGGTCAGTAATGTGAATTTTAAAATGGTAGTCTAAAATTGATTCAAATTTAATCTATTCTGGTAATTAAATAAACTATACTGATGCTTCAAGAAAAAATAAATGATAGAACAAAATTATAATTCTTAGAATAATCAATAACTCTGACTCATTAAGTATACCCTAATGGCTTTTTGTTTTTTGGACTTTCAATGATGCCAAATACATATTAAGAATCTGAAAACCTTTTGCTACCACTCTGGTCAACCCTTGAATGCCTTTGGCTAGACCTATTGCTATGAATCCCCCATTCCCCAACTGGTCTTCCCACCTCTACATTTCATCCCTACAAGATATTCTCAGCACAGCACCCAGAGTGATTCTTTTATAATAGAGATCAGACCAAGGCCAAAATTCCTACATTATGTGCCCTGCACCACAAACTCATCTCTTCAACCTTATCTCTTGCTATTCCTCTGTCTCACATCTCTCCAACTGCACTGGTCTTGCTTTCTACCACCTTGCTTGGTGTGTTTCCACACTAGTGAGTTCCACACCGCTTGGTCCCTCTCCTGGAACACTCTTTCCCCATATCTATATGTCTAACTCCCTTGTGCCCTTCAAATCACCTTCTCCTCAAGGGTATCCAGACCACACTATTTAAAATAACACTTCCCACCTAATACTTATGCCCCTCCTAACCCTGCTCTACTTTATAGTATTAATCACCTCCTAACTTGCATATGTTACTTGCTTACTATCTTTATTGTGTGTTTCCCTGATGGAATGAAAAGTTTACAAGGACGGAGCTTTCTTCTTGCTTTGTGAACTGATGAATCCCAAGACTTTAAAAACGTGGGATGTAGTAGGTGTTCAATAAACATTTGTTTAATGAATGAGTGAAGAGTTTACTACAATTACAGTGTTGGGAAAAATAATAATCTCTTACTATACCAAGAAAAATAACTAACCCAACAATAAAAGTTAGAATACCAAATAGTCAGTGAGTATAAATAATTAAACTGCCACTGGAAAAAAAATGACAGGGACTTATTAAATATCTGCCTTCCTCTATATGATTTAAATGTCTGTTCCATCTCTGGGCAGATTGTAATGAAAGCTATTGCTCAGTCATTGTATACACAGAGATCTTGGTTGACCTTAATCAGAGAATTACTTAAGTAAGGGGAAAAAACAGCTATTTTCTTAAATGCTAGATTCATTTTAATACCATTCCAGTATATTTCAAATAAATATGAAAATTAGTATATATTAGATAATAATGCAGATGGCCAACAGGCACATGAGAAGATACTCAACATTGCTAATCATCAGGGAAATGAAATTCAAAAGCAAATAAGATATCACCTCACACCTGTCAAATGGCTATCTATCATCAAAAAGAACACAAATAACAAAGGTTGGTGGGTATGTGGAAAAAAGGGAACCCTCGTACATTGTTGGTGGGAATGGAAATTGGTGCAGCCACTGTGGAAAACATTATGGAGGTTTCTCAAAAAACTAAAATAGAACTACCATATGGCCCAGAAATTTCATTCCTGGATATATACCACACAAAAACAAAAACACTAATTCAAAAAGATACATGAACCCCAATGTTTATAGTGGCATTATTTACAATTGCCAAGATATGGAAGTAACCTAAGTGTCCATCAACAGATAAATGGATAAAGAAGATGTGGTATGTATATACAACGGACTACTACTCAGCCATAAAAATGAACATTTTGCCATTTGCAGCAACATGGATGGACTTGGAGAGCATTATGCTAACTGAAAAAAATCAGACAGAGAAAGACAACTACTGTATGATATCACTTATTTGTAGAATCTAAAAAATACAACAAGCTAGTGAGTTTAACAAAAAAGAAACAGACTCACAGATTTGGAGAACAAACTAGCAGTTACCAATGGGGAAAGGGAAGGGGGGAGGGGCAAGACAGGGGTGGGGAAGTGGGAGGTACAAACTATTTGGAGTAAGATAGGCTACAGGGATGTATTGTATAACACGGGTAGTACAGCCAGTATTTTGTAATAACTGTAAATGGAGTGTAACCTTTAAGAATTGTATGAAGAATTTTTAAAATACTGAACTCCAAGTATACTAAAAATATATGTTTATCTTTTAAGGTCCTTCACTTACAGTGATAATCATATAGGAACATGGTATAGTCAATGGTGCAGAAAATGTCTGAGATTTCAGTTTCTTGAAGAGGGTCTATGATGTCATGGAAAGTCAATATTGGTTTAGGTACAGATGGTCTGTAAACTCATTCAATTGAAATGTATCCTAGCTTCTGTTGTTTGAAGAATATAGTTTTTTCTAGCAAGAATAAGTCCCTTCAGAAAAGTAATCAGAGTCCCTCTCTGTCAGGCAGAGCAATGAGATATACTTCTGTGTTGAAATCCACAGAAATGGGTGGAAGAAACCCTGTGAACTTAAAGTCAATCATTTTAATAAAAGCAAATGAAATTAGATAAAAGCTGCATTCATTAAAGTATTGTTTCATTTTGAATATGAGATAAGTTAATACTGGTTGCTTTAAGCAGTTTAACTGTATATTTGGTCTAAGGTCATGATGTAGCAACTTAGGTTTTCTTTGGAAAAAATGCAGACAATATTCAGCTCTTTTTCTTTTTTAATTAAAAAAGACAAGTAAAAAAAATGAATACTGCTTTTCAAACTTTATCTAACTAAGCACAAAGCACGTGGAAAGATGCATAAATGTAAAATTAACTTTTTGCTATTCAGAAAAAGAACTTGGATTTCAGAGCAAGCGAGCTGAAATAAAAACATGCATAATTTACACTACAGATGGGTATATTCTCTGCATTAAATGATACCTAGCAATTTCAAGGAGAAAGAAAATAAAGTGACAATCAACATTAAGAAGGTGGCAGAAGTAATCAAACACACGCCATGTGTGAGAAAAGGCATAATGAAGTTTCCATGAGAATCTTGTTTTCATGACTCAGACACCAGATAACTATTTCACAAGCTTCAGCAGAAGTCCTCAGTGCACTTATCAATAATGCATCCAGCCAGAGCTTTAGACAGTAAAACAAGAAGAAGTTGACTATATCAAAGATCCAAAGTTCAAACACATTATACTATGGAGCTTAAAGCCAGAGAAGGAAAATGTGTGGGTGAGAGAAGTGGATTCTGTGCAGATGCAAAACAATACTTTTGATGAAGGTTGCAAATAAATTAGTAATAGAGTACAGGGCCTTAAATTTTACAAATCAGAGTTATACCAAAGATCCCATAGGTGTGAAAAATGTTCACCATTTAAAAAATATCTGTTAGGCAATGGAAAGATGAGGATCATTATAATTTAAAGTACTTACATTGCATGAGATAATTCCATTGACAACAATCACTGTGTTTACTGAAAATCTCAACAGAAAGACAAAGAACTATAATGTAGACCTTTAGGTTTAGAATTAAAGCACATTAATAAAGCAACAAAGTGAAGTTTGCATTGCCAGGTTTGATATTTATAGCTGCATAGTTGCAGAGAGAGATTGAATCTGGCCCTAATCATAATTCATAAATAAAATGTTACTATAGGAAAAAAATCATCATTATAACAATAACTAAGGATATTGTTTGTTGTGCTTTACCAAATATTATAGCAGGTACACGGTATTTTAATTGACTTGGCCCTTACTATTTTGTATTACTTTCTTGTTTACAATTATGTTACCTTCTGATAATATTTCAGTATATTCAGGAGAGTAAAGCCTGCAAAATCCATATTTTATGGCACTATAAGTTTCTGATAAATATCTGAAAATTATCTCTTGATTAATTAACAGGGCAAATAAATTATAAATTAAACATCTTTGCTTTTATATTTGGTCCTATGGAAACCAGCCAAATGAATTTCAAGTCTAGACAGAGCTATTAGGTAGCAAAAAATTCAGAAGACTTAGCAGATGGCAATTGTATAGGTAAAATCCATGTTTTTAGAGTAAAAAACCTTTTAGTTTGGATAAGTTTTAGAAACTTGCTTTTCCAGTTAAAGCAGTGAGGGTACTATTATACAGTTTGGTACCTTAAAGGGTTTGTTTGAATCATCGCTACAGTCTCTGTGCTCAGGACCCTCACCTAAAGATGTTAAATCAGATAAAGTTTATACCTGGATATTCCCAGGCTTCACTCATTCAGATCATACTATATTTAAATAGGGTGGTCCTGTATTTCTACATAACTTCTTTATTAGCTCCACTTAGAAATCTTAACTCCAGTAAAATTTAAGGGAGAAAAATATGTATCAAGATAAAACAAAACAAAACAAAAAGGTGTCTGGAGGAGGAGTCAAAATGGCGGTGTGGGAAGACGCGGAATTAGTGTCTCCCCACAAATAGGGTGCCTGTCGGCTGCTGGTGGGGGACTCTAACCCCCCAAGGAGACAGGAGGAACGCCAGAGTGAACTCGTAGGATGTAGGGGGATCAAGGAGGGGAGGAGAAGTGGAGGCCAGACAAGATCGGCGCCCCCTGAGGCTGGGGAGATCAGGAGAGGCAGGTGGGAGGATTCTCTGGGAAGAGCAGGAGAGGAGCGGAGGGTGATTGCCTGGTCCACTGGGGCCAGGGAATCTGCTGAGCTCCCAAGCCGGTTCCCCCACTTCAAAGCCCCATCTAGGCCATGTGGGTCCTGGGGGCATAGGAGGCTGGGGAGATCAGGAGTGGCAGGCAGGAGGGGCAATCCAGGAGGACCGGGAGAGGACTGGAAGGAGATTGCCCTGCTCATTGGGACCCGGGGAGCCTGCTGAGCTCCCAGGCCAATCCCCCACCCTCCAAAACCCCCTCTAGACCACATGGGTCCTTGAGGGCATAGGAAGGAGGCCAAGGGGAGAACAGGAGAGGCAGGTGGGAGGGGCCCTCTGGGAGGAGCGGGAGAGGAGTGGAGGGCGATTGCCCCACCCACTCAGACACAGGGAGTCTGCTGAGCTCCCAGGCCAGTCCCCTGCCCTCCAAGGCCTCCCCCCCGCCCGCATTGGTCCTGGGGGCATAGGAGGGAGGCCGGGGAGATCAGGAGAGGCAGGTGGGAGGGGCCCTCCCAGACCCCAGACCAGAGGAGCCAGAGAGGAGAGGAGGAGGTTTGCCCCGCCCACTCAAACCCAGGAAGCCTGCTGGGCTCCCAGGTGAGGTCCCCTGCCCTCTGAGACCAGGGATGGGGGGCATGCCTGGGCCCCTTCTGTTCCTTGAGCCTAAGCTCCACCCTCCACAGCCCCCAGGGCCTTTTCCAGCCCTGTGGGTCCTGAGCATAGGCCCCACCCACCGCCCAAATCTTGCCCTTGCCTAGGCCCCGCTCCCCACAGCCAAGGCCTTTCACCCCCTCCTTTTTTTCTTTTCTTTTTTTTTTTTCCTTTTCCCTCCTCCTCTTTTTTACTATTGTGGTACTGATGTACCTTCTGGTTGTTGATTCATCTATATTTTTATTTTCACATTCTTTCTAACATATCTGTTAGTTTCCTAATCTAATTTTTTTTACTTTGTTATTTTTCTCTCTCGTTTTTTTTTCTTTTTTTTTCCACTCCATGTGGCTTGCAGGATCTTGATTTGTGAGTACGGGGGCAGGTGGAAGCTCCTCCAGTGGGAGCTCCAAGTACGAACCACTGCACTAACAGAGAACCTCAGACCCCAGGGAATATTCATCGGAGTGAGGTCTCACAGAGTTCCTCATCTCATCACCAACACCCAGCTCTACCCAATAGCCCACAAACTCCACTGTTGGAAGCCTCAGGCCAAACAACCAGTAAAACAGGAACACAAACCCACTCATAAAAAAAAAAAAAAATTGAGACAGCAAAAAAATATGTCACAGATGAGGGAGCAAGATAAAAACCTACAAGACCAAATAAATGAAGAGGAAATAGGCAATCTACCTGAAAAAGAATTCAGAGTAATGATAGGAAAGATGATCCAGAATCTCAGAAATAGAATGGAAGCACAGACTGAGAAAATACAAGAAATGTTTAACAAAGATCTAGAAGAATTAAAGAACAAACAAACAGAGATGAACAACACAATAAATGAAATGAAAAATACACAAGAAGGAATCAATAACAGAATAACGGAGGCAGAAGAACGAATCAATGAACTGGAAGACAAAATGGTGGAAATAAGTGCCAAGGAGCAGAATAAAGAAAAAGAATTGAAGACAATCGTAGAGACCTCTGGGACAACACTAAAGGCACCAACATTCGAATTATAGGGGTCCCAGAAGACGAAGAGAAAAAGAAAGGGTCTGAGAAAATATTTGAAGAGATTATAGTGGAAAACTTCCCTAACATCGGCAAGGAAATAGTCACCCAAGTCCAGGAAGCACAAAGAGTCCCATACAGGATAAACCCTAGGAAAAACATACCAAGACACATATTAATCAAACTAACACAAATTAAATTCAAAGAAAAAATATTAAAAGCAGCAAGGGAAAAACAACAAATGACATACAAAGGAATCCCCATAAGTTTATCAGCTGAGTTTTCAGTGGAAATTCTGCAGGCCAGAAGGGAGTGGCAGGATATACTTAAAGTGATGAAAGAGAAAATCCTACAACCAAGGTTACTCTACCCAGCAAGGATCTCATTCAGATTCGATGGAGAAGTCAAAAGCCTTTCAGACAGACAAAAGCTAAGAGAATTCAGCACCACCAAACAAGCTTTACAACAAATGCTAAAGAAACTTCTCTAAGCGGGAAACACAAGAGAAGAGAAAGACCCACAAAAACAAACCCAAAACAATTAAGCAAATGGTAATAGGAACATACATATCGATAGTAACCTTGAAGGTAAAGGGACTAAATGCCCCAACCAAAAGACACAGACTGGCTGAATGGATACAAAAACAAGACCCATATATTTGCTGTCTACAAGAGACCCACTTCAGACCTAGGGACACATACAGACTGAAAGTGAAGGGATGGAAAAAGATATTCCATGCAAATGGAAATCAAAAGAAAGCTGGAGTAGCAATTCTCATATCAGACAAAATAAACTTTAAAATAAAGACTGTTACAAGAGACAAAGAAGGACACTACATAATGATCAAGGGATCAATCCAAGAAGAAGATATAACAATTATAAATGTTTATGCATTCAACATAGGAGCACCTCAATACATAACGCCAATGCTAACAACCATGAAAGGAGAAATCAACAGTAACACAATAATAGTAGGGGACTTTAACAGCCCACTTACACCAATGGACAGATCATCCAAACAGAAAATAAATAAGGAAACACAAGCTTTAAATGACACAATAGACCAGCTAGATCTAACTGATATTTATTGAACATTCCACCCAAAGTGGCAGAGTACACTTTCTTCTCACGTGCACACAGAACATTCTCCAGGATAGATCACATCTTGGGTCACAAATCAGGCCTCGGAAAATTTAAGAAAACTGAAATCATATCAAACATCTTTTCTGACCACAATGCTACGAGATTGGAAATCAATTACAGGAAAAAAACTGTAAAAAACGCAAATACATGGAGGCTAAACAGTGCAATACTAAATAACCAAGAGATCACTGAAGAAATCAAGGAAGAAATAAAAAAATACATAGAAACAAATGACAACAAAAACACAACGACCCAAAACCTATGGGAAGCAGCAAAAGTTGGTCTAAGAGGGAAGTTTACAGCAATTCAATCTCACCTCAAGAAACAAGAAAAATCTCAAATAATCTAAACCTACACTTAAAACAACTAGAGAAAGAAGAACAAAGAAAACCCAAAGTCAGTAGAAGGAAAGAAATCATAAAGATCACAGCAGAAATAAATGAAATAGAAATGAAGAAAACAATAGCAAAGATCAATAAAACTAAAAGCTCGTTCTTTGAGAAGATAAACAAAATTGATAAACCCTTAGCCAGACTCATCAAGAAAAAAAGGGAGAGGACGCAAATCAATAAAATTAGAAATGAAAAAGGAGAAATCAGAACTGACACTGCAGAAATACAAAGGATTATAAGAGACTACTACAAACAACTATATGCCAATAAAATGGACAACCAAGAAGAAATGGACAAATTCTTGGAAAGGTACAATTTTCCAAGACAGAATCAGGAAGAATTAGAAAATATAAACAGACTTATCACAAGTAATGTGACTGAAACTGTAATTAAAAATCTTCCAACAAACAAGAGTCCAGGATCAGACAGCTTCACAGGAGAATTCTATCAAACATTTAGAGAAGAAGTAACACCAATCCTTCTCAAACTCTTCCAAAAAATTGCAGAGGGAGAAACACTCCCAAATTCATTCTACGAAGCCACCATCACCCAGATACCAAAACCAGACAAAGATATCACAAAAAAGAAAATTATAGACCAATATCACTGATGAACATAGATGTAAAAATTCTCAACAAAATACTATCAAACAGAATCCAACAGCACATTAAAAGGGTGAAAAACTGAAAGCATTTCCACTAGGATCAGAAACAAGATGAGGATGTCCACTCTTGCCACTCTTGTTCAACATAGTTTTGGAAGTCCTAGTCACAGCAATCAGAGAAGAAAAAGAAATAAAAGGAATACAAATTGGAAAAAAAGATGTAAAACTGTCACTATTTGCTGATGACATGATACTATACATAGAAAATTCTAAAGATGCCACCAGAAAACTACTAGAACCAATCAATGAATTTGGTAAGGTTGCAGGATACAAAAGTAATTCACAGAAATCTCTGGCATTCCTATACACCAACAATGAAAAATCAGAAAGAGAAATTAAGGAAATACTCCCATTTACCACTGCAACAAAAAGAATAAAATACCTAGGAATAAACCTGCCTAAGGAGGAGAAAGACTTGTACTCAGAAAATTATAAAACACTGGTGAAAGAAATCAAAGATGACATAAACAGATGGAGAAATATACCATGTTCTTGGATTGGAAGAACGAATATTTTGAAAATGACTATACTACCCAAGGCAATCTACAGATTCAGTGCAATCCCTATCAAACTACCAATGGCATTCTTCACAGAATTAGAACAAAAAATCTTACAATTCGTATGGAAACACAAAAGACCCCAAATAGCAAAAGCAATCTTGAGAAAGAAAAATGGAGTTGGAGGAATCTGGCTCCCCAACTTCAAACTATACCACAAAGCTACAGTAATCAACACAGTATGGTAGTGTATATATGTCCATGCCACTCTCTCACTATATACACTACCAAATGTAAAACCGATAGCTGGTGGGAAGCAGCCGCATAGCACAGGGAGATCAGCTTGGTGCTTTGTGATCACATAGAGGGGTGGGATAGGGAGGGTGGGAGGGAAGGAGATGCAAGAGGGAAGAGATATGGGGATATATGTATATGTATAGCTGATTCCCTTTGTTATAAAGCAGAAGCTAACACACCATTGTAAAGCAATTTTACTCCAATAAAGATGTTAAAAAAAAAAAAAGACAGTGTGGTACTGGCACAAAAACAGAAATACAGATCAATGGTACAGGATAGAATGCCCAGAGATAAACCCACACACATATGGGCACCTAATTTACGACAAAGGAGGCAAGAACATACAATGGAGAAAAGACAGCCTCTTTGATAAGTGGTGCTGGGAAAACTGGACAGCTACATGTAAAAGAATGAAATTAGAACACTCCCTAACACCATACACAAAAATAAACTCAAAATGGATTAAAGACTTAAATGTAAGACCAGACAGTATAAAACTTTTAGAGGAAAACATAGGAAAAACACTCTTTGACATAAACCACAGCAAGATCTTTTTTGACCCACCTCCTAGAGTAACAGAAATAAAAACAAAAATAAACAAATGGGACTCAATTAAACTTAAAAGCTTTTGCACAACAAAGGAAACCATAAACAAGACAAAAAGACAACCCTCACAATGGGAAAAAATATTTGCAAATGAAACAACAGACAAAGGATTAATCTCCAAAATATACAAACAGCTCATGGAGCTCAATATCAAAATAACAAACAATCCAGTTAAAAAATGTGCAGAAGACCTAAATAGACATTTCACTAAGGAAGACATACAGAACAAGAGGTACATGAAAAGATGCTCAACATCACTAATTACTAGAGAAATGCAAATCAAAACTACAAATAGGTATCACCCCACGCTGGTCAGAATGGCCATTATCAAAAAAGCTAGAAACAATAAATGCTGGAAAGGGCGTGGTGAAAAGGCAACCCTCCTACACTGTTGGTGGGAATGTAAATTGATACAACCACTATGGAAAACAGTATGGAGGTTCCTTAGAAAACTAAAAATAAAACTACCATATGACCCAGCAATCCCACTACTGGGCATATATCCTGAGAAACCCATAATTCAAAAAGAGACATGCACCACAATGTTCACTGCAGCACTATTTACAATAGCCAGGACATGGAAGCAACCTAAGTGTCCATCGGCAGATGAATGGATAAAGATGTGGTACATATATACAATGGAATATTGCTCAGCCATAAAAAGAAATGAAATTGAGTTATTAGTAGTGAGGTGGATGTAGCTAGAGTCTGTCATATAGAGTGAAGTAAGTCAGAAAGAGAGAAGCAAATACCATATGCCAACACATATATATGGAATCAAAAAAAAAAATGGTACTGATGAACCTAGTTGCAGGGCAGGAATAAAGAGGTAGACATAGAGAATGGACTTGATGACATGGGGTGGGAGGGTGAAGCTGGGGTGAAGTGAGAGTAGCATTGACATATATACCCTACCGAATGTACAATAGTTGGTTGGTGGGAAGCAGCAGCATAGCACAGGGAGATCGGCTCGGTGCTTTGTGATGACCTAGAGGGGTGGGATAGGGAGGATGGGAGGGAGGCTCAAGAGGGAGGGGATATGGGACATGTGTATGCATATGGCTGATTTGCTTTGTTGTGCAACAAAAACTAACACGGTATTGTGAAGCAATTATATTCCAATAAAGATCTATTAAAAAAAAAAAAGGTGTCTGTGGATATCTTTACGTCCATCTACAAGTCATGCTTAAAATAATAGTTCTTCTCCCCCACCCCCACCCCCCCTGAACTATCAATATAGGGTTTCTAGAAAACAGTGACAGTTTTTTCACAGGAAAATTATTCAAACTCATACTTAAAAATAATTTCTCTTGGTATAAACATGTTTTAACTACTAAATCAGTAGCAGTGGGCTTCTGTTCCAGAGCTCAATAGTGCATTTCAAGTTGCTATATTTTTAAAATATGAGGACCTCCTCTCAATGGACTGCATATTCATTAAAAACTCAAGGGGAACAGAATTGAAGAAAATATATTCTATTTGGCTTCACAGAGATCTAAAGACACCTAGTAAGTTTAATATGTGATTTAATCAACCTTAGAAAAAATAGGATGTTTGGTGTCACTGACAAAGAATTTGTAATAGGACTTCCTTAGAGACTATTTCCAGGTCAGATGGTTTCCCTGCAATTTGGACAGTCATGAGCAAGTATGCAGAGATGCACTGGGTTATGGAGAACAGCTAGCAGTACCAGGTGCAGATGTATGTGAAATTAAACAAGATGTCTTTGCTACCTGTTTTAATTTCTTTTGAAAACTAATCCAATTTAAAATGATTATAAATTATTTTGTATTTGTATTTCAGTCTAAAAACAAGTGCAATATGAAGTAAAATTTAAGGAAAGAGACTTTAGTAATACTGAATTTGATTGCTCTTAACTATAACCTAACTTCATTTGATTTTCACTTCAAATACTGCTTCAAGCAATGAAAGATGCCCTAAATTTCTTCCCAAAATAGGTAGCCACTGTAAGCCACTTAAGATATAGGTAGAAATAGTTATTTGACACAGCTGCTTTCAAAGATGCTTTCTGAATCCTAGTGATCAGATTTCACAAATTAAATTGATATATATTTTAATACTTCTCATAGATATTTAGTATGCTACCCTAAATATTTCTATCAGTCAATACCAAGCTTCATCCTATTGAAAAGAAAGACTAGAGTGTACTGAATAAAAGCAAGGATACTAAAATCAGACTGTCTCAGATGGAATCCCAGAAATTCCAATTACAAGGTTGCAATCTTGGGGAAATTATTTCAACATTTAGTGTCCCAATATCCTCTGAAAAATGGGGATAATAATCTTCCATAAAAGTGTTATATGGTTTAAGAGTTAACCAACAAAAAGCAGTAATAATGCTCCCTGGCATATGGTAAGCTGTCAATAAATGTTAACGATTATAAATTTTTTACAGTATTTTTTATTCATATTCAAGCATAAATTCTTAAGGAAGCTGAACTATTATATTACTACTGAAAGGTGGAAGAATGTTTCAAGCAAGGCATATTTTAAGGTTTTAAATGTAAACAATGAGTACTTTAATTACTCTATGAACACATGGGTTATACGGGTCAAATAAATGAAAACATTATCATACTTTGGTTATTAATATCTGAAATATATGTAATGCTTTCAGGTTTGATTTTGCAATTTTTGTATAATTTTTATTTTTTCAGATTTTTTTTCTCAGCAGCAAACCAGAACAATCACATTAACATGAAAGTTTTTTAAATGACAGAATAAATACATAAATTACAACTCTGCTTATAAATTAGCTATATGACTAAGGCAAGATGTGTGTGATGAGCAGACTGCACTTTAAAATTCAAACATGCCATTTAATTTTAATTTCTGGTAGTCCATTTGATTAATGTGGGTGATATTAGTGCAACTTGGGAAAAGAACTGCTGCAGGTATAAACAATGATATTTCATTGCTCTACTTAGCTAAATAAAAACTAATGCTACACTGATTAAAAGTAGCCTGGATTGCCTTTTATAACATGGTTATTTTTTTTGGTTACTACTAGGAGCTGGCTTTTCTCTATAAGCTTTCACTGTTATCTAGCGTTCTTTGTGCACAGATGTTATCTCTTCCAAATGATTAAATGGGCTCTTTGTATATAAAGTTATTTCCCCAGTATCCAGCAATTCTTTGTTTCAAAATTGAAGTGAGTGAAAACAATCAAGTACCCAGGGAAAGAAAAGAAAAGAATAAAATGGAACTCTTGGAGCCAGAAGTTCAGAAATCCTTGAAAAAAACAGCACTTTATTATAATCAGTAGAATTGTTCAAAAATAGATCTAATCTATTTTAAATATGAACAATATGCCACAGTTCATTTTAATATAAACACAGAAAGAATATTTCTCTAGGTTGAACAAAGAAAGGTTTCTGATTACATTTCAAAACTTTTATGGGTTTACAACAGATGTTATTACGCAACTTGAAAGATCTTGTATACTCATTCAGTTGCCTTTAATGATTTTACTATCTCATTGTGTATATATTTCCAAGCATGAAAACAAATGACTGTGCTAAAAGATAGCCTGTGTAGTGAAGTGTGTGGTATTATCACAGAATTCAAATGAAAGCAATTAGTAAACTGTAAACATAAAAAGAAAATAGCTTAATAGTCATAATAATATTGAGCTTATCCATTAAAAAATAATTTTCATTTTCTCTGCATCCCTGGTGAAATTCAAGATTGATTATAACAGTGCAATAATTAAGGAATTATTTTTGAAGATTTTCATGACAAAGTGGATTTCTCAAAATGGAGTTGAATTATCAATGAGAGAAGACATAAACATAAGAGTGGATATGTAGAATACTATGCTATAATAATCCAATTACTTTCCATAGTCCAGAAATAACATGAAATTTCCACACCTGGCAATATGGTAGGATGTTATTTACACAGTTTGATTCTGAGTATATAGTAAACTTTCTCAGGGGTAAGTATAATTTTTTCATATTTTTATAAAATGTTGGAAAATATAAACTGTAAGTAATTGAATAATTTTTAAAATTGAAAATTGACTCTTTAGATTGTTTTATTTATTGTTTTATAAAAGTTATAGAATTACCAAATAAATCCAAACGTTAAAGTATTAATTGCCATTGCTCTGTACTCAATCCACTATCACCCATAAATGCAGTAGCATCAATTTGTTGGCCAGAAGAAAAATTCATGTCTCAATCTGAGTGTGGCCAATATATTCATGTATTCAGAAAATTAAGATATGTTCAAGGCTGAACATATCTTAACAGGAAGGCCAGAAATCAAAGGAAGTTTACAGTGGATGAAATTGGTGGGTAGAGATGTGGAATCACTTATCCCAGTTTACACAGTTAACATGGAGATAGAAAGAGGATACCTCTCCCTCTCTGACTCAAGGAAGATTGATGCAATCTGAAGGAAGAGGTGCCATGACTGCTTGATTTTCACACACTTTGGAGGAGTTTGTGACAGAGAACATAATTATGTTAATTGATCTTCTTTTTAGCCAATAATTTTTCTTTTCAAGACCAGAAATTAATTTGAGGATTTTCTTTAGTTAGGAAAATATCAAAGAAAAATAAAAGGAATGGTTGGCTTTTTGTGATTGGACTAGATAAGGTAGAAAACTGATAGTTGATAGAAGACAAATACGCATCTATTGACTCCTTTACATACCAGGAAAACATCTGACTTAGGAATAGAGATTCTTTGGAGACCAAGTGGTAAAATAAAATAATTTTCATCAGAAAAAATAAAAATGTTTGGAGGTGTGGTTTGTTAGTTTAGTAAATACAATATTGGAAATCACAAAGTACCTGTAACCAACATGTACAATTTTATGAGCTATAACAAGCTACAAAATACACATCTCATTTGATAGTTATCTGCACTTAGATTTTTTTGATGATTATAGCAAATCTATCTCATATATTAATAATTAATATTTTCACATTAAAATTTTGTGAGTGGTAGTCTGGTGTGATGGAAGGTACACATGGTTTTGGGTCAAAGGACCTAAGTGCATTTGTTTATTATCACTTACTAACTGGGATTTTTAATAAGTCATTTAATATACAGACACTTTCCTAATTATAATATAAAGATAGTAAGAATCACTATCTCATGAATTACTTGTGAAGCTGAACTAAAGGCATAGAAGTGTTTTTAAAATGCTCTGTGAACTCTAACATATTTACAAATGCTAGCTACTTTTACTGTCATTTATACTAATGCAAAGCTATTTTTTAGTGATCTGTATTTCCATTTATTTTAAGGTTTGGCCCCATACAATATTATAGTGGAGTTTTATCTGGAATGTCTTTGTAAGGAAAGAACTCTCTGTGTGTGCAATATTTAAGCCAAAGTCTGAATAACAAGAAGGAGCTAGTTAAGCAATTTTGGGGTCAAAATCCAATTTATGAAATTGATATGCAGCTCAGGTTGAAAAAGTAGAGAGTTGGATCAAATAGGTTAACAAACAAGAGCCTAAAATCTATCTATGCAAAAATGGCTGAATAAAGTCCTCCAAAATATTCTCCTTAATAATAGTAATAAGAACCCTGGTAAAAATTATCAGAATCAATTTTTCAGGAGACTAGAAATTAACAAAACTCTTAAATAAATATCAGAAGCATCTGTTCAAGAAAAACAGCTTTCACTCAGTAAGAACAGCAAATTTGGTGGTATTTTAACTGGTTTATTCCCACCATTCCCTTCTCAGCTCTGCAGTAGCCTTAAAACCAACAGCCTCAATCATGTTAAAAAACCTGCAGCCTGGCAGCTGTAGGAAGGATCATAAGAGAGCTGGAGCTCCTTCAAAGATTCATGGCCAGAGAATAGCCATTATTTGATCTGCCTAGTGGTTTGCTGGAAAATCCTACTCACAAGGATGTTTTTATTTGATCTGACTTGGAGCTTGTTCAAGGCAGACAGACTTTTTACCTGAAATGCTGGTCAAAAACAACCAGTGACAATAATGAAACACCCCAGTGGCCTAAGGCATGGTTGGGGCAAACAATAAGCTAACCAAAAGCATAAGAGGAAAAGCTGAAATAAGAAATGCCCACGGGGAGCACTGAAGGATCTTATACATCCCTAGGGATTTGGAAGCCCACACTCATGTAGGGCTGGTACGTAACAGAGCATGTATGCATGCTCAGGAGAGCACTGAGAAGGTCCTAAGTTCTCACCTCAGGCTACTCTTGAGGATCTGTATAATTAGAAAGGGAAAGATAATGCAGAGGTTTAAACTATCCAAATAAGTGCTGAAAGCATGCCCCCCAAAACATGGAGTCATTGGTTAAAAAATGGCAGGCACTGATTCCAGAAATTCAAAGAGATATTTTTTCAGTCATCAGCTGACAACTAAGCTAAGCAAGCAGAGACTTCCGTGGCCTAATGTAATAAAGAATACAAAATTTACAGAATGAGTTTTAAAGGATCAACCAAAACAAGCAACAACAACAACAAAAGACCAAAAAACCACCACTACCACCACCGCCACCACCACCACAGCAACAAACTCTGAGGAGGTAGGAGAATTTGATTTCCAGAGTTGCCAAATTATATTTTAAGAGACAGAAAATAAGTAAGAAATTATGACTCATATGCAGGAAAAAAGCAGTCATGTAAAGTGCCCTTTATAAAGCCCCAATATTGTATTTACTAGAAGAAGACTTTAAGCCATATTATACTGTCAAAGAACAAAAGGAAACAATGTCTAAAGAACTAAACAAAGCATGAAAATATGACTCACATAGTGTGAGAAGAGCAAAAAAGAAACAGAAATTATTAAAACTGGAGCAAGTAGAGATTCTGGAGTAGAAAAGCACAATAACTGAACTGAAAGATTCACTAAAGGAGTTCAACATCAGATATGAACAGGCAGAAAAAAGAATCAGCAAACTTGAAGATAGGTTAATTGAGATTATCCAGTCTGAGGGACAGAAAGAAAAAACAATGAACAGAGCCTAGGAGACATATGGAATACAACTAAGCCCACCAACATATACTTAACAAGAGTCCCAGAAGTAGAAGAGAAAGGGAAAATGGCAGAATGAATATTTTAAGAGAAATGGTTGAAAAATTTCCCCAATTTAATGAAAAACATGAATCTGCACATTCAAATAGCCAAGCAAACTCAAAGTAGGATAAATTCAAAATAATCCACAACAAGATATATCATAGTCAAACTGCTAAAAGCCAAAGCCAAAGAGAGAATCTTGGAAGCATCAAGGTTAAAATGAATCATCATGTGCAAGGGATCCTCATTAAGATTAACAGCTGCATTATCGTCACAAACCATGGAGGCCAGAAGGCAGTGGGACAGCATATTCAAAGTGCTAAAAAAAAAAGGAATATCAACCAAAAATTCTATTTCCAGTAACATTATGTATCAAAAACAAAGGGAAAAGTAAAGAGATTACAGAGAAGTAAAACCAGAAGTATCACTAGCAATTCTTCTCTACAAGAAACACTAAGGAAAGTCCTAGCTGAAATGAAAGGACACTAGACAGTAACTGGAATCCACATGAAGAAGAAAAGAACACTGGTACAGGTAGTTCACTAAACAAAAGTATAAATACATTTTTTTGTAATTCTTTTTTCCTTCTACCTGACTTAAATTACAACTATATAAAGAAATCATTATAAATCTCTGTTGATGGATAAAAATATATAACCTGTAAGATGTAACCTGTATGAAAACAATAGCACAAAGGTAGAGAAGGCAATGAAGCAACATTTGATTAATTTTCTATCTACTATTGAATTAAGTTGGTATTAATTTTGACTAGATATTTATAATGTCTAGATGTCAATTGTAATCCACAGAGAAACCAATAAGACATCAACAAAGCTCAAAAAAATTAGTAATAAGTGACAAGGAAATTTATTGCTACACTAATAAATATCTATGTAATATAAAGAAGGCAGTAAAGGGGGAACAGAGGAACAAAAATTACAGAAGGTATCTAGAAAACAAATAGCAAAATGAAAGGCATAACTCTTAACTTAGTGATTACATTAAATCTAAATGAATTAAACACTCCAATTAAATGACAGAAATTGGCAAGATAGATTTTTTTTTTAAAAATGAAACTTGATCCAACAATATGTTGTCTACAGAATATACATTTAATTTCAAAGACACCAAAAGATTGAAAGTAAAATGATCAAAAAAATATGCAAACAGAAAACAAAGAAAAAAATGGCCACACTAATGACAGAAAAAAAGCCTTAAAAAAAAAAAAAAAACTACTAACAAGGACAAAGGAAGACATTTTTAACAGTAAAAATGTCAATACATCAAGAAGATAGAAAAAATTAAAAACATATGCACTTAACACCAAAGCTCCAAAATACATGAAGTTAAAACTGAAAGAATTGAAGAGAGAAAGAGACAATTGAACAATATTTTTTGAAGACTCAAATATCCCACTTTCAGTAATGGACAGATCAACTGGGAAGAAGATCAACAAGAAATAGAAGATCTGAAACAACCAGAACTAATAGGAATCACTTTAACCATCAGTAGCAGAACACACACTTTTCTCAAGGGCAGAGGACACATTCTCCAGGATAGACCCTATTTTAGACCATAAAAAGGGCCTCAATATACTTAAGATGACTGAAGTAATACAAATGTATTTTCCAGCTACAATTGAATAAAATTGTGAATCAAAAACAAGGAATTTGGGGACATTCACAAATATGTGGACATAACACAGCTATAAACAACTACTGGGCCAAAAAAACTACACAGGGAAATGCAAACTACTTAGAGATGAATGAATGAAAATGAAAACACAACAAAACAAAACTCATGGGATGCAGCAAAAGCAGGGCTTAAAGGAAAATTTAAAGTTATGTCTATATTGTAAACTAAGAGAGATCTCAAATCAATAACCTAAGCTTCCACTTCAAGACACTAGAAAAAAGAGGACATTAAACTCAAGGCAAGGAGAAGAAAGGACATAGTAAAGATTAGATTGGATATAAATGACACAGAAAACAGAAAACCAATAGAGAAAATCAACAAAACCAAAGTTGGTTCTTTGAAAAGAGTTTTGAAAATGACTAAACCTTTAGCTAGACTGACCAAGAAAAAAGAAAGAAGACTCAAATTACTAAAAGCAAGGATTACTAAGAAATATAAGGTTTATAAAGGACTACAAATAACAATTGCATGCCAAAATGTCAGAAAACCTAAATGAAATGGACAAATGCCTAGAGAGACACAAACTACTGAAACTGACGCAAGAATAAGTAGAACATCCGAATAGATATATAAAAACTAAAGAGTATGAATTAGTAATAAAATAAATCTTCCAAAAAAAAAAAATACCAAGTCCAAATGGCTTGACTGGTAAATTCTTCCAGGATGACTATAATAAAAAAAGACAGATAATAACAAGTGTTGACAAGGATGTGGAAAAATTGGAGCCCTCATACATGAGTGGGATTATAAATGGTCACAACTGCTTTGGAAAACATGTTGGCAATTCCTCAAAATGTTAAACATAGAATTAACATATGACCCAGCAATTGACTTGCTTTGGACAACAATACTTTAAGAGATGCAATGCAAGCAGAAGCTTAAAATGTACTTGTTAGTTGGGACTGCTTACTTCTGCCTCTGTAATCAATATGCAATGAGTGTGCCCAGCCTAGTCCAGTGGTCCCAGGAGGAAAAGGGGAAAGGTATGAATCAATGCCATCCCAGCCAAGCCTCACCTAGATCAGATATGACCTACAGCTTCTCTGCAGCCAAGGAACATGTGAGGCTACTGAATGGATGCTTACTGTTTAAAATTACTGATATTGTGTGATTTATTTTATGCAATAGCAAACCAATTTATTTTATCTTTCCTCTTAGTTGTCCATAAAGTTTGGAAGTAACAGAACTAGTTGATCTCAAAAAACTGGTACAATTCTAAAAAATATTGATTATAGTACTATATCATTGAAACAATCTTGAAAAAGAATAAATGGAACATGATCCATACATTCATCTTGATATAAATAACTTCTTGAAACGTCAAATTTTAGTATATAATGAAAAATAAATTTCCATCAATCAGATAGTTTTTAATATTTATCATTCATTCCATTTCATGACTCAACCTGAAGTATACTGCCCTCTCCTGAATTTCCCCAATTCTTGTCTTTCCAAATTCCCACATCTTTTCTGCCATAAATTTAAACTTTTATTTAAAATAATGTGATATCATCAAATTAGATTTTAAATTGCCTTAAACATTGTAGACACAGTCTCCTTTATGCACTCTTACATATTACAGAAGATCAATTAGTAGTTGTATATTTGGTTTGCTACGGCTGGCATCACAACATTTCAACTAGCTAAGGCTGGCCCCATATCTAAACCTGGTTGAATAAATATAATTACTGTTCTTAAAACTTTATGTAATTATACATACTCTAAGTCATTAAACCAGTCATTAAATTAAAATCTATTTTATACTATTTTACTCAACCATATATTTCTTTTTTTATATTTGTAAATCACTTCAACCTCAGGATTAATGTTTCTTTAAAAGGTTATCTACAAAATATTCTGACTGATAGACTGTTCCTCTTAGGTGGAATATTTTGTTTCTAACCCTCTAAAATCTGTAGATAATGACCATTTTGGCTCCTTATCTTTTAAACTATACATTTTTTTGTCTCATTAGATGAATCAGAGAGCCACCAACGTTCTTTGTGGAGTCAGAAAGAATTGTTCATGGCAAATTTTAATATTGAAGCTATATCCATGCACAAATGCACAGACCCAGATTGCACTTTTAAACCCATTTTTTGAAATGTAAAATATGGTTCTGTAATGGGAGTCTCAAACAACTTTCACTGTGTTTTCGACTCTGAAGTGAATTTGTTTCTGTAATCTCATGTTAAAGCAAAAGGAAATAAGGTAGAAAAAGTATACTTTCTTTAAGGCTTAGATTTCTGAAGTTAGTTTGATCTTTCATCCTCAGTAACCTCAGGTGCCATAGCAACAAAACATTCTTTATTATTGAGAAAAATTGTCATTCACCTGCCAGACGTGCTGCTGATTTAATGCATAACGGTTAGGGAAGTGGCGTAAGGCAACCTCCTCACAATCTAAGATCCACAGATCCTTGATGGCACCTGCCACCGCATCCTCTGCACAGAGCAACAAATTTTTCAAACTTATCCTGATGTTTTCCATGAGAGAAAAAGATGCCATACTCTATCAAATAATTTTAAAACTGAGTACGTACTGTGTGCCAAGCTGGGCCAGGAGCACACAAATATTTTGCTACTTCCTTAACCTCGGGTTCCAATCTGGAAAGGGCTTAGGCAACAGCAATAAAAGAAGAAACTGTTTTTACTCGTTCATTTTATAAACTCTATGTTTTCAAAATATCTTCTGTGATTCACCGAGCCAATTAAAAATGTTATGCAGAAACTATTGTGTTTGGCAAAATAATGACCCCTGAAAGATATACCCAGGCTAAAATCACAGTCTGTGAATATGCTGCCTCACATGGCAAAAGGGACTTTGCCCATGTGAGTAACTTAAGGATATTGTAATGGTCATATTGTCTTGAATATTCAAATTGGCCTGATTAAATCAGGAGAGTTCTTGTAAGAGGGAGGCTGATGTGATGATAAAAGCAGAGGTAGAGATGATGTGAGGCTAAAAGCCAAAGAAGGAAGGCAGCCTCTAGAAGCTGAAAAAGCCAGGAAGTAAATTCTTCCGTCCAGCCTCCAGAAGGCATGCAGTCTTGACAACCCCCTGATTTTAGCCTAGTGGAACTGATTCCCTGAGAACCACTGTACGCTGTTGGTGGGAATGTAAATTGATGCAGCCACTGTAGAAAACATTATAGAGGTTTCTCAGAAAACTAAAATAGAACTACCATATAACCTAGCAATTCCACTCCTGGGTACATATCCAAAAAAAGATAAAAACACTAATTCAAAAAGATACATGCATCCCAATGTTCATAGCAGCATTATTTACAATTGCCAAGACATGGGAGCAACCTAAGTATCCATCAACATATGAATGGATAAAGAAGATGTGATATACACACATACAAAATGGAATACTCAGCCATAAAAAGAATGAAATTTTGCCATCTGCAGCAACATGGATGGACTTGGAGGGCATTATGCTAAGTGAAATAAGTCAGAGAGATAAAGACAAATACTGTATGATATCACTTATATGTGGAATCTAAAAAATACAACAAACTAGTGAATATAACAAAAAAGAAGCAGACTCACAGATACAGAGAATAAACTAGTGGTTACTGATGGGGAGAGGGAAGGGGCAGGGGCCTTAAAGGGGTAGAGGATTAAGAGCTACAAACAATTAGGTTTAAAATAAGCTACAAGGATATATTGTACAACACGGGGAATATAGCCAATATTTTATAATAACTATAAATAGAGTATAACCTTTCAAAATTGTGAATCACTATATTGTACATCTGTAATTTATATAATATTATAAATCAACTATACTTTAATTAAAAACAAAGCAAAAAAAAGGAAGAAAGAAACTGATTTCATATTTCTTTAGAATTACAAAATAATAAATTTGTGTTTGAGAAAAGCCACTAAATTTGTGGTAATTCAGCAATAGAAAACAATAAATCCATAATCTCACAAGTAGTGCTTTTTTTCTGTCCTACTATAATTGTCATTAAGAGATAATATATCTTGGGAGGCTTTACTAAAAATTATAGCCCCTTATAGACTGTCCCTGAATTGATCTACATATACCTTCCAGGAGAAATAAAGGGAATAATGTAAATGCTCCTTACATTTAACGTTTTAGGTGTGATGCTGTTGTTTCATTCAAACATAAGCAAAGCAAAATGATTTTAGTATGTACTTAGCAATAAAATCTGTGTAGTTTTTATAGTTTTCTCTTAAAATAGAGATCTCTCAACCAACCATTTTTTTTCTTATAAGAAATAACAATGAAGATGGTGGGAGAGTGTTTATTTAAAAATCTTTGCAATATATCTACTTTATCACTTCATCTTCTAAAAACCATTATCAATTTTCATGAACATCAGTTCTGAGAGCAAGAGAATGAACAACAAGAGTACCTGTGCATGTGTGCATACACCCAGACACACACACACACTCACACACACGTGCACACACACATTCACAGAGGCTTCCTTAAAAACCAGATGTAAATTAAGCATCAGAATGCACCCAAGGACAAACCTTTTTCTCACAAAATCTGAAAACACATTTTCAAAACACCTCAAATGCTTTCTTGTATCAAAACTGGAAAAGACAGAAAAACAATATTTAAGGAGCAGGAAAGAATACAAGAAAGCCATATGATATATTGCTTCATAAATTGTTTAGTTGAATATTCTGTAACAGGTTTGACTTATGTTACCTCCATTATTTTTCTTTCAAATAAAACTACTAAGAATGAGTAGTCTATTGATTACAAATATGTGAAATTTAAATGTTTCAGTGTGTCAGTGGAAGTAGAAGACAAAGAATTTGAGGATATGCTCTTTTCTTACTTTAATGTAACATGTTCTCTCATTTCTGGGTGACTTAACAGAGTTCATGTTATGAGCCCTGTCTGTTTTTTTTATACTAGTCCTAATTTCCTTTTTATATATTTTGTGTCTCCTTTCTTTTGCAATCCACCTTGGCTTTATTTTTCAAAACTAAAACCCAAATACAGGTTTGATATAAGTAAATTTGTAAGGAGTAAATACAATGTTTCTGTTTAAATTGTCTAATGTTTGTCTCCTAATTCAAAAGTAGACTGGTGACTACAGGGAAAGAAAATTTTGCATATCATAACTGGACTGAAAGAGAAAAGATTTAATTGAACATCAATTAATTCATCCACTTAAATTTTTTTTGTGCATCAAATATATGCCAGACATTAGGGCTGGAGACACAACAGTGACAAAACAAAGTTTGTCCTCATGAAGCTTAAATACATCTTTCAGAATATTTAAAATGTTATCCAGATACCTCATCTGACAGTAATAGATTTATCTACGTTGCTGTTTCCCTTAAAATCTGTATGACAATACAGACTATGACAGTACCCATAATCCCTCCATGGTTAATCAAAATTAGGTAGTTCAAGTCCATTTCCAGACTGCCAGGCAATAATCTTCATTTCTCCCTTTAAATGCTTATGAAAGGCGCAAAACAACTTCTTTTTCTTTTCCAACTTAGCCTTCTCCAATTATTATATGAGTACCATGGCTTTTGATCATTTATCCACTTAAGGTTATTACTGATTTCTCTAAACTTTCCTTGAAAAAATGTAGAGTGGAATTATTTGGCCAAGCTCTCAAGGTGCCACACAATTACATAGATTCATCTTCAGTTCACTTGCAAAAGGTATTAAAGCTCATTTTGCAAATTACTTGATCACATAGAAAACCAAGAACCACCAAGAGACTTTACTGATTCTATAACTAATCTGGCACATGTTAACTGTTGGCTACTAATCCTTAATATAACCCTCCAAAATCTGGAAACACAATGATCATTACTCTTCAAAACTTTAAGAAAAGATCGTTCAAAAGGAAAATTATAACTCCTTTTGATCAGATGTTTGTACATTATTTTTGTTAATTTCATTTTTTTTTATGTTTCTAGCCCACTTTTCCTATCATGTCCTTTTCATTGTGTAAGATACCTTTATGGATTTAAAAAAGTGTAGCCCTTTCTTGTGTTATATATGGTTTAATAATATTTGAGTTTTCTCTTTTCATTTTAACTCAGTTTCTGTTGTTTCGGCCAATGCAATTTTATTGGCATTGCATTTAATTCACAGATAAGTTTAGGGAGAATTGACAAAATTATGTAATTGAATGCTTACGTGTAGGAAGTTGATATGACTTCATTTACTCAAGTAAATTTATAATCCTCAGGAGATGTTTAAACTTGATAAAAATTCTGCACTTTTCTCATTTACTTCATTCATTAGTATTTAATATTTTTGCTTGCTATTATAGATGGGATTATTTTAATCAACACATTTTCTAAGTGAAATTTATAAATATATATTAAATCTGTTGCATTTGTGTACATACTTTGTGACTTTATTTCATTATTAAGACATTTTTGTCTGGCATTTAATATTATTATTCTAGTCAGAACAAATTTATTTATGTATATGTGAAGAAAAAGGTACACAAGTTGATACATGGTAGATTCTATCCCTCATCTTCAGATTCAACATTTTAGTATATATCTGGATATTGGTAACTTTTCATAAGCTTTGTCTGTAAAATAGTGAGCCCTTTTGTTTTATATATCTACAGAAAGTGTAAATTATAGAGCTGGCTCTCCAATATAGTTGCCACAAACATATGTTCCTAATTCAATTTTAGTTAATTGACATTAAATAAAACTAAAAATTCAGTTTTTCACTCACATCACATTTGACACATTTAGATTGTTCATCAGCCACATGTGGCTGGTGGACACAGCATTGGACAGAGCAGAATGATATTGTTATTATTGAGAAAATTCCTACTTGCTTTTGTTGGCACGTAAGGTAGAGGCTGTGGAGTCAATCTGACTGTCTTTGGATTTGAGCTCCACCACTTCATAGCTATGAAAACTTGTTCAAGTTGTGTAAAATCTTTAAGCTGTAATTTACTTATCTGTAAATAATGATACTAATAGTGCTTAATGGGATAATTTAAGGATTAAATAAAATAATATTTATAAAGCAGCTAACATAATAACTGGCACATAATGAGTCCTCAGTAAATGTCAGCTAATATGTTATTTATACTATTTACTTACTTCCATTTGTTTGTTCTATTTTTTAGAAGAATCACTTTCCCATGTATTTCTCTCCATTGTTAATCTCTTATCCACCACCCAACACAACTAAATTTTTTCCTTCACTTTCTCACATGCATTTTTTATTTCCTTTTGGAATATTTTCTCAATATTTTACTCCAATATGATTTGATTTACTATTGGGCCAATTTTGTTCTTTAAAATAAATGTTTTAGATTTTACTATATATTTTTATTTCTCTAAACCACTTTTTTAAAACTTTTCCTCTACCCATTGTATCTGTCTGTTTTGTGGTATTTTGTTTTTGTTTTTTTACCACCTCAGCTTCCCTCAGCTTTCAGTGGTGTAGTGTACTGATTAAAATCATAGGCTGTAGAGTCATATTGCCTAAGCTCAACTAGTAAAACAATGAGGAGATATTCACTTTGAGCTTCAATTTCTTAATCTATAAAATAAAAATATTTATAGTAAGATAGTTGAGACAATGAGATGTGATAATATATGTAAAGTTATTTAGTACATTATATAAAATAAAGACAGTAATTTTCATTTTATCATTATTATTATTCCTATTATTACTTATGGATTCATAGAATTTATGTTTGGTTTGATTTTCTTGAGGGTATATAGCAATTGCTCCATAAAATACACTGTTTCTCTTGAACTGATTGGCTTCACAAGCAGCTTCCTTCCTTTTTTTTTTTTTTAATAAATTTATTTATTTATTTATTTGGGTCTTCGTTGCTGTGCACGGGCTTTCTCTAGTTGCGGCGAGCGGGGGCTACTCTTCGTTGCAGCACGTGGGCTTCTCATTGCGGTAGCTTCTTTTTGCGGAGCACAGGCTCTAGGGGCGTGGGCTTCAGTAGCTGCGGCATGTGGGCTCAGTAGTTGTGGCTTGCAGGCTCTAGAGCGTAGGGTCAGTAGTTGTGCCACATGGGCTTAGTTGCTCTGCGGCAGGTGGGATCTTCTCGGACCAGGCCGCCAACCTGCGTCCCCTGGGGTTACACTGGCAAGCGGATTCTTAACCACTGTGACACCAGGGAAGTCCAGCAGCTTCCTTCTTTATCTCTTGATTGTTATGTTTTCTTCCTTTAATTCCTAAGATGTTTAGAGAGGCGCCATCCTCATGTAAGGAGGGTAGAGACTATATTGACCTGAGAGCTGTAAAGACTACGATTAAACACTACTTCAGCAAAGAGCAGTACCTTGCTTACATGCATGCTCCTAAGACTCTGGACTCTGTGTCTGGTCCCAATATGTATTCTCCAGGTACAAATATATTTTCTGTGAATTCTTCTCAGGTCACTGCCTTACTGACTCAGTGCTATATGAAAAATCTTCTTATAGAATTTACACATAAGGGACTGATGAATACATTTGTATATCTGGTCCAAAACTTCAAGGGCTCTAACATTTAAGGGAGACCATGGGAAACCTCTGGAGGTAACTTTATCTCTCATTGGATCTTTTATTGAAATTTTGAAACTACTGCACAAATGGGTCAACCTCTTCTACCTTGCTTTTTAATTGGCCTTGTCCAGGCTCCAGCGACACATTGTGTTATGTTCAGCATCCTTCCAAAAGCTTCCATTTCTGAGTTGGGGGAATGGTACCTGCATTACTTTCCTAAAACTGCTGTAACAAACTACCACAAACTGGGTGGCTTAAAGTAACAGAAATTTATTCTCTAGAGGCTAGAAGTCCAAAATGGAGGCATTAAGGAGCCACACTCTCTTTGATAGCCGTTGGGGAGAACCCATTCCACGCCTTTTTCTTAGTTTCCGGTGTTGCTGGCAATCCTTGGTATTCCTTGGTTTACAGATGCATCACTCCAATCTCTGCCTCTGTCATCACATGACATCCTTTTCTGTGTCTCTGTCTCTATAGGTCTTCTTTTCTTATAAGGAGACATGCCATATTGGATTAAGGGCCCACCCTACTCCACTATGACCTCCTCTTAACTACAACAACCTTACTTACAAATAAGATCACATTCTGGGGTTTAGGAAGAATACAGATTTTGGGGGGAAATACTATACAACCCAGTACTGTCCCCAACTATGCCCTACTAGGTGTGCTCTTTCAGTGTGGGAAGTGTTCTTCCAATTATAAATAAGCTGACTACACTAATCCATAGACTGATCAGCCTGCTTCTGATAATTGTTCCTCTTAGTTGGTTCTAATTAGAGAATATGGTTCTAATTAGAGTGCCCTTTGCCTTTTCCCTGGACAATTCTTACCTCAAATCCTAGCCCCTCAAGTTTATATTGAATTCCTTTGGCTTTATGAAATCTTTTCACTGTGCTACTATTGAGAGCCTAATGCTCTTGATGTATAACTTAACATATATATGCTTCCTCTTCCACTTCTATTTTGGTGGCTTTGAAATGCTACTAACTCATGAGAGTGAAAAGGGTAATCGATTTTGAACATGTGTTTGTCTAACTAACGTCCTCTAATAAGGAAGGGCATTTACTAACATAACCTTAACTAAATAAAGCTAGGTCCTTCTATTGGGAAAGCCATCCTATTTTTCTTGAATAAGGGATGGGTGAAAGTGATAAAGAAGGAAGTCTCCTGTCTAACCACCTAAATAAGGAGATTAAATCTTGGGAATTGTTTGGCTTGTTTTTGTCAGAGTTGGATTACTCTCATATATTTGTTCCACAAGGCACTTATTTCAAGTGACAGAAAAGGCCAAAGTCAAGTTCTTCCCTATTGATTTTACAAACACTAATAACAATACAAAAGTACCTAAAAAAGAGCTGAGACATTAATTTAAAGATAGAAGACTAGATACATGAAAGACTCACTCAGAGCACCCCCAAAAATGGTAAATAAGTCCAGAAAAATCTACAAAGTTGAGGAATAGAGAACATTAAAATATAATTTTCATAAGTAAAAGCAGATGAGCAAAGAATACCTGACTTATCAGAAGTGAGAAAGCATCAGAAAGGAAAGCAATATGTTCTGCACAGCCACCCAAAGGGGTATGGGTTGGTGGCAAAAGCAATCACAGAAAAGCGATTGAATTTGGGGCTGGAAACAGGAGACTTGGCTACAAGTCTATATAAAAAGTTTTCAGATTGCCAGAGGTCCTCCATAGTGATGGCAGATTGGAGAGATTAACAGAGGGTATATGGATTGAAGGACACTAGGCCCAGTGCAGGCTGGCATATTATGCTCAAAAGAGGGTAATAACATTTACATGCTGAATTCTGTGATTCCCAGCACTCCTCTCTCAGCCATGTCTAGAATGTTAGCAGACTGGTTTATTATTCAAGGTATGGAATTAGGAATTTTGCTTCTCAAAATCTAACCATTGCAAGAAGAGATATGTACATTAGAGGTCCCCAGTGAAATGGTCCAGTCAAAGTAGCCAAATATGAAGTTCACATTTGGTGTGCTGTGCCTGCACTCAGAATCTCCAAATAGTTTTTTGGTCCTTCATTCTTAACTACGAGCAAACAGTCAGTGATTTTCCTTTATCTGAGAAATAAATCTAACCTGAAAGACAAAGACCAGAAGGAAAAAAATAAACAAACAAACAAATAAATAACAAGACTTGGAAGAAAATATATTTTGTAGGAGGGAGAGAATTTGAAAAAAAGTGAAAATAAAATCTATTTTTCTAAGAGAAATTAATGAAAATATCACCCATAAAATAAAATAAAAGCAGTTGCTATAAAAATTTTTCTGAGACAAATACCATATGATATCATTTATATGTGGAATCTATAACATGACACAAATGACATTATCTTTGAAACAGAAACAGACTCACAGACACAGAGAACAGACTTGTGGTTGCAAAGTTGGGGGGGGGCAGTGTGGGAGAGGGATGGACTGGGAGTTTGGGGTTAGCAGATGTAAACGATTATATATAGGATGGATAAACAACAAGGTTCTACATTATAGTGCAGGGAACTATATTTAATATCCTGTAATGAACCATAATGGAAAAGAATGTGTATATGTGTGTGTGTGTGTGTGTGTGTGTGTATATATCTATATATATATCTATATATATAATCTCAATCACTTTGCTGTACAGCAGAAATTAACACAACATTGTAAATCAACTATACTTCAATGAAATAAATTAAAAATTTTTTTCCGAGATAAAAACTGAGTTCTCAGAAATACAAAGCATAGTAGCAAAATGAAAAACTTAATAGGAAGATTGAAAGATAAATGTGCCACCTTTCTGAAGTATTAAAAGTTTTTACATTTTTACTCTAACAGATATTTTACAGGTGATTTGGAGACTGAATTTCAACCCAGGTTTTACCAGGATAGAAATACTTTGGAAGAACATCAGTTGAAAATTTATAGGTCTCAATCAAAAAAGTTCTCGATATCAAACATTAAGACTATCTTAAATAAAAAGAAAAAATTACCATTTAAAAACAGCTGATTTTTAAACCCTTATGGTCATTATTAAAAATCACACATGTATCTTGGCATTATCCTAAAAGGTGGAAGAGGAGCTTGTCTGAGACTGAGTGAAACAAGACTATGTCCATCTCTATCCCTAATCTGATGAGTAACATTGGATGAGCTACTTAACTGTCATTCAATTTCCTCATATTGGGTTGTTGGTCTCTGATTTCCTTTAATTTTCAAACATCCTATTATTTAACACTAAATGCTCCCTAAAGCTGTTGGATATGTGTATATTACATATATGTATTTTGTATTTCTGCTCTTCCTAGTGGCAGTTGAACATGTACATCGTAGTGCTGTCATTACATTGCTTCTGAGTTATTCACAATGGACACTGTTTCTCAGTTTAACTATTCACTCCTGGGTCCTGCCAGTTCTGCCTTGTTTTAGGCCTGCTGTGCTGTTGCCAGCTGCTCACTGAGACTTCAAAGTGACACTGAATTGGTAAGAAAAGTTGATAAATGATACAGAGTGAGGGCCACTTTGAAGTCCTGCGGTGTCACCAGAAATACCACAGTGAAACCAAAACAATGAGAAGTAGGGGGCAGGGCAGGGACCACCCCAAAAAATGGTCCTCAGGGGACAGAAAAGCAGTTCCCAGGAAAAGTATTAAGAGGGAAAAGAGAAAAGCATAAGAAAAAAGAATACAAGTAATAAAGAATATATAAATCTTTAGTTTTATTCATATAATTTTCTAAATGATGAATTATCCTCAGAGACTTTGATTTAGTGCATTGCTGGGGCTGCTGTTTCAACACACCTCCCTGTAAACTGTGAGATGATAGTGTTGATAGACACATTATGTGCACTTTTATTCTGAACATTGTCCCCTCTGCTTCATCATCTGTTTCATTTTTGAAAAGTACCCTTGACTACTGAAGAAAGGGTCAGGAAAAGCAAAGGGCATAGTGATGATACCTATTTAGTGATATCTGAATCCACTTGATGTGAACTCCCAAAAGTAGAAGTGAAAAAACGTGATCTACTCATAAGAAAACACCAAGAGTATCAGGTGCAAGTGTATCAAGCAACACACCCAGGCAGAAATAAACCTTATTAGGGCTGCATCTACTTATTTGGTTTTTCCCACTTTGGGCTCCAGAATCAATGTTAGAATCAGGTAAGACCTAAAGTGTGAATTTCTGATACCTTTTACAGGGTCTGGAGAAGTGCCTCATAGAAAGGAGTGAGAGGTTGACAACTTCATAGAGTTGTCCTGTATCAGGACAACAAATCATTTGTTAGGAAAATTAAATGAGTACTCTAAAAGGAGAACAATTTTGTTTTTTGAAAAACATTTTAAATCAAAACTTAATCAGTATATAAATGTATACATATACACACAAATATACATACACATGCACACACATACACGTATGGCTTAAGGCAGGAAATACAAACGAGGGAAGTAGAATAGATATATCCCTTTTAGCTAAGAGATCACGTCACTTTCAGCCAGTATGGCTAGGGAGGCTGTCTAGGTCTAGCTGTTCTTGGTATCACATCCGTCTTTTCTGGGAAAGACTACTACTCTGGATATCCAGTTGTTATTTTCCCTTATGAACCTTCTCAAAGCACTGCCTTTACCACTAAATTTTGGAGTGTATATATCTCAGTCCACAAATCCAGGTGCACATCATATATAATTTTATTTATTGAATATACATAAATTCAATGTGTCAATTTAATGTGTAAATTCTTCAAGAATTCCTTTAAAACCAAGGTATTCCTGGACATGGGGTGGATATGGATGTGTTAGAATCTGGTTTTCCACATGATTGGTTCATGCAGGCATCTGTTGGGATATCTCTCACTCCTCTTGGCAAGACAACTTCATGCTCAGCAGCCTTCACTGTTAATTCTGTGCCATGCATTGGCACACAGAAATCATTCTGCTTCTTCTAGGTCATGCTGGGTTAGAGGAATTGCTCTGAAACTAGTGAAGTCAACATATGCCCAAGCACATCATAGAACTATTTCCACTCAGATGTTGCCACCTCTCTGTGGCAGAAATCCCCTCAGTTCTCAGAACCAGATGTCTAGTTGGGATTTTTTTCTGTCTCCCTGTTCTCTGCTAGGAAAGGAACGCTTGGAGGCTCCCTTTAAACTGACCACTAACTGTACACTCTCATCATTTCTCTTCCCATCCCTGGAACTTACTGTCATCTTCTGTCAAAGTTGCAGGGCCCTCAAATACTCTGCTTTTATGGCAAATCATTTCTACCCCAAATTCTGTCTGTAACCAGAATCTTATCATTTCCATGAAGACAAGGGTCTCTTAGGTAGCATCAGGCTCAAGGCATAAGTGAGTCTGCTAGATGTAAGATGATGAAGGTAACTGATACTGTGCCTCAATGGAGGGGAGACGAAGATATGGGCAGGGACTGATGGGACAGCATGTGACCCAGCAAAGCAGAGAGCTGATAATCAGATCCTTCCACTGTTGCCACGTGGGAATATCACCCCACTTGCAAGATCATCTGAATTTTCTAGAGAAGCCAGGGAGCTAAATATTAAATCTTCCAATTTCAAATTGTGGCCACTATTTCTATTTTAAAATAATGTGTGGGCCAACATAATATAACCAATACAACATTTCTCCACGAGAGATCTGGCCTGAAGTGTACTAATTTGAGACCTCTGCTTTAAGTACTTTGCACTTTTAGAAATTGAAACCAGGAAGATTTCTTAGTTTCTACTTTCCACAGTGACATGTCCCTCCCTTGTGGTAATGAGCTGAGAATGACTTAGTTGTTTGAATAAGGGGAGGAAAAGGAGGGAAGAGCTGGGTAAAAAAAAATACAAAAGCAAGTTAATAATTTAGAAAAATCAGCCTATTGCAGATGTTTTGCTTCTTCCTGGAAGGCTCTAGAAGCCACAGTGAGCCATCCCTCTAGTCTGAGTTCAGTGTACTAATGGTCTCTGTCCCCTACTCCAAAGTCTGTTATCTCTGCGCTTTCTGGGGGACCATTGAAGTCTCACAAGGAAGATGGATCCTTTCCTTATGGAAATAAAACTTCAAAAAAACCTACCTCATTAGGCATCTAGACTCGGATACTTCCTTAGGCAGTGGACACTCAGGCTCAGAGACAGCTTTACTCAATTCAGGGCCAGGTTAAAAGGGGAAAAACCTCCATATCATCCTGCCTCAATTTTTGCCTCCTCCCCGATCCCATTTCCTCATGGCAGCCAGAGTGTTCCACTTCAAAGGAATTTTGATTTTCTTCTTTCCAAGAATAGAAAGGATATTCCTTCCTGTCTCCCACCAGAATGTAAACTTCAGGGACTGCAAATACAGTCAGGGACCATAGGGACCATATCTGCCTTGTGCATAGTCAGCCAGCATGATGCCTGAAATGGAGCAGGTATTCTTCAATGAGTATTTTTTGAACCAGCGAATGAATGGATAATTGAATATCCTATTTTTGATTGAATATCTAGCTGTCTTTCAGAATTTGTCATTTACACCTATTTATGTAATCAAAGTATATTGCTAGAGAGGAATCTACATCATGGAATGTGTCTAAGTATTTAATTTGCATGGATGGAATTATAGAAATGACTGGGGGAGAAGGAAAATATGAAGAAAATATTTTTTTCAGATTTGACATATTCAAAATCTTCAAAATATTCAATATGTGAGGTAGATGAGGTCTCAAAACCTAAAAATCAAATATATCGAGGTAAATCTGAATACCAAAATTTGTGAGTTGATGAATTGCTAATAGTTTAGCATACTGATGAAAAAAGAATTTCTTCAGTTTGGAGAGAAAGGACACACAACCAAAACAATAATTTTGAATGATAAATAGCCAGTAATAAACTGAAATAATTACTGGTAATTTCACAGGGGAGTATGGTGATAATTTGCATCCTTGAACATCACTACTGGGATGACTTCCAGACATTTTCTGAAAGGGAGAAAAAAAAGATGCTTAAATGTGGCAAATGACCGGTCAGTACTTAGCCAGGGCCTAGTTGGCTACACAGTTATTTCCAATTCTCTTATTTTAGAAACTCTTTTAGGGAGAAAATTAGATAATTTATTGATTCCATGACTTGTCCTGCTAAGTACTTAGTGAAAACAACAACAAAAAACACACACACAAAATTGGGGGAAAGTTCAGGTACTCAGATGGCAGGCATAGGACATTTATGTAATATATTTCCTTCAGTTGGGTTAGTTCACCAATTCTCTAAGAATAAATTTTGTTCTTCACAGGGAATAAAAATTACTTTATTCTTCTGCACATACAAACTCTACACATTACAAATTTGTTTACATCTTCCCCAATTCTCACTGGTGTTCTTGGAATGTTGTTTTGTTGCCATCATCTTCTTATCAAGGAGAAAGTTCCTCTTTTTTCTTAGTTTAATAAGAGTTTTTGTCATGAATGAGTTTTGGACTTTGCCAAATGCTTTTTGTGCATATATTGCTATGATTACATTACTTTTCCTTTTTTAGTTTGTTGATGTGATCATTTATATTAATTTTTGAATGTTGAACCAGCCTTGCATAGCCGGGATAAATTCCACTTGGTTGTGGTGTAAACATATTTTTATACATGCAATTGATTTGCTAATATTTTGTTGAGGATTTTTGCATGTATGTTCATGAGAGATATTGGTCTTTCCCTCTAAGTGAGCTCTAAGTTGAGGTAAACAAATTAAGCCTTTGAATGAGGCTTTGACAGGTCAAATAATGTTAGTTATGAGGGGACGAAGCTTTTTGGGGATCTCCAAACTCTTTATTCTCTCTCCAGTGCCTGGCAAATCTCCTAGTTTTTACTCAGCTATGGTTGTGAGATTGCTCACTTTCTATTATCCTGGCGATTTATGAAGAAGGGATGGAAACAGGGTAAGTTAAACATCCACAGAGCTCAGTGTTCTTAATGAGATTCAAGATAGAAACCAAGACCTGGCACTAGTTATGCCTAGGAGTGTCTCTTTTTGTAGGCCCTGCAGTTAACTGAATTAGGGATTACGTGTGTGCTTGTGTGTGTGGTTTGTATGTGCACATATATGCATACATGTACAAATATATGTACATGTACATATGTATGTCACATTTTCATATATATTTACTTCTATAAATAGCTACATATATTGAAAACTTTGACTTCACTCCAATAACTCTAATTATATTAGAACAAAAAAAGTTTTATTCTATTTTCTCCCTTCATATATGTATCCCCCACCTCCCATAACTACCCTTACTGTCAATATATTTATTCATTTAAACAAGACTTCTTTTATATAACCAATCTTTCATCGCCATTGCCTCCATACCAGCATCCTTTCCTTGCCAATGTCACCCCTACTTAGCTTTGGCTCATACAGCCCTGCCAGATCACACCCGCAAATTCCCACAGGATGTTCTCCTTTCCCATTCAAGTGCCAACACTCTGAGCTAAGCCACTCCTCCTACAAACACCCTTCTCACATGCATTGACTCTGAAACCCCATGCCTGACTCTTTTCTTACCCAGAAGTCCTCCTCGCTCTTCTTGTTTTCTGATACCCCATGCTTCATTGTATCTCCTCCCCTCTGGAGATGCCATTTTTATACTACTTAGGCCCTAAAACTCCATATTGGCTACCATCCCTACACATGTCTTCTTCAACCTGCCTGGGCTCTGACACAGCATGCCCAGCTGCCTTCAGCAGGAAAACTCTCCTTAAACTACTCTGCTCCAGTACCTGAGTCAGGCCATCCTTCTGTGTGGATCCCCTCCTCATCATGGTTGCTTGGGCTGAATCCCTCACAAGCAGCCACCACAGTTAAACATTCCCTGTGATGAGCTGCACCTCGCATAACCCTACATAGTGGCTACTATTATGATCAGGAAGAAAAAGCTAGGAAAAGCAGAAACCATTTGGAAATTTTACATCATATTTTTCTAAAATACACCTTATATCCCAAAGCAGCACATATATAATTTGTCTAGTAAAAGGAATACATTTGCATGTTTGCCACACTGCCCGTTAAAATAGTGCAGTTTTTAAAAATTCTAAAATCTCTGATCAACCACTATATTTTATTTGTAGCATACATTTCTTAGCTTGAAGCAGTTGTTAAAGAACGAAGGCTAACAAGGTCAGTGACTTCAGATTTTCTAACTGAATTTATAGAAATATATTCCTGTATAACACAAGTGACTTAAATCTAGGGCTATCTAATAAGGAAGTATAGAAACTACTCCCACATACTACCCAAATACCTTAGGATTTTTACTGGCTGAAAATGTAAAATGTGAGTAATTTCTAAATAGATTTCACGGCCTTGGAAATTATTTACAATTAAACAAAACTTAGAAAGGTGTAATCACTTGCAGTAACACATAAATGTATTCTACATAAAAAGAATACAATATAGATATGTATATTGCACTAGATAGGGTATGTGTATGAATCATATATTGTCAGTCATATTTTAAACTGTTTTATGTATTTGTATGTACTGTGAGTATACATGCATATATTAACACATATATTATCATGCATGTATTTTTTTAGAAGTATTCATTTTCATTAGATTAAGAATTATTTCTTTTACTTGAGAGATGAAACAGTCATTTATTTTTCTTCTCAGGCTATCTTGCAAAAATAAAATAAAATAGAAATGGAAAGTGGGTTTTCAAAATGAGCTAAATCCTTCTATTTCAAGGTGATATTCAGAGAGAAATTAAGAAAATAAGAGGAAAAAATGAAAACCCACTAACAAGTTTCCCATTATTCATTTAATTCACTTTTAACTGACCAAGGTAATAAATGCTGAATTTGGATAATGAATTTCACGGCATCACCATTTTTAAAAAAGGAGGGGAGAGGTGCAGGGAAAAATGTATTGTCAATTGTTGATAATTACCATGTTACCCAATGAATGTTTCATTATGAAGGAGGATAGTTTAAAACTACAGTCTCTAGATTTTTGTCTTTAGACATTCTAAAAGATAAGTGCAGAAGCAAAACATGAGGAATTGTATTCCAAAAGCCGTAATTGCAGCAAAATCAATTAGACAATTTTTCTTGATTGCATTTGAAGCTTTGACATCACACATTTCGTTTATTTGCTTCTGGCCTAATAATCCTCTGCATGCTGGGAAAAATCTTTGTTCTTTGATAGAAGTAATAAAGCTGTCTGCACGATTCCCTCTTGTGAGACACAGAGTGCTCCTATTTTATTTAATCTATTGGTGTGCAGCCTTTTCAAAGTAAATACTTCACATAAGCTGAACAGAGAAAGACATGCAAGGGGGCTGGCCTGAGAAGTGTAAAAATTAAAAAGTGCCCTGTGAAGAAATAATGATGGTTCTCTAAAAAATTAAATAAATAAGAAACTTGGGTCAAGCGGGCCTTGACTCTCACTGCTGCCGGAGTGTGTGCAGTGCTTCATATCCTCCCAGCCCCCCTGTTCTATGCAGTTGTTCCTGTTGAATAGAAAGCATGGAGAAAATGAAGAGATCTAAATGCCAGCAGGAGACGAGCTGCATTCTTCTAGGCATGTCCTGAGCCTAGTCACCCAGAACAACTTGTGATCCCTGGACAAAGCCGCTCACAGCAGGTGGCCATATCAAGAAATTTTCCTCCTGGAATTAGATATTATCCCAGGAATCACTACTGAGTCAAACATAATGCCCCATCCTGCTGGGTCAAGTAGGATTCCATTTCAATTTCTTTACACAACGATGCGTTTCATCTTGTCTGCGTACAATGACAGTGCTCAGGCATGAAATAAATTGAAGTGCCTGAAAGGCAGAATTATCCCTTGAACCTGCAGCATTCCCAACCCCAAAAACATACATTGTCAAGTGAGTTCCAGATAAGCAGGATCTTCAGCAAGTGTTTGTGCTGGTTGGCTTCCTTTAATCATACTCCCTTTTGTAAAACGGATTTTCGAGGGGAAAGATAAATCATTGCTGAGGGGGAAAAAAAAAGGTCATTTTCAAAAGGTTCATTTTGTGTGGCTTTCCAAGGTGAAACAGGTAATTCAGAGTAGTGAAAGTCTTTTGTGATCAATTTAATTCATCCTTCATATTACCAAGAAAAAACTATTGAAATAAGACTGAATAAAGTTTTTTTATAAGTGTCCCTACAGATATAAAGTGATTTCTTGTTTGCTAGGATACTATCCAAACTCTAGCAAATGAAAGTTTAGGTTGAGAGCCAGATTTTCTTCCACCTTCTCATCAGAAAATGTAGCAGTTTTCCAGTATGTCTGATAGATGTATTTCAATACTATTATCAATAGCACACCAATGCCTACAGAGTATCAAGCTAGCTTCAACGGGGCTGTGTGGGCCAAACAAAGGACATTTTTCTCCACCATCACGTTATGTTTGAGCCCTTTAGACATACAGACGTGGGAAAATCCAAGAAATAACACTTTACCTCTGCTTTACTGAGATGAAAGACCTTTCTTTAGCAGTCAAATGTTTTTCAATCTTAAAGTATATTCTGCCTGTAAGAATAATTCTCTTGAATACCTTTATGGAAGCAATTCATACAGAAACTAGGGGTACCTTTAATTTTAATAATTTTGAATACATTAAAAAGCTGTTATGCAAAAATAACTATTAAAACAAAAGGAAAGAAAAAATTAAAATGCATACAATGGCTTGGGATTTAATGCATATTTCCTATAAAATTATATTCTTTTGGTTGTAGTTTCTTTGATTTAAATGTGCATTTTTAGGCAGTGTGGATGGTTCTTTAGAATGCAAAAATAACTGTACATTTCAAGTTATTACACAAATTTAGAACTCTGTTATTGCTATTTTTATCTATACAAATGAATATTCAACAGTGATTTCAATATTCAAGTGAACTTAGATACCAGATGATAATTGATTATTAGAGTTGCTTTATTCCAAATTGTATAGCTTATTCGGTTGTGTGTATTGTGGAATGTATTGCTTTAATTCTGCAAATTAACTATGGTTAGGAAAAGTTAGACAGTTATACATGCACATATTTCTCACTAACCGCACAAAATTTAATCTGAGTGAAATGGGCAATCCAAAAAAAGAGAAACCATTGTTACATGATACCTGGGAGGCCAATTTAAAACAATCCCATTTATTGAAAAGGAAGACCCCTTTGCTTTAGAAATTATGTTAAAAAAATACAAATCAATGACTAGATGTTTTTAATATTTTTGTTATTTACTAACTTCAACGTTTTTCATTATTACTTTATTCCATTAGTTTTGAAAAGATCCATTGAAATAGCTTAGATCTGGACCATGTAAGGATATGTAATTTTCCTAAGCATGCCCAGATAATTACCACTTTGAGGAAAGACAATATGTGCTAGTACTATTTTTTTCTTCTTCTTTAAATTCTTATAGCATTCCATCTTTATTTATATTGATATTTATATTTCTCTGATACTGTTATACTTTTCCTATAGTGAGTACATTGGAGTTGTAGCTCATGTTACATAATTTTATATACATCATCACACTTGGCTCAGTTTTTTATATCTAAACTTCATCAATACCTATTTAATAAATGCACTAAAAATTAAATGTTCCATTTCAAAAACAAATACACATTTGAAATAAATTTTCAAAAAGTAAACAGGAGATGACTATTTGCCTTAGAAGATAATTTTTGTTTTTAAATTGTTATTTTTCATTTTTTAATTTAAATATCAATGTCTTAAGCCTATGAAACAATTTAATATCTAAATTTTCAATTCTACATAATGCTTCCGAATTCAATTCCAAAATTCTAAGTAGATATTTACATAAAAATTATCATCCTGGAAGAATGTTTCACTTGGAGTCTTCATTAATAAATACTACAGTTGCTGATTGAGCATTTCCAGGGGTAGTTTTTCAAAACACTGAGAACTTTTTATTTTCTCAGCTTTCATGTTTTTGGTCAATTCCATGCCTTATGAATATTTGTCATGAGCTTTGCCAGAATGTTTTTCTTCAGCCATGTATGAGTCTTCAAAGGAAAGAGATTTTTTTTTCTTCCACTTTTATAATCTAAATATAACAAGAAAAAACTTTTCTGTTCCAAATGGAGATTCCTTATGATGTTGTCCACTGGTGAAGATGAAATGATAATAAAAGTTTTAACTTTACTGCTTTTTAGTTTTTTTGTAACACATAACATCACCAAGGCTTGAGGAAGAAGTTTTTTGTTTTGTTTTGACAATCTATATAAAGTAAATAGTGGAAACATTTTGTATCCAGCATCCTGTACAAAGATATTGAAAAACCAAACATGTCAAACGGGCTGGGCTAGGATACGGTGCAGTAACAACTAACCACCAAACCCCAACCACTTAAAACGGTGTCTCACTTACCCTGCATGACCTTATGTGGCATCAGGACTCTCTGCTCAATGAAGTCTTTGGAGGCCTAGGCTAAGGGAGCGGTGATTATCTCAAATGTTGCTCATCACCACACCAGAAGGAAAAAAAGAATATGGCAAATTGCAGATGGGCTGTGAAAGCTATTATCTGGAAGTGACTTGTATTACTTCCACTTAGATTTCACTGGCCGCAGCAAGCCATATGGCCACAGCTAACTATAAGAGGGTGAGGAAGTGTAATCCTATCATGTGCCTCCAAGGGAAAAGCAGCAGAATTCTTAGTGAGCACAATTAATGATCCCTTAAGTAATTTTTACCGTCAGTCTCTTTTTTACTTCCTCCTAGATATTAAAGTTTTTCTATGTCTCTGGCTTTAAGAATCATTCATGTTGTATTCATTTAATGCCTCCTCTTTGAAAAATGTCAGGTTCTCCCTGTGGAAATATGAGAGTCTCTAAGCTGAACTCTTCTCAAAACATTCTAGTTTGATAACACAGGCGATAAGCTTCTGCATATTTTTTAATTGGGTATCCCTCCATGATTGGATTTGGTGGCTACTGTTGTGGTCAAGATTTTTCCTTTATTATTAACATCAGTATCTTAGTTATTAACAAGAGTATCTTAAGTAACTATAAAAACACCTGGTAGCACTTTAAGACAGTGAACCATTGTACTGAACATAAAGGCACATAGTTCCCTTAAACACAGGCACTGCCCAACTGCCATCCAGGGTCAAGGATAAAAGAGGTGGAGGAACAGCCAGGTCCAGAGATGCTTTCTAGTAATAAATTCTGTGCCCCCTGCAGCTTTGTGTCCTGAAGATTATTTCTCTTATAGCATCTGTTCTCAAGACATTTCAGACCCACCATGTGAGAGACAGTATCTGCCTCCAGGGACAAGAGAAAACATGTTTTTAAAAGAAGAAGAAAGGACTGTTTGTTTTGGATGATGTTTTAGAGATGTGAAGGAAGAAACAGGATTTGGAATACGTGGTATGTGGTATAAGAAGTGGTATGGCTGTGAACCACATGTCTAAGAAACAAAACGATGATATTGATCTAATGATGGTATAATAAAAAAACAAGACTGATAGAACACAGAAGACAAGATGATTTCTGGTTTTGAAGTAGTGTAATGATGTCTCAGTGGAAAATTTTCTTGACAATTTAGCTCAGGATATGAAATCTAGAGCACTTTACCTTGCATAAAATACTGTATCACAAAGCTTTAATTGTAAAAAATTTTTAAATTCAAAATTATCAAAACAAAAGATAAACATTGGGAATCAGGATAAGGATAGGATAGAAAATGTCAAGAAATCAAGAAGATAATAGTTTGTTGTCCTAATTCTGTATTGAAGTTAAATGTAAGATCAAGCAAAAAGATATTTAAACTTAGTTGAAAGTGCATATGTAAATGAATGTGTAAGGGCAACAGGAGGAGTACAAGCTAACATCTGAGGTTAATAAAAATAGTGAACCATTTTCTTCCCATACCCAGAGTTTTGACAGCAGAGACAAAAACTTATATTATGAATACCCTGTAGAAAAAAGCCAAGGAGATACTAAGAAAGAAAATACATACTGAAATTAAATAATTCTCAGAGAATATAAGACTATAAACTGTAAGCTGTATTACTGTAAGATACAGGAAGACGTACTGTTCTTACAATCTTACTATAGAATGAAAGCAAATTTCTAGGGTAATTTTGTAACAAATTCATTTCACTTCTACTTTTATTAAAGAAAATATAACTTTGATATAAAGATGTTATAGAGGGAAAAACCCTGCTATGTACAACCAAAACTTTTTGAGTGAATTTGAGCGGCAAAGGTGGACAGAGAGGTTAACGTGAGGCTGGTTACAGTTGGATCACTTTGAATAACCAAGGTAGAAGAACGTGAAGGGAGGTAATGAAGCAGAAAAAGGAGAAAGACATCAGGGAGTCAAAAAGGTGGCATGAAGCTTGGAACAACGTGTTGGGAAGTGATCACTAAAAAAATCACTGATAGATGATCAAATGGCTTTTAGAAAAACTACGTGTAATGTCAAATATTAGATTTGAAGTAATTTCTCTCTATAAAATTAGCACCCTATCTGAGCCTCACACCTCCTTCATAAAGCCCACTACACATACATACACATATTTGATGATGGAGAGGTTTTCTGTGAAACTCAACTAGAGCTCAGTTTTATGTGGGCAACATACAAGAGAAGGTGATGTGAGATAAGGACTTAAGTCACTAAAGAAAAGATTGTAGATCCAGAGTTGAACATGAGAACATAAGGTCCTCCTCAATAAGGCCTTCAAAACAGCAGAGAAATCTTGGAGAATTCTCTGGAATTCCAGTGGGAATGATATGAGGGAGAAGAATCCTTGAGGCAAAGAGTTACATTTCAATGGACAGGGAAATCTCCGATGACATCTGTTTTTCATGTTAAGATAGGTTATTTAATTTGATTTTTAAATTTCTCTGCAATGTTTTTGGCTAATCAGTGGCATATTTCACTTCTTTAATTCAATCTGATGGACAATTATTGAGCTCCTCTCATAGATACTGTGTGTCAGACATGCAAGTGTGAATAAGATACAGCCTCTGTTCTTAAAGTCCTCACTATCTATCCATCTTTTGAGCAGGAACAGAGAGAGGTATTGAAAAGCCCTTCCTTCCAACACAAGGAGATATAGTGCTATGGCAGCACTGCAAGTCAAGGACTATGAAGTGGAGGTGAAGGGAGTGGGAAGAAACCATTTCAAGGAAGAGAACACTTGATCAGGGGCTCAGAGGATGAACAGAGTTTCACTATACAGAAAAATACAAATATTTGGAAGTCCCTAAATAAGCATTTAGAGAATGAAATTGCCTTCTGTGATTGGGATCAGCCTGGTAGTAATTTGATATCGCCAGAGAGAAGGGCAGGGTGCCTCCACTGGCTGCTGAATAGCTAGGTATCAGTGCTATGAAGAAACAAGATGCAAACAATAAAATAATATAAAAGAAATGTTATACATCTTTTCTTATTGCTAATTCTGTTACTGAGTGCAAGAACTGATTCACATTTATAAAACTATTTTCTTGATTTTCTCTCATATAACTTTTCCTCCTGTACCTGTCTTAGTCACCATCAATCACCCTCCTGCAAGTCATCCAAGCCAGAAAGCCTAAAGTCACCACTCAGAGCAAATTTACGTTTTCTATATCCAAAATCACTGAGTTTGGGGAAAACAAACAAACAAACAAACAAAAACAACAACACTCTCCTCCTTAGCACAACTGACTTCTAACTGGTCCTTAAATGTATTCGGTTCATCCTACAGAATGTTCCCAATTTTGCTGATTGCTCTCTATTTTTACTGCAGAATCCCTAACTTACGCTTTCACAATTACAGATCTGAATGTCTGCTTTTATTTTCTTGCTAGCTTCCCTGCATCCTCCTTATCAATATCTCCAAGCCATTATCCAAACTGCCTCCAGATGTGTCTCTCTAAAGTCATGTCGCTTTTCTCATCATGAATGTCAGTGGCAAAATGCTTGATATGACATTTAAGATCATTACTTTTCTGTCTGCAAATTGCAAACTAATTCTGCAAAATAATTATCTGTCAATAATGGTTAACAACGTTAGAGCCTTCATGTAATCATCACTTCTCTGATTGGCTTTCAAATCCATATGTATATGTGTGTGTGTATATATATACACACACACACACACACACACAATCGTTGTAAATAGAGACTTTACAACTCTATCAACTGCATTATTTTATATATAAATATAGATATATAGATATAAATACAGGTAGATAGATAGATAGCCTCTATTTACCATGATTTTTTCCATCTCAAGTGTCAGTCCATTGAAAAACTAGTACTAACTAGTAGTTCCATATTAAGAACATTGTGGCTTTTAAATTGCTAAACATTTACAGAAAAATTATTTGAGGGAAATACGCTGGTGCCAACATAATTTCCAAATTTGATTTCATTACAAATGTTCACATTAACTGTAAGAGCCCTGTCTTCATGGACTAGGTTGAGTTGAGAGGTGAGGGACATGGTATACAATACAAAACTACTGACTTTTAGATACAGTGCATGCTGTTTTGCAACTCAGAATATATAATCTCCAAAGGACTGGCGATAGAGGGAAGGAAGAAAGTCCCACAGGTCCTGATTTACGGAGGCTCTTTGCCTGTACAGCTGCACAAGCCTGGGTGAACCGTGATTCACACTGTTTGTTGTGTCAAGCCTTTCCCCTGTTAGTGAACAGCATCTCCTTTTGGTGTGAAGAAATTACAGTGGAGCTGGATCCCTATATATTTATGATTTAAAGCTTCCTTTTTAAAAGTTTTATCCATCAGCAAACTTTCAAATTTATCATGGTATCACATGCAAGAAAAAGCAAAACCTGACAAATTATGTCCAGGAAGGCTGGTACTGCTTCCATTGTTCAAGTTATGAAAGCAATTTGTCCTCATTTTATGATAAGAAATATCTCATTTTCTTGCCGTAGCTTTCTTGTTTCTGGAAGAATCACCTAAATTTGTAATTTAAAAGTTGTAATTAGAAACCCCAAGATCATAGATTTCATGAACAAAGGAAAGGTTAGGTTGAAATGCATTCGATGAGCTTTACTGTACTGTGACAGACATATAGACAGTTTAAGAATATTTTATATTTTAATATTTTGTTTGGATTGTTTTGCTTTTGAATAACAAATCTTTACATAATAAGGAAAATGGAAAGCAATCACTTATTTACCGTATCAGAGCAAGTGTCCTAACCAAGTTTAAGTCATGAAACTGAGGAAATTTGAAGACTGAGGATCTAAATATCTTCCTACATTGTATGCAAAGAAATGACAGCTAGTGACACTATAGTAAGGGAAACCACAGTACTAAAATCCATTAAATCAAGAAGATTTACACTGAAAGGACTTCATCACCTTACGAAAGGATTGAAAAGTAACCTAAGATTATTCATTTCATATAAAGTAAACATTGAGTATCCAATGCAACAGTTCATTTACTGCTTTTATAAAATCTCACAATATAAAACAATTACTGAATTTTAATATTTTACTGTGGAAGCTGATTTAAAATAATCTTTGAAAGGACATTTCTTTTTTGAGGAGTGCTTTATTATTATTAAAAGGGTAAGAGCACAAGCAGCAGCAGGGAACCACTTAAACGGAGGTTCAAATGCCCTATTCCAAATAGGACAAGCCTTTAGTATTTTATACACAAAGTAGACTGATACAGTTTCCTGTGGGGTTTCTTTAATATACATAATAGCCATTATGATGCAACAAAATATTACTGACATGAAACTGATAAATTGGGATTTTTTACCTTTCTTTAAGTTTTTTTCACTCTTAATGGAGAATATAAGATAACTCAAAGAAAACAGGAATCCAACTGAAAAATGCTTGCAGAAGAGACAATATGAACCACTTGTGTGGAAACCCAATTTTTTTAATTGAAATTGTGAACCGTTTAACATGGCATCCAGCTGCAGAATGGTAGAGCATAGCAAAAAAGTGAAAAATATGTTGCCTTCATATATTGAAATTGTTCTGATCATAACTATACCACGGATCATTTGTAAAAACAAATTATTCAATTGCCAGGTAAATCAATATCAAGCATAAATAAATACATATTCAGGTTTACATTTTAAATGAACATTAAATGATAAAAATCACATTGGTTCATCATAAAAATCATCATTGGTAAAAAATTTCCTATTTATTTTACAAGATTAACTGAATTATTCTTTCATCTGGTGTGAAGAGGGTAAGTTATGAAATATCCCTTAGGAGTGAACAAGTAATGCAAAATACTTCTTCAGATAGGGAAGCTTAGATGCAAAGTTAAGAGCTCGTCACCATTGGAAAGTGTCAGCTTGAAGATACACTGACATTCCTCAGCTGTTTAACGCCTTTTGCATGCTGCTCACGCATGCACGTGCGGGTACTCACACACACACACACACACCCCTACACACTCTCACACAAGCACTATGCTCATTTAATGGCAAATACTTGCTGTTTCTACTTGAACTGATTAAGATATAGTTTTAAAAATAGGCTTTTGCCTTTTGAAATGGCACCCCTAATACCAAAGTGACATAATACTGCACTTCTGTAATTCAAATGGGCTGCCATTGAGGCAAGGGAAGCAAGTGCCTCTGTGCAATTTTCCCCCCTTTTTTGTGAGTTAAGCAGATTTACTCTTTAATGGTGGAGCTTCAGTGGATGATTATGACATCAAAGTGTGACAGACAGTGATTATGTACTGCAGGGAGAAAAGGCAGTTAAAAAGAGACAATTCATTCCCATAGCTTAAAGGGACAATTTCCTTGGCCAAAAGTGAAATAAACTCTGTCGTGCCAGGCTTCTTTTTGAAAGAAAGGAGAGTGGAGGCTTAGTCTGTTTCGTTTGATTTTTCATTTCCTTTCATATTTCGAATCATACTGTCTCCCCACATACCCAAGTACCTTTCCTATTTCACTCACCCACAGTCTGCATATCCTAAGGAAGCTGTTTTTTGACTGACTTATTTGGTGGATTTGAGTATTTTTATCAGCAGATTTCTCAATATCAAGAGCTTTTACTTTAATGAAACTGGCATCTGATGTTATAGCCTGATTTTTTTTCCAACTCAGCTATAACCTTTCTCAATTTGTGACCTCCCTTTGGTTTTTATAAAGCTGTTGGAAACTGTTCATGCAGTGCTGTTTAATCAGATCTTTGGGCATCTATTATCAAGATTAAAAATTAGTGATTACTTGCTGATTTTATATTTAACGTTTCTGTTTCTATTTCTGTAATATAATAATTACATGAGTTAAACATTTTGCCATGTTACTGAATTTAACAAAACCAAAAGTAACTCATCATATTTAATTTGTAGTTTAGTTAGCAAAACCACCTTGAGTCTTAGCCAGATGCACTGCCCTAAATATAAAATTAATTTATAGTATCTGAAACTTTAAAATTAATATTAGAATAATTTCCCATAACATTTTAAATAATTTAAATAATAATTTAAATATTCAACTTGGTTTTATCCTGAAAAATATTGGCATTCTTTTCACTGTTTGTGAATTTTTTTAAAAACACCTTGAGAGACTTATAATGATAAATCTTTTTAATTATGTGACTTATATAGCAAAACAAAAATATATTATTTAAACATATATACTTTTAAAAATATTAGATTTACTTTCATGATGAGTAAATTATTGAGAGGAAATCAACTGCAGTTCTTTAAGGAGACTAAGGAGAAGCAATGAACAGAATGGCCATAGTATTGATACGTTTACTCAAAGAACTGATTTGTCTTATCTTCTGAATTGGGTGTCACCTAAATAGAATTTGTACCAAAATTCCGTTGAAGTGTTCATAAATTTTCCACTTGGAAAAGGAAACAAGCTATATAGACTATATTCAAAATGTGGATGATCCTTATTAAAATATTTGAAAATAAATTAAAGCTCATTAATACTCAGATAACATTACAAATATTCTCTGTGGATGAAATTTTTAGAACATGTATAAGTACTGTATCCTCATGTATTCTATTTTGAGTTCTTGAAGAAAAGATAGCACATTGCAAAAGTATATTGTAATATCAAGATAAAATATTAAATAGGGAGATTCCTAATCCTACTATTTTACAATCCAAAAATGCCCAACTAATAGTTTGTTATATATTCTGCAGTCTCTTATTTTTATGTGCTGTGTTTTAAAATATTTATCATGTTGCTGCTCTGTTGCTGTTGTTGTGTTATTTTTATATTTTAAACACTGTGCTCCCAGCTTAGAGTGAATAGTACCCCTTACACATTTGACATCCTTTTTAAGGCTTCTATGCCAATGATTTCAATACTGTGTGACATAGTATACTACCTGCCTAAACACAACCCTGAAGGATTTTACTTGTTTGTTATCAGGTCTCACCTATCATCTATCTGTCTATCATCTATCTATCTATCTACCTATCTATCTAGTCTTTCCATCAATCTCAGCCTTAATGAGCAAATTATTAGGTATAGTTAAATATGCATATATTTCAGAAGTAAGGGTTTAAATAATTGAGGGAGTCTTATGAAACATATTCCCACATCCTTAGTTTATGTCCTTACCACTGATACTGTTAACCATATTACTGACTACTGACCTCAGGTTAAGGGCAGAGTATATGCAATGTATTTTGTGGAGCTTCACAATCGAAGAAAATCATAAGAAAAATGACATTTTAAAGTTTTTCCCATTTAAAAGTGAGAGAATTTGCTTTGATAAATTGTGGCTACTGGGGTAGCCCATCTTTGTTAAGTGTACCAAGTAGAAATCAAAATTGTTGACCCTCAGTTTTATAAATACCCTTCAATTTTATAAGTTAATGCTTTTTAAATAACTGAATGTTTAGAGATTACTCTCCTACACGTTTAATTATAATGTTTATCAATAACTGTATGGACACAAAACAAAAAGTAAATCTGATTATGAAAAACCAAATGCCTGTGTCAGAGCAGTGGTAAATAGAAATTAGGAGCATGGATAGTATCAGAAATACCAAAATCAAATCACTTCTATCTATGACCATAACTCATGTAAAGCTACTCCAAAAATATATTTTGACTTATATTTACTGAAATTTACTTATTTAAAGTTGCTATATAATCATAGCATATATAGCAAAATGCTATTCTGAATATAATGAGAAGTTTTTCTAAGATACTTCACCATTAGAAGTCTACTTTTTCATATTCTGACATTCTAAATCAGGATGTTGAGAGCAGCAGTTGCCTTTGCCTTCATAGGTACATTAAACTTGCAGAATAGGTGCCAAAGATTTAGAAGAATATCCTCAAGACAACAGAGGAACACTCTATTGGGAAATACTTTTGATAGCAAGGAGGATACTATTGTGTGGAAAACATGGATATTGATGGCTATGAGTCAAAGTTATTCAGAAGAAGGAGTTGAGCATAAAAATGATTTTAGAATAGCTTAACCAATTTGTTTTCCTCATGGTATCCTTTCTATGCATTACAAAATTTATACATAATAAAGATCAATGACTGATTTTTAAGAATTCACTGAATAAGTACAACATCTATCTATATTGGCAGTTTTTTTTCCTCAGTAGTAAGTACAATAATGGTGCATATTAAAATCAATAGCTTTGATTCCATAAGTAATAGAGTACTTCTCCAGCAACTCCACCCATACTACCTGTGCATCTGTAGCATTTAGCTTTTCAAGGACCCCTTATGCATTTTTCCTCTCAATGCCTACATACAGGCAAGCCCCATTCAGTAAAATGCCCTTTCCTAACTTCTCCACTTAATGTATTTATTTTTTAAGATCATTTCAAAATGCATTTCCTTGGTGAAGTTTTCCTCTATTATCACAGAATTATTTTAGCATTCTGTTCATACTTTAGCTAGCAAATGGATTATAGTTTCTCTCTCCCTCCCTTTCCCTCTCCCTCTTTCTCAATATATGTTTGTTAAAAAGAAATATGTATATATACGGACAGAGAGAGAGAGAGGGAGAAAGAGAGAGGAAGAAAGTATACTATAACTGTAGTACATATACTTTTATGTGAATCTATCATCTAGTTGATTTTAATCTCCTTGAGGGAAAGGGCTAGGTTCTACTTAATAATGGCATCTCAGAAAGCAGCACAATGCATGGAATCTGTGCTATTAATAAGTGATATCTCTTATACGTTTACTTATGCTCAGTAGGTGCTGCTTGAAATGATAAATAGAAGTGTCAAAAGTGAATATATCACATACTTTCATAATCTATATTTTATAATCGTAGTTTAACAAGTTAGTTAGCATGACAATGCTGAAGATAAAGCTAGGAATTTAATTTTTCTGGGTCTATAACCTATTTATTCTGACTACCATTATGCACTGACAATACCTGTTCTTGATTATTGCTGAGACTCAACAAGATTCTGGATGGATTAGGGCAATATATCCTCACTATGAGAAAAATCAGTACTTACTGATGGTGGGTTAAAAATGGTCAATTTCTAAAATAATCTCATATGTAGAAAACAGCATGCTTATATTGATAAACAACATTTTTACCTTTATTTTGCTTTATTAGTTTTCCAATGTATTTGCAAGATTAATATACATTTGAGTTAGGAAGTCATTTAAGCCTTTTGCTTTTTACTATCTACTCAAACATTTAGGAGACTAGGCAAACATGAAGGAAAGGTATGTGAACTTAACATCTGCTTAAGTGTTATATTTAAGGGACCAAATTGTATCAGTAAGAATTGTATTTAAGAAATAATCATGCTTATACCTGAACATTAGCTCCAGCAGAATAGGACACCAAGGTTGTTTGTCGCACCCTTGTTCATGTACGTTTTTACTGTATGCTTCCTTGATTGCACCTGATCAATAAAAATATTTCCCGGAACTACCCAAAACATGTTATTTAAATATTTTCTTCTCCTTTAATCTCCTTTCTTTGTTAAGATGTTTCATTTTTCACCATGATGGTTTGTTATGTAATGTATACCTGCTTGCACTTAGTAGGGTCCGTGAGTAACAACCCCACCGACCGAAAAATCATCAAGTATGGCAGAATGACTAACTGCTACTGTCTTTTCCATCTCATATATGAGATTGTTGGTTCTGTTTTAAAATACATTTTAATATGGAAGAATTTTTAATAAATCTCACTTCTCCCCTACGTTGCTCTGTACCTTAGGCAGATTTCTTAACCACTCTGTGCCTAAATTTCCTCACCTGAAAAATGTAAATGATAGTAATAATATCTAACTCACAGAGCTTTTGTGAGAATTAAATGGATTAATATACGTAATGTACTTAGAACGGGGTGTATACTCATTTGAGAGTCACTTTTGACATTATTGTCATTATTCCCTTTGGTTAAAAAAAAGAATTTCTGACCAAAAAGTTTTCCATGCACTATTATGCTTTTCTGCTTCAAATAAATCAATCTATTGGACTACAGAAAGGAAAGATAGGCTTATCCTATGATTCAAACATGGCAGGGCAGGACAGAAAGGTGAAAAATAACAAGAACTAGATTTCAGCTATGTTAAAAAACAAACAAACAAACAAGCAAAAACTCTGGAAGAGGCTTCAATTAGTGAAACTACTTGCTTCATGAATCAAGGAGCTTTGTGTTTGAACAACTGTCTAGGTGGTAGCTAAAGGAATTCTTTAGTTTGGTAAGAGGCTAGCTTAGAGGGCTCTTACCATTCTTAGAAAAGAGTTGGTGTTACTTGAAAGCGTAGTAGTATCAGCCTGCACGGGGTAACCTGAGGGGTGGTTACCTAACGCACTCCCTGACATGTTGTTTGAAATACCACGTCTCTTTCTTTGACTCTTGAGTCCATAGCTAAAATACATCTAACAAGGATCTCCTCTGAGTGTAGGTTATTTAACAACTATTAATTATTTAAGACAAAAAGGCATGTTAAATTCTGGAAGATGTAAAATCTCCTAACAAAGTGAGTTGGTGGAGCACTAAAGAAAAATCGCGTCTACTTCTTAATTTGAACCAGGTAAACCTGTTACATAGTCACCAGTTCTCACGGTTCTGTCACAGAGGAACACCTGGGTCTCCAGGTGGCTTCCTGCGAGAGGAAGTCACTCTCAGCAGAGGTCATTACTGTTAAATCAGATGAAAAAGTCACAGGACAGTGAAGGAAAACCTCATAAAGATTTCTTCCTGGGAGCAAGTACATAAACCGGCTACTAATGGGACCACTGTGCTTCTGAAAAGCTTAGGTTTGACCTTAGAGTGTTGGAATGCAATTATATGCAACAAGAGTGTTCATAGAGCTTCATTGTATTGTAATTTGAGAAACCTAGTCAAGAAAATGGTGGGTGAAGTAGCCTGATTAATTTTATTAATTAAAATTTCAAGGTTATTCTCAGCCTGGCTTTCACCTTGCAAACATACTGTTCGCTTCATGGGTTCTTTCAGTCTTGATTATTCATTCAGTCATTGTCATCCCCTGCATTCATCTCCGCCCCCCCAGTTTGTAAGTCTCACATGTGCAAACATTGGCATGGTACAGCATGCAGCCCAGGTCTTGGCGTGCTCTGGACTGGAGCTCCATCACTAATGAGTTTTCGTTGCTGGTCCTACCAGCCCTTCAGCAGGCTTCTATGGATACCGATCTAGAGCAAGCCAGCATAAACTAGCATGGATCCAAATCTTCATACGCTTCAAATCCTCACTGACCTCACTGAGACTTCCATGAAACAGATGCACCAAGTAAATATAGGGAAATGATTTTAAGAAACAATTCTCTAAATGGATAACCTTTGTTTTTGCTCTCCATATTTGCATAAGTAGTGTTACAAAAGGTGTAGCAGAGGAACACTCAGAGCAAAGTCCTAGGCCATGACTCAAAATCACAAGGTTATAAGAATGGCCAAATACTCTTTCATGATCATTTAAACTTTTAAAGGTATAATTAAAAAGGAAACAGCAGAAAGATAGCTAGATTGATGAGCTGTACATTTCAGAGATGAGTATATCTGTTCACTTGTCTGTAAAAATATATAAATGTGTATCCTGGCTAAGGTCCACCTGGAGCTTAAAGAAGAAACTCAAAATGAAGACAAAGATATCCTATGTAAATTTTTTAAACAGCTTTTGTTGATGCTAAATAAATTTTAAAAGAATAATAATATAATGTCTTAATTCTGTAGTATTTAGTTGTAATTTTATTCTGATAAGCACATGGAATCATAAAGGCATTGAAATTTTAAATCTAACTGGAAGAAAATATGATTTTATACATCGTTTAGACATTTCTCAATACTGTAAAATAGGTAAATTTGAATAAAAGCATTGACTTTATATTTGTCATAGAAGAAAGACACTGTCAAGTGAATACTTCCATATTATCAGTTGTATTTACAAAGTATGAAGTTTTGTTTTAACAAAGGAGAACTTACATTATTATTCAACAATTTCCGTCAAATTAGTTACCTAGGAAAATCAATTCAATAATGAAGCCAAGATATAACTTTAGTATAATTCTGATATTTTTTTACTCAGAGTGAGGTTCTTAACATAGTTATATTCTTATTTACAAGGCTTGGCTTTGATTGAATTTCCTATATTTTTTAAATGAAAACTTTTTTTGCGGCCATGCATCTTTAAGTACAGTAACTTACTTGAAAGTAACATTTATTTAGATATATAATTTTATATCTTTAGTTTTTAAAAATCACATTATTTTCCAATATTCCCATATCTTCATTCCTCCTGCATACTAGGCAGTTTCTTTAGAAACTGGAATAGTACTTTTTTTTTATTTTAGAGAGCATTTCTAAATATGTAATACACTGTATTTTTGTTATAAATATGTTTATATTTAAGTGTTGAATGCAAATATTTTATATTTATATAGTATTTTGTTTCTTAAAATTTGAATGTAATATTATCACCATTGTGCAGTGTTATGGACTGAATTGTGTTTCCCCCAAATTCAACTGCTGATGCCCCAAACTCCAAAGTGACTGTATTTAGAATAGAGTTTTTAGGTAGGTAATTAAGGTTACATGAGGTCAGAAGGGTAGGGTCCTAATCAGACAGTACTGGTGTCTTTGAAAGAAGAGAAGAAAACATCTGAGAGCTTCTCTGGAAACATAGAGAAGATGTCACGTGATGACACAGCAAAAGAAAGTCCTACCAGAAACAGAATTTGGTGGCCCTTTTATCATGGACCTCTAGCCTCCAGGATTTTGAGAAAATATCTGTAGTTTAAGCCACCTGGTCTGTGGTATTTTGCTACAGCAGCCCAAGCTTACTAATACATGCAGTCATTGTTATTTTTTCTTATTGAGGATCTAAAGTACACAGAATTGACTGATCATAATTTCTGGTTCTTAGCCACTATTATCAATTGTCCTTTGCCAGACCATATTTTATGTTATTTATTTATTTAACTGGAGAACTGTAATATTATCAATAACTTACATCTGCCTGTATGTTCTTCATCTGTACTGTCTTCCAACATTCTGACATCTGTGTTTAAAGTTCCTCTGTGTTTTCTTTTTAGTTTTCTAAGTAATATATTTTTAGTTGTATTTTACTGAATATTGACTCTTTGAACTTACTTTTGTTTTCCAGTCCCCAAGCTTCACTCATGTTATTGCTTGTAGTTGTGGTTCATTTTAACTGTTCTATAATATTCTATTTTGTAAATATACTATAATGTATTATCCTGCAAGTGAAAATTTACCTTATCCTTAGTGTTTTGCTGTAACGGAAAATGGGGCTATGAATATTTTTGTACCATTTCTTGGTACATTGTGCCAACATTCTCTTGGATATATTCTTCTGAGTTTTTTGCTGTGCTGTAAGGTTTGCAAAAGTTCAGTTTTACAGGATAATGTTAAATTTTTTTGCAAGTTTAATATGTTTGTATTATAATTTTATTTTGGATATACTAAAGTTAAATCATAAAATTCATATTGTTAGAAGAATAACATATTTTTGAAAATGTAGAAACTATTGTGCTAAATACTTTGTCCTATGCTTCAGGAGATATTTATAACTTTAAGCTTATTCCATCATTCCATATATGAAGTAGTATGGTAGAGTGGTTACATAGTGAATACAACTAAAGTACTTTAAATATCTCTTTAAAAACTTCTTTTGTCTCTCTCCTGTTAAAAGAAATTATATTTATTCTGTCCCTTTCATGAACATGTATATTTCCATTATTATATGCAATAATTAAAGTACAAGGAAAAAAGCAGCTTGCTACATGAGAAAACTATCATTTGAGCCCTGAAACACTGATATCATAACATTTAGATGGTAACTTCACAGTTGTCTCAGCTGGTCAAATCAGTGGGTAAAATGATCAAACAAAATGTTTTTCTTTCTTTATTTTTTCTTCCATCCAGGGTCCATTCACAATTATTGAAGTTAATGACTCATTTATTTTCCAGCTTTATAGCATTAACATAGCACTTCTCACCATTTTCATTCAACTAATTCAGTTCCTTTCTGAACCTGTAACCAAAACACTTTTAGCAGATACTTTGCATCTATCAGGTTCTTATTTTGTTTGCTTTATAGTCAGTCAGACATGAGCCTTTTTATTACTCTGCAATTATAATATTTTAAATGTTATAATATTTTTAAAAATATTAATATTAACTCAGAACTGAGTTATTTTATATGATTAATTAATGAAATTAACAATGGGTATGGTATTTTAAAAAACAGAGTATCTTTCTTGTTTATATTATGCCATAGTAAAAAAAAATGATTTAGAAAGCAGGCAGAATTATTTGACCATATTTCTGCACATCCATATTCTTACTGAAGCAAATTTTGCTCTTAGATTTTCCATCGCTGCTTCTCAGAGATTTAGCGGAAAGTAGTTATATAGAGCTGTGGGCAGAATTCACTCTGAGATTAATAACTGAACTTGTGTGTGAAAGATGGGCTGTATTCTGCAATAACCGTGTACTGCACTTTCCTCCTGGACATGCTTGTACAAAATTCTTATTTAGACACATAATTATTAAGAAAGGCTCTCTTTCGGTTTTCAAGATATTTAAAAATTAATTGATATTGATAAAGACAACCAGACACAGTAGGACTCTGGATGAAACCATTTAAACTAACAAATTGCATTTATGTTGAGATGGTTCAAGTGAATGTACAATTTTTATTTAAAACATAAATCTGCACCTACAGATGTTCCTGTTCCATCTCTAATTGTTGAATTTTTTGTTCTTAGTGATCTATATTTATTCCTTCCCCAACAACTAAAAAATGCTAAGAATCTGGAAGGCTTTATGCAACCCAAGATGTCAGAACACAAAACAGGAAACTATCTCAAATGCTCTTAGTTGATCCATCTTTGTGTTCCAAGCACAATGCCTCAAAAATCCACCTGCTGGAAGTCGGGTGGTGTATGCAAAGGGATGTCATGGTAATTTGAAAACTGTTGAATACAGAACAGAGGCTTTTCCTGCCCTCAGGCTCACCACACTGGTTTGTCTGGCTCACTACATGCCAAAACTTTTGATTGATGTGCTCTCTTCAGTCACGGGTAATTTTAGCTCATATATTAAGTGGCTGCTGCTTCCACTCCATTATAGTTCCTTGTATGTGGCAAATCAGAGTTCGGGTTTTGTCTGTATTGGGCTGACCTAGAGCCATAGTGTGCTTTTGTTTGGATTTAAGTAGGAGGCAAGCTAATATTTCAAAACTAGCAAACTTTTACAATCTCTGCTTTTCTTAATTGTAGGGATCCCTGTGGTAAAGAGCTTTTTATTGCTACCACATAGCTCTTTAGGAGCCCCAAGGAAGCCAGAAATGTTGTTAAAGGCTTTCTAAATACACAGAAATTCTTTTGAAATGTAGGAGCTTTCAGTGGATTAATTCAATATAACTGATGCTGGAAGCATTTTTTCTCCCTCTTATCTGTTTGTATGTGAAAGACATTGTGCCTTAATAGTAATTTTTGGTTGTGTATCTCAATATTTGCAGTAGATCTGGGAACCAAGCATACTCCTACTCATTACCATTTTAGAGTCTACTGGGTGTACAAAATACTGATTCTAATAAAAACAACCACACAAATGGTAGTTTATGATGTATATTTCCATTAAACTTCAGATTTAATACTGTCACATTAATCTGCATGGAAAATAATATAACTGTAATTCATTCACATCAGTATCCCTTGCCTTTTTTCAAAAATTTTACCTACTAGTTAAAATAGCAGAATTAAAATTGGATGTTAAGCCAGTCTATTACTATTACTACTACTACTACTACTACTACTACTACTACTACTACTACTACTACTACTACTACTACTACAACAAAGCAGTTTACCTTGGGACACATCCCTTGCTCCAAAAAGAGATTGAAGACTCTTTCTGGACTGAAATACAATTTGCTGAAATGTTCAGTATATACATTTTTTTGTAAATCCTAGAGAATGTGTGATCTGTTAAATATACCAATATTGACAGCAGAAACATTGTAATCTATATAGTCTAGATTATAACCAACAAATACCTAATATGTGTGCAAAGGAATCTAGTCTGAAAGAGGCAAAAATAGTCAATATTTTATAAACTGCTCAGAGGAAAGATAAAAATAAAGGTGAAGATATTCCAGAGGTATATAAGAAGCCTCTTCCAATATTCTTTTTTTGGAACTAGTTGGTACAAGAGTACATGCCAAGCCCAACAACCTCCCAGTCAAATCTCTTTCCGTTTGAATCAAATAAAATGAAATTGCCCATGGAATGAAAGGTTGTAAATATTGCATTATTTTAACTCATGAAACACTTAAGTCTAAGCTGTACAATCCCGGTTATGGGAGGGTTGGGAATTATCTAGTTTTATTTAAATGCCAGTCTGGAGAAACCAGGAAAAATGAGTCTTTTTCCTTAAAAAATGGGCAAATACATATTATTTTCTTTTTAAGCTTGTATTGCATAGGAAAGCACTAATTTAGAATTTTGAATAAGCTTATTTACTTTATTTTAAATTTTTTATTTGTAAATAAAAATAGAAAGGGCATTAGCATGGGCCAAATCAAGCTTTCTGGTTCATTTTGTAAATAAAGTTTTATTCAAATATAGTCATGTCCATTTATCTTCATATTGTCCATGGTAACTTTCCTGCAGCAAAGGCAAAGTTAAATAGCTGACACAGAGATAGTATGGCTCGCAAAGCCATAGCTATCTCACCTTAACAAAAAATGTTTGCTAACACCTGATTTAGAATGAATATTTTACGCTGAAGATAAAGGCCATCAATCATAAAGTTTGACTATTTTGGAAATACTTAAATATTTTCAAATATGGAGCTGAAGTAAGAATATAATAAAACAATTTGAAATTTATTCTTATTGTTTCAACATAATTGCCATTTTATACTTAAAATAATACACTCAATATTACCTAATAACAGAGCACTCAAGGGAAAAAAGATAATATGCAACATATAAGTTCTAGGAACTATGTGTGTTTATTCATATATTTCTTCATACATATTATGGTGTGCAAAAAAGATTTAAAAAGTTCTCATTTCCTCCTAATCATTAGTTTTTCTTTTATCCAAGTAAAACAGTTCAATCTTTCTTTTTTTTAAAATTCCTGGTGAATTTTATGATAAATTCAAATTTGCCAATGAACGAGCAAAAGCCGTAAAAAAGTCACGGTTTTCTTTCCTATGAAGCACAGCATCCTTATGATTATAGCTCAATTAAAAAAACCGGAAACACTCAAATGAGGTACTCAACTTTCACGCTATGGGTGGCTGAGTCAGACAGGCATTGCTGGAGGAAGGTGACTCCATTAGCGCTCTTTAAAGAAGCCATCAACTAAGCAGCCATTGCTTTTTTGTGTGTTTTGAAGGCAAAGGGGTGACATTTCCATTCCTTAAACACCTTTCAGTGTCTAATAACTTCTTACTGAGAATTTGATATTTATACATTATACTTTGATTATAACAGGGGTTGGGGATTCTGGAGATAAATGAGGAGAACACTAGGAAAAAAGATAGCATACTTGCATTGAACATAAATAAAGCCAGATGAGTAAAAAAAAAAAAAAACTGTAAGGGTCAGCAACATTTTACTGGGTTCCTTCATTCTATCCTGGCCTTTTCTGGTTATTGCTTCTAAATTTTATTTCAAGACTTCATTACCTTTTACTAGTGCTTCTAAAAATGTGGTATAGAGATCATCTAGGGATCTTGTTAAAATGCAGATTCTGATTCAGTAGATCTGCAGCAAGGCCTACTGTTTTTGTATTTCTAGCAATACCCTGCAAGACTCTGATGCTTTTGGTTCCAGAGCACACCCTGTATAGAAGACCTTAGATGACACCAACAATGACTAAAAATTAGAGTATCAGGAAAAAAAGGCAAATGCATTATCCCTGAGGAGATTTTGATTGTTATTTTATTACTCTTGTATATACAACTTAAAAAATTTTAAAAAAGCTAACAAAATTTAGTCCAAAAAGGACTTTTCCACAGATATTATTAGCAGGGAAGACTGTTTTTTCTATACGTAAAAATATCCTTCCATGTCCACAAATAACCATTCTACTTCACTCTTAAAATGTTTCTGGATTGCAATGAATCTAAGTATATTTTTGGGAATGCTCTTAATAAATATAGATGAGCAAAATGTTTTCAGTTATCTCTGTAAGTAAATTTTATAGTTTTCATATATTCTTCATAAAAACATTGTTGATTTGAATATTTTTCTTACTCAAGGATGCAAAATATTAAATTAAGCTATTTCATATATTTTATTTTACTGATACATGCATTCATGTATATGTGCATATTAACATATGATGATTCTAGTCTTTCCATTAATTCAATGCATAATTGTTAAAAGAAAACCTAGTCCTTGAAAAAAACAGGTCTAAATAAACAGATAAAAATATTCTTTATAGTTTAATTTTTTTAAATAATCAAACCTTACAGAAAATGTTATAGTTCTCCAGGTTTTTAAAAAAAAACTATAAACCTTAATAGAGGGGGGGAAAAAAGCTTACATTAAAACCTGGACTCTCAAACAGACTTTCAAAAAAGATGGTATAGTATATTGTTTACTGTGAAATAAAACCATATTCTAGAGAATATACATGTACTCAGTGACATAGAAACTCCGTGGTAGTGTTTGCATCTAAGGGTGCCAGGCATCATCAGAAATTCACTACAGAAAGTGCAAAGCAGAATAAAATTAAAATTGTGATTTTTAAAATATTAACAATTTCCACTGAGGATCACAAAATCCATACTGCAACAGACATTTTACATGCCTAACCGCTAGCTTTATTTTTTGAAATTCCATGACAAAAAGCATATTAAGAGAATTTTCGTGAAGAACATACCTATGTGGGAAGGAGATGGCAAAGGGTTTCAAGAAATTCCTTTATAAATTTTGTTGAACTTCTTCAAAGCCATAAACAGGAGATAAAGAACATTATTAAATTTCACAGGAGGAAGTAAGAAATCCACTTAGCCTGTTGCTAATCTCCTAAAATTCTTCCAATGAGCACTGATAAAGATATAAAATCTGGGATTATCTAATATTCTTTCTTCCCGTCTTCTTAATTCTCCTCATTGACTTAAGCCCTAAGAGAATAGGAATGCTTGGAAATACATCTAGAGAAAACTATTCTGAAACCCTAAATGCATCTGACATTCAAAAACAATGTATCTTGAGATCTTCACATGCTCTTAAATATCATTATAACAAATAATTTCCTCAATAATTACATTAATACAGAATTGAAAGAAGAAAGTAATTCACTTGACGCACCAATGATTCTAAAAATGCAGGCTTAAAGTTAAATAGCTTTTTAAATAAAGATAGCTACTTACATAAACTTTTTAGTATTTAATTAAAGATATAATCAGGAACTAACTTGAATCTTTAATTTATTCACCATTTCTATTCTCTAGCAAAGAAAAAACCCACCCACAATTTTTCTTAGATCTTTTCATTTTTTTCTTAAGAAAACTGCTAGGTATTCGCTCTCATATGTCATATATATGTGATGATAGCAAAATATTTGTTAAATGCTTATTATTTGCCTACTCATATTCTTTATATTACTCCACCATTGTAACAGTTAACAGGCTTTTAAAAAGAGTAGCAAAACAATAAGGTAACAATTGAAATATACTAAATGTCAATTCACCAGCCTTTTGAACAGATCAATTACATATACTAAACTCCTTTTTACTAGTAGCATGAGTGTTCATCTGTTTTCCAAAAATCAACATTTAAAAAAATTTCTCACTGTTCTTTAATATACTTCTATTTCAATATTTGTGATTTCTTCAAACCTATTTGCTTTCTTTTACATGTGACTTTCATATCTAAGCATATATTTTCTGGGGAATTAAGATATATGAAAAAAAGATATTTTCTCTTCCAAATCAACCAGCTCTGCATCTCTACTATGAAATTCATGCATGTGTCATAGGCATTAGCCTAAAATATCAGCTGAAAATGTAGGAAGAAGAGATATTAATAATACATTTCTAATATGAAGGACAAGCGTTCTAATTGGTCCTGAAATATCTAAAATAAAAATGTATAACTATGTTAGCTAGTGCTGTATAATTTGGATGTAGACTACAGAAAGCCTCCAGGTAGCTCTATCAGAAGCAACTGAATTAATTTATTACAATCAGACAATCAGAAGGATACATGCAAAGACAAGGGATTTCTGTTAACAGGTTGCATTGTTTCTTCAGAAGCCTTTGCTTTGATCTCTCCAGATGACAAAAGAACAGCTTTAGAATCAGAATATAATACAGATGTCAGAGATGATTGATGGAATGGGGGCTGAGGAGAGGTTTATAGGGCTAAGCCACTGGAAACACCATATGGGTATATATGCTGGTACCATTTTATTTTTGTTGTTGTCACTGTTGTTTCTCTTTTCCTGCTGGCTTTCCTGTTAACTAAAGTTTGTAAAAAAATTCTCTACACCTTGAATTTTGGTTCTGGCTAGCTGCTATATTTTACAGACAACTAACAAGGTTTCTTTTGTTTGTTTCAATACAGTCAATTATTACTGTAAATAGTCTTACCACACCATTTTTGCTCTCAGGTGAGATGCTTTTCTGCTTTTTCCTGTGTATGTTGCTAGTTGGATGGTTTGGTTCCTAAATCCAAAACAAACTGGAGGTAACAACCTTTAGCTCCAAGTTACTATTGAAAGGCAACTTTTTTTTCTAGAAACACATTTTCTCCAACAACTTTCAAAATTGCCTTTCTAGGCAGTGTTGTAGTGAAAAACACAAATTTTAAAAAGTTTAGTATTTTTGACATGATTCCTTAAAAAACTTGTTAAGATAGTTTCATATGCAAAGAAAGAAAACAATATTATCTGGCGTCCAGGGAGAGCTCTCTACTGGCAGCACAGTGCCCCCTAAAGTTATTCTTGAGAGAAATGACACAATATCTCAAAATGAATTATGTGTCACTTAAAAAATATCACTACTTGACTATGTTTTGCCAAATAGAAAAAAACTCCTATAAAAAATAGTACAATTCATATAAGAAACTATACAAAATTTTTGTTTCATGTCGGTGATAAATTTAATCACAAATAAAAAATGTCCTTTTGTTACTGAGTTTCTATTCTATGCTATTGAAAACATAATAACACAGTAAATTATAGTAATGACTGAAGACTCAGTTAAATGTTTATTCTAATTGTAAACTATGGTGTGCCAATAACATCTTGATCATGTTAGTTTCTGAATGGAATACGTTTGCTGAAAGAGGGCAGAATAATTTTCAGATGTCAGCTTGCATTTAATAAAATATAAAGGAATATCTGTGTCTCAGATCAGTAATTGAACAATCAACAAATATGGGAAAGTATTCAAAAAGAATGTATACAAATATACTATTAAGTTATGGCTTTATTCTTATGTTGCATATCTTTGTAAATTTTACTTTAAAGTACACTAGGTAAAACTGATGCTATGAAAATGAGAATAATCTCAGTTTGATATAGCAAAACAAGTTAGCCATGGCATTTTTCTCTTTCTTGTAAATCAATTTTCTTTTAAAAAAAAATTTAAATCTCCTATCTTTTAGAACAAACAATAATTATACCAACTCCCAAGTATACTACAAAAATAACAGCCTGTCTGAAAAGTGTTATACGTACGATATAGAGTTTATATATATTTGTCTTCCTTAAAATATAAGTTCTTTAAGATTGATTTTTCTTACTGCTTCTGGTAGAGGCTTAGGTGCAGTATTGATGTTGGATGCACAAGATGGGGACAGAAATGGCACCTGTTATTACTGGATCCATTCCTGCCTCTGAATTTACTTATTTTATTTAGGATTTGAAGTAAACTTGTCAAGGTTGGAGGAGAGATGTTGCAAAATGGTCACCCAAGTTAAAGTTTTAATATTCCCATAGGACTAAAAATTTATTCAATGATGATCACAGTGTAACCTAAGTGTAGTAAGTAAATCTCAAACATCAATTTTTAATATGGTTACAACATTTTGCTTGCGATCAATGTTCAAAGGGAAAGCATCATAAAAACCACAAAAGTTATATACTGGCGAAAATAAAGACTATATTCTATCTAGGAGTAATTTTGCTATAATGTACTCACTGATCTTATCAGTTAGAGATGGAATATGAATAGTACTAATTCCCACATTACACAGTTTTTGGAGTCAGTTTATAACCAGTGGAAATAGACAAGGGTGTAGTTTTAAGCCCCACTTTTGTATATGTAGTATGCATCCGTTACAGGCCAAACGAGCACCAAAATTCAGTTAACATCGGGAAAACACACTGACCTTCAACTAAATTATTCCCAGGTCAGTCCATTGCTGGACCTAGGTACTCAGACATTTTTCTGAGTCTTGGAAGTAAAAGAAAAAGACATTATATGATTGAGCACTTAGCAATTGCTCATCACTGTAATTCCATGTATGACTTAATTTAATTATCACAATAACTTTGTGATTATGTACTATTATTCTCATATTTGGCAGTGTGATCCATGTTCAGCTCAGGCTCTCTAAATTGCCCAATGTCAGACTGCTAATAAACAGCAAAGTTAGAATTAAATATCTTTTTCTTACTTCAAAGACAATGTTCTATCTACTTCTTCTCAGGAACAAATGGATAATCGAAATGGTTCAGAACTTAATAAGCCAGTGGAGTGGATCTGGAAACTTGCCCACAACATCAAACCATTTATATGATGATACTTTATGAATACATCTAGTTTGTTTTGGAAGTCTGTGTAGTTAGGTACTTCTATTCTTATATCTCTCTATTTATCTCTCTATCTATCATGTAAATAAAATAATTTTGAGGACATATTCTTGATTCTTCTAAACCTAGTTAACTTTGCTATCATGTTTCATGTTTCTAATTTATAGGTTCTTAATATTTTAATTGGTCATGAAACAGGTAATAGAAAATAGTTTAACTTTTTTCAAAGTATCTCACTCCCACTATTACCCTGAAAAACATTCCTATATTTTATTATTCATCATAGTCTTTGTGCTAAATATTGTCAACTTAAAAGATAATAACTAACTTTTACAAAATTATCCAGCTTTCTATGATCTTAGAATTTGTTCATCATTTCATTTTTCTAATTGCATTTTGCTAAGGTTCTAAAAAGTGAGTGATACAAAAAATTTATTATATTTGCCAACTTCAAAAAGTTTTAAATTTGTGTCCAGGAAATAAATATATCCCTAGCTGACACAGTGGCATTTCTCAAAATAGAGAAATGTTTTAACAATTAACATGGGTGCTTTTTGATAAAACTCTAATATATATATGTATAATATATAATCCAAATATATATATATATATATCCAAAAGTATATCATGTAGAGAAAAGTATGTATGTAATGCTAAATTTCATAAATTGAGCTCAATTTTAAATGCACACAGTTAGTTATAGTAGGATTAGTTGTTAAAAGTAAATCCTAAAATGACATGATTGAGCCTAATGATCTGTTTTGAAAATTCTAAATCTGCAGTGTAATTTGTATGACCGGAAATTCATTAAATAAAATCTTCATTTTTCAAATGGAGTGAGAGCGTTTTAGTGAAGAAAATAAATTTCCAAAACTATGTATTTATTTCCCTTCATTAAAAGGTTAGCCAGAATTATAGAAACATTCCTTATCATTAATATGTTTGTTAAAGCGGAAAGCAGTTAACCAAAAATCACACTCCCTTCCACTACTTATAATAGCTGATGTAGATTCCTTTAATGCTTCCTGGCCTATGCTGAAGGAAGTCTTGGTGTTGGCACAATTGTGCTATTTTCCTCTCTGAGCTTGTGTTTCAGATAGCCCCTTCATTCAGCCCACATAGGGTGGAGAGTCTGCCCTCTAGCTTACTTTTCATTTTTTTTTTTTCCCCTCAGATCTTTGATCCTTGGATTATTTACAGTTAATGATTTCTTTCATGTTCAAAATAATTCTTCTGCTCAGAGTGATTATATACCAGCAATATTTTTTCAGTATCTTCCTTTTAATGATGAATATGTATATATTTTTCATTAAGTGTTGCAATTTCAAAGAGAATATTTCCCAGGAGGTATATTAGAAATAATCTCATAAGCAGGATATAAGAAGACAGAATGATTTTTAGAGATTGCAAAGAGCTATGAAAAAGACATCAGTAAAACAACATTCTATCTTGAGAGCTAATTTGGAAAACATTCTTAAATGTAAATTAAATAAGTATAATATATGCATAACAAGTTAATCAACCTGTGGTATTGAACTGCTGTGACAAGTAGTCTCGGTAGATCCTACAAATGAATTTTTCTTTTGACTATCCCAGTTTACTATTTTCTCTTAGTAGAAAAAGAAGCATACAGACATATATAAATCTGGCTAAAAATAACAGATGCTTCCAAGTGTACTGATGGAGATTTTGATCTCCTTTGTTAGAAAACACACACACACACACCCACATACCCACATAGAAAACCTCTGGCAAATAAAAATCTGACAATGTTCTCTTACAGATATTAGAGGTTTTAGGTATCATTCTTTCTTATTCAAAGAAGAATCTTTTTCTCTTAAAAATGTTGGTCATATAGGAAATATCTTTAATAAAAAGTACCTTGGAAAAATATTACTTAAAGCATATGCATCATTTATTAAACATCATATAAGAAATTATGTTAAATTAAATTAAAGAAGCTTGTCAAACTTTCAACATCAACAGAGAAAATGTTACTGTTGTCTTTTGATATGTGTGGATTGCTCCCTGCATAAATCCCATTTATTTCACACTAACCAACTTCTTTGTGTATTATTAAAAAGTGCTAATTTAGGATTTTTCTGTTTTGACATGCAAAACCTTTTGCCAGTTTTGAGTCCTTTTAAAAACATGCAATGATTTTATTGAACGAGATATAGTCCAATATAGAAGCTTAGATTTCTTTAGTTCAAAAATGAAGAATTATGTTTTAAAAATGTTTTGTTATTTTTTCCCATACTAAGTCATCAGTACATTTTGCCAAAACATTACCAAACCTCATCTGAGATATGAAGATATAAAGTCAATTATTGTCACATGAAATATTTGGATAAATGTTAGCAAATTTAAATAGTCAAAATTTTAATATTTTCTATGGATGAAGAAAATATTTGAAAAAAACACATTTTGTAATCTCAAGGAAGCCAATCCAATCAAAAATTATTTTTATTAATGACTGGTTCATTTACATTCCCTTTAAATTATGAAAGTACAGATGCAGCATTAGCTAATTAAAGTCTGTCAATTAATCACTTAGAGTAATTACTTGTCACTATAAAGAATTATGAATATCTTAGTGAAAAAGAAAAGAATTTTCATTGTAATTTAGGATTTTTAAATATACCATTTAATGATTTCACATTCTACAAGCACCCAGCAATCTTGTGGTGAATGCATCTGTGGTGAGTGGGTCAATAAACTCCATGGGTTCTTAAACACACATGATGAAGTGCTGGCACATCACGAGATGATCAGCCAATGGCAATATGATTCATTGTTAATTTTTCACCTTGGTCAGACACCTTTAAAATTAGTGAAATCCTCTCTTATAATTAGTTTCTATGAATAGTAACTTTCTATTAGAGAATAGTTTTCCCTTGAAATATTACTTCACATTCATTAAAAAGCATTCTCCTATCTTTTCAAAGTCTAATGCCTAGAACGACATTTGCCTTTAAAAATGTGTTTCTTTCAGAACAGATATTTTCTGTACCTTTTTACACTGCAGAGTAAATGTTAAACTTTAGAGTTTGCTCTTCATTGATTTATTTTTTTATTTACCTATGTGTGTGGAAATTATACTCGCACAATTTCTGTATATATAATGATTTCTTTTGCTAACTATTTCCATTTTGTTTGACATTTATTGTACTTAACAATACATCTGCAGTCAATGTCTTTTATGACATTAATTTATTGAATAAAAAGATTACTTTATGAAATCATGCAGCCAAGAAATAAAGTTAACATCTGTTATCTTTCCTTTTAAATTTTATTACAATGTATGCTTTCTAATTATTTCAAGCAAATTTAACTAGGTTATATACCTGCTTTACTGAAAGACTGTTTTTGTTCATTTTTCTGAAATAGCATTTTTTCCCCTTTGATGGTAAAAATGTAATAACAATACATTATTTTTTACAGTGATAGGATTTTTATAATTTTGTAAAAAAGGTAGAAATGTAAGCCCACAACCTAAAATGAAAGCTATTATGTGCATATGCAAAGATTCATATATAACTTTTTATAATCATATTATCCAAACAATTTTGTCTTCTGATTACTTTTCATATCATTTAATACAGGTTTTCATGTTTTAGAATTGGCTTTATGATTTTAACTTTAATTATTGTCCAATATTCCATGAGTTCAATGCAATACAATCTAGTTTTTCATTTGTTTTGGGATATTTAGGTTGTTTTCATTTATTTAGTTATAATATTTATGTTTCCTTCATTGCATTATATCAGTGAAGCAAATTCATTTATGCAATCATCCTGTTTATCTCTTGAAAAAAATATTTCTCTGGGATAAATTCTATACAGTGGCACGCTTAATCAATGTGAACATGAACATTGAAAATATTTTTGGTATATTGTTTCAAGCAATGAATAATCTATTTTATCAAATTCAGTAGTTTACTGGCATGAAATATTCTGTAAATTAGTGTTTGAGGCAATACACTAGTTTTTAAATAGTAACTCAAAACTTTTAATTTTTATATCCTGATTACTGGCAATAGTAACCTTATTTTTAGATATTATTTACCATTTGTAATTCTATTTCTACTGTTTGTATTATTTGCTCATTTACATGAGATTAAACTTTTCATATTTATTAAAATAATCCTTTAAAATTAATTCTTAATAAAAATATATCCTCAGCCTATTGATTCCTTTTCATTAAATTATTTTCATATAGAAAATCTGAAATATAATCATATCAGTGCTTTTCTGTGTGATACTTTTCAATCTCTGTAACTTTCAAAAGTTATTATTTTATAAACTGATAAATATTCCATTTTCCTTATACTGTATTTTGTATATTTTTATATGCAATTTATTAATTCACCATGATTCCATACTAATATTTTACTCCTTTGTTTAATTGTTATAGGCAGATACCATTACATTGTGTATTCACGAAAGACTATCATTTCAGAGAACTAGATGTGTTATTTTGATTTTACTCAAACAATTCAAAGGAAGTATCCCTTTTTTACCCCCACCAAAACTTTTCCTTCTTTTGACCTGTATAGTCTAGTTTCAGCAACATTGAAAAAAAAATGTGTTTACATTTATCAATTAAATAACATAAAAATTTTATTATAGAAATAAAAATAGATGACTCTTATATTTACATTCTACTACTCTTTGTTCCTGCATTGCTAGAATAACTTAAATACATGTAATTACGTAACAAATCTCACTTAAAAATCACTTAATCATTGAAAAGTCCTAAAATCTCTGTTATTTCTACTATGGATTTTCCAAGTTTTATCTAGGGAACACTTTGTCAAGGATTTCAAATTTTCCAACTTACAAAATGATGTATTACTTATAAGGATAATTACTGCACTTAATTTAGATATCTTTTATACTTCTAAGTAATCTATATTAGAATAATCTATAATAGTTATAAATATATATAACATACAGTATATGGTTTTATACAACAATGTATAGTTATATACTAAACTGAATGATATGTAGCTAACAGCATAATGTATATTGTGTATTATATACTGATATAATAATAATTATAATATAATTAATATGTGTCAAACACTTTTTTGTTCCATTTTACATTTTTACCTTTACCTTAATAAATAGTTGTTAATAATGTCAAAATAATTTAATATTTGTAAATGTTAAAAGTCATAATAATGAAGCTATTTGTAGGCTACAAACACCCCCAAACTTCATATGTTGATGCTATTTTTATTTATATGCCCATAAGTAATCCAGTTTTAAAAATTATTTTCAGTAATATATTTCTTATAATCAATACGTGGTTTAAGCTTGAGAGTTAGGGAGTTCTTTTATATGCCTACTAAAATCCTACTTTTTAATTTTTGATTTAGATTTCATAATCCCGATTGTAGGAACATGATATTCTTTGTACCAGTGCAATGAAGGAGAATAGAATAAATCAAAGGAAAATTACAGAGCATGTATAAATTAATACACAAGTTTCAAATTTTTGGTGACATGGAGCACTCTTTTTAGGATTAGCGATTATACCACTGATAAAGTCAAGATATTGAGAACATTTCTGTAATAGTGTAATCCTTCACACGTCACTCACTTCACTTACACCATCCTGTCTTTATCACATCCTAGAAATAAGCACGTTAGGCTTTCTTTCTGGTTTTTCAATCTCTAAAGAGTATTCTGATATAAAACCAGATGGCTTAGGCCTGTATGGCCAAAGCCAGACTCTCAACAGACACACCTAGAGAACCACAGTTTCCCAGAGCTAACCCCATACCTACTAAATCAGGAACTCCAAATTGAGAAAAGGTATTATTGAAAAATATCCTCACTGATTTTTATAGTTTTCTAGTATATAGGTGAAGATCACTGCCTGAGAAAGAAATAATAGTGGCCTCTATCTCCAAAGCTCAAACACGTAGAGAAATGAAGGAAAGGAACCAGCCTGTTACCTGACCAATCAATCAATATTATTTATTACATGAATTTTGTTTATAAAGTAATGTGTCTGAATGCAGTGTCAGTTACCTAAAAAAAAGACAGCATAAGCCTAGGTCCCAAGTGCCATAATCTATATGGAGAGAGAAAGATGATATTTAAGTAGTAAGCAATATCGGAGACAAGTAAAGTTAAAAATCACACACACACACACACACACACACACACACACATACACACAAATGAATACAAGTTAAATAAGGGAACTCTGAATAAGATCAGTGGAGTATTATCAATGTCAATTCTCGGTGTGATCTCTCTCTATTATTTATTTTAATTGTAGGCGAATCTACAATTATCGCAATAAAAACTTTAATTCAAAATTAGTTAAAAACTGGTTTGGACACATATCATCAGAGCTTGGAGGAGAATAAGATCATATACAAATAATGTGTTCACAGAAGGCATTAGTTAGGACCCAGAATTTTAGCTAGACTTTTAAAAATGAGCACTGTTAAAGAGAGAGGAGGAAGTAAAACATTCAAATCAGAAAACTTAGGAAAAGCAGTCAGTGAGAAAATGAGGTCAGTTTTCAGCAGAGAGAAGTCAAATTTGGTGGGAGCTTGGTTTCAGATGAGACAATCCTGTATTCTAAGACTATCCTCATAGTCAAAGTCAGAAGTCACAAGTCAGAGTTAGAAGGATTTTATTCTGTATGAAATGTGGAGCCAATCATACTTAGCTGAAACTCTTGGATTTTGACTTTATTTTTGATAAGAGAGTACAAATCAGCAATACTTGAAATTTCTTGATTCTTCCTGGAGTCCTTCTGTCTTCTAACCACATATAAATTATTGCATAATATTGTCCATACCCACACCAAAACTTCTAATCCCATTTTACTGATCCAGATTATATTTACAATCACGTATATTTATTTAATCACATAACAAACAAACAACAACCTATAAGTGATCATACTTTGAAGAATAAACGATAGACAAAATAAATATGGAACTAGAACAGCTAGGAGATCGAATACACTGTCTTGCTCCATTTTCGAAATGAGCTAAGTACTGAAAACTCTTTCCAAATTACGCATATATTCCATCATGGAATGATGTTAGATATAACATTATATAAGCATTAGATATAAGCATTCATCTTACAAAGAAGTATTGTTACAGCTCTGTCAGGTGGAAAGAATAACAAGTGATAATACTTTGTATAGGATATTCTCAATGGAGGTAAAACTAAAATAAGAAAAAAAAATGCCTGTCACATAGTGAAATAATAAAAATAATACCTGTGCTTAAAATCTGCACATTCTTGGGACCTTTAAAATTTAGGAAATTTAGCAACATAAAAGATGATAAATTTCTAATTTTACCATATAAGATATTTAAAAACAGGATATAATTTCAGTGTTCATAATTAGAGAAACTTAGATATAAATATTTATGTTGCAGCTCTTTTTTAAACTTCAAATTAAATCTGAATGCAATACAAATTAGATGTAAAACTTCCAGACCATGAGGGAAAAATAACATAGTTAAGAATTATAATGTTCCGGGGGACCTTCAAGATGGCGAAGGAGTAAGACGTGGAGATCACCTTCCTCCCCACAAATACATCAAAAATACATCTACATGTGGAACAACTCCTACAGAACACCTACTGAATGCTGGCAGAAGACCTCAGACTTCCCAAAAAGCAAGAAAATATCAACGTACCTAGGTAGGGCAAAAGGAAAAAGAAAAAAACAGAGACAAAAGAATAGGAACGGGACCTGCACCTCTGGGAGGGAGCTGTGAAGGCAGAAAAGTTTCCACACACCAGGAAGCCCCTTCACTGGTGGAGACGGTGGGGGGAGGGGGCAGGTAGGGGGGAAGCTTCGGAGCCACGGAGAAGAGCGCAGCAACAGGGGTGCAGAGGGCAAAGCAGAGAGATTCCTGCACAGAGGACCGCTGCCGGCCAGCACTCACCAGCCCGAGAGGCTTCTCTGCTCACCTGCTGTGGTGGGTGGGGGCTGGGAGCTGACGCTCAGGCTTCAGAAGTCAGATCGCAGGAAGAGGACTGTGGTTGGCTGCGTGAACACAGCCTTGAAGGGGGCCAGTGTGCCACAGCTAGCCGGGAGGGAGTCCGGGAAAAACTCTGGACCTGCCTAACAGTAAAGAGACCATTGTTTCAGGGTGTGTGAGGAGAGGGGATTCCTTCCCTGTCTGCCCACAGAGAAATACACAGCAGATGAAGGAGCAAGGTAAAAACCCACCAGACCAAACAAATGAAGAGGAAATAGGCAGTCTACCTGAAAAAGAATTCAGAGTAATGATAGTAAAGATGATCCAAAATCTTGGAAATGGAATGGAGAAAATACAAGAATCATTTAACAAGGACCTAGAAGAACTAAAGAGCAAACAAACAATGATGAATAACACACTAAATGAAATTAAAATTCTCTGGAAGGAATCAATAGCAGAATAACTGAGGCAGAAGAACAGATAAGTAACCTGGAAGATAAAACAGTGGAAATAACTACTGCAGAGCAGAATAAAGAAAAAAGAATGAAAAGAATTGAGGACAGTCTCAGAGACTTCTGTGACAACATTAAACCCACCAACAATCGAATTATAGGGGTCCCAGGGTCTGAGAAAATATTTGATGAGATTAGAGTTGAAAACTTCCCTAACGTGGGAAAGGAAATAGTCAATCAAGCCCACGAAGTGCAGAGAATCCCATACAGGATAAATCCAAGGAGAAACACACCAAGACACACATTAATCAAACTATCAATAATTAAATTCAAAGAAAAAATATTAAAAGCAGCAAGGGAAAAACAACAAATAACACACAAGGGAAACCCCATAAGCTTAACAGCTGATCTTTCAGCAGAAACTCTGTAAGCCAGAAGGGAGTAGAAGGACATATTTAAAGTGATGAAAGCGAAAAAACTACAACCAAGGTTACTCTACACAGAAAGGATCTCATTAAGATTTGACGGAAAAATTAAAACCTTTACAGACAAGCAAAAGTTAAGAGAATTCAGCACCACCAAACCAGCTTTACAACAAATGCTAAAGGAACTTCTCTAGGCAGGAAACACAAGAGAAGGAAAAGACCTACAAAAACAAACCCAAAACAATTAAGAAAATGGTAATAGGAACATACATATCAATAATTACCTTATTTAGGTGGATTAAATGTTCCAACCAAAAGACAGAGACTGGCTGAATGGATACAAAAACAAGACATGTATATATGCTGTCTACAAGAGACCCACTTCAGACCTAGGGACAAACACAGACTGAAAGTGAAGGGGGGTTGGAAAAAGATATTCCATGCAAATGGAAATCAAAAGAAAGCTGGAGTAGCAATTCTCATATCAGACAAAATAGACTTTAAAATAAAGACTGTTACAAGAGACAAAGAAGGACACTACATAATGATCAAGGGATCAATCCAAGAAGAAGATACAATTGTAAATATTTATGCACCCGACATAGGATCACCTCAATACATAAGGCAAATGCTAACAGCCATAAAACGGGAAATCGACAGTAACACAATCATACTAGGGGACTTTAACACTCCACTTTCACCAATGGACAGATCATCCAAAATGAAAATACATAAGGAAACAACAAGCTTTAAATGACACATTAGACAAGATGGACTTAACTGGTATTTATAGGACATTCCATCCAAAAACAACAGAATACACTTTCTTCTCAAGTGCTCACAGAACATTCTCCAGGATAGATCATATCTTGGGTCACAAATCAAGCCTTGGTAAATTTAAGAAAATTGAAATTGTACCAACTATCTTATCCGACAACAACGCTATGAGATGAGGTATCAATTACAGGAAAAAAATCTGTATAAAATAGAAACACATGGAGGCTAAACAATACACTACTAAATAACCAAGAGATCACTGAAGAAATCAAAGAGGAAATTAAAAAAATACCTAGAAACAAATGACAATGAAAACACGACACCCAAAACCTATGATATGCAGCAAAAGCAGTTCTAAGAGGGAAATTTATAGCAATACAATCCTACCTCAAGAAACAAGAAACATCTCAAATAAACAACCTAACCTTACACCTAAAGCAATTAGAGAAAGAAGAACAAAAAACCCCCCAAAGTTAGCAGAAGGAAAGAAATCATAAAGATCAGATCAGAAATAAATGAAAAAGAAATGAAGAAAACAGTAGCAAAGATCAATAAAACTAAAAGCTGGTCCTTTGAGAAGATAAACAAAATTGATAAACCATTAGCCAGACTCATCAAGAAAAAAAGGAGAAGACTCAGAACAACAGAATTAGAAATGAAAAAGAAGCAGTAACAACTGACACTGCAGAAATACAAAGGATTATAAGAGACTACTACAAAAAACTATATGCCAATAAAATGGACACCTGGAAGAAATGGACAAATTCTTAGAAAAGTACAACGTTCCAAGACTGAACCAGAAAGAAATAAAAAATATAAACAGACCAATCACAAGCACTGAAATTGAAACTGTGATTAAAAATTTCCAACAAACAAAAGCCCAGGACCAGATGGCTTCACAGGTGCATTCTATCAAATATTTAGAGAAGAGCTAACACTAATACCTCTCAAATTCTTCCAAAATATAGCAGAGGGAGGAACACTCCCAAACTCATTCTATGAGGCCACCATCACCCTGATACCAAAACCAGACAAAGATGTCACAAAAAAAGAAAACTACAGACCAATATCACTGATGAATATAGATGCAAAAATCCACAACAAAATACTAGCAAACAGAATGCAACAGTGCATTAAGATGATCATACACCATGATCAAGTGGGGTTTATCCCAGGAATGCAAGGATTCTTCAATACACACAAATCAATCAATGTGATACACCATATTAACAAACTGAAGGATAAAATCATATGATCATCTCAATAGATGCAGAACAAGCTTTCAACAAGATTCAACGCCCATTTATGATAAAAAACCCTCCAGAAAGTATGCATAGAGGAAACTAACCTCAACATAATAAAGGTCATATATGACAAACCAACAGCCAACATCATTTTCAATGGTGAAAAACTGAAACCATTTTCTCTAAGATCAGGAACAAGACAAGGTTGCCCACTCTCACCACTATTATTCAACATAGTTTTGGAAGTTTTAGCCACAGCAATCAGAGAATAGAAAGAAATAAAAGGAATCCAAATCAGAAAAGAAGAAGTAAAGCTGTCACTGTTTGCAGATGACATGATACTATACATAGAGAATCCTAAAGATGCTACCAGAAAACTACTAGAGCTAATCAATGAATGTGGTAAAGTAGCAGGATACAAAATTAATGCACAGAAATCTCTTGCATTCCTATTCACTAATGATGAAAAATCTGAAAGACAAATTGAGGAAACACTCCCATTTACCATTGCATCAAAAAGAATAAAATACCTAGGAATAAACCTACCTAAGAAGACAAAAGACCTGTATGCAGAAAACTATAAAGACACTGATGAAAGAAATTAAAGATGATACAAACAGATGGAGACATATACCATGTTCTTGGATTGGGAGAATCAACATTGTGAAAATGACTATACTACCCAAAGCAATCTACAGATTCAATGCAATCCCTATCAAGCTACCACTGACATGTTTTCACAGAACCAGAACAAAAAATTTCACAATTTGTATGGAAACACAAAAGACCCTGAATAGCCAAAGCAATCTTGAGAATGAAAAACGGAGCTGGAGGAATCAGGCTCCCTGACTTCAGAGTATATTACAAAGCTACAGTAATGAAGACAGTATGGTACAAGCACAAAAACAGAAATATAGATCAATGGAACAGGATAGAAAGCCCAGAGATGAACCCACGCACATATGGTCACCTTATCCTTGATAAAGGAGGCAAGAATATACAATGGAGAAAAGACAGCCTCTTCAATAAGTGGTGCTTGGAAAACTGCACAGCTACATGTTAAAAAATGAAATTAGAACACTCCCTAACACCATACAAAAAAATAAACTCAAAATGGATTAAAGACCTAAATGTAAGGCCAGACACTATTGAACTCTTAGAGGAAAACATCGGAAGAACACTCTTTGACATAAATCACAGCAAGATCCTTTTTCTCCCACCTCCTAGAGTAATGGAAATAAAAAAAAAATAAACAAATGGGACTCAAACTTAAAAGCGTTTGCACAGCAAAGGAAACCATAAACAAGCTGAAAAGACAACCCTCAGAATGGGAGAAAATATTTGCAAATGAAGCAACTGACAAAGGGTCAATTTCCAAAATGTACAAGCAGCTCATGCAGCTCAATATTAAAAAAAGAAACAACCCAATCCAACAATGGGCAGAAGTTCTAAATAGACATTTCTCCAAAGAAGATATACATATTGCCAACAAACAGATGAAAGAATGCTCAACATAACTAATTATTAGAGAAATACAAATCAAGAGACTACAATGAGGTATCACCTCATACCAGTCAGAATGGCCATCATCAAAAAATCTACAAACGATAAATGCTGGAGAGAGTGTGGAGAAAAGGGAACCCTCTTTCACTGTTGGTGGGAATGTAAATTGATACAGCCACTATGGAGAACAGTATGGAGGTTCCTTATAGACTAAAAATAGAACTACCATATGACCCAGCAATCCCACCACCGAGCATATACCCTGAGAAAACCATAATTCAAAAAGAGACATGTACCACAACGTTCATTGCAGCACTATTTACAATAGCCAGGACATGGAAGCAACCTGAGTGTCCATTGACAGATGAATGGATAAAGAAGATGTGGTACATATATACAATGGAATATTACTCAGCCATAAAAGGAAACGAAATTCAGTTATTAGTAATGAGGTGGGTGGACCTAGAGTCTGTCATACAGAGTGAAAGAAGTCAGAAGGAGAAAAACAAATACCGTATGCTAACACATATATATATGGAATCTAAATTAAAAAATGGTTCTGATGACCCTAGGGCCAGGACAGGAATAATGATGCAGATATAGAGAATGGAGTTGAGGACATGGGGATGGGGAAGGGTGAGCTGGGATAAAGTGAAAGAGTAGCATTGACATATGTACACTACCAAATGTGAAATAGATAGCTAGTGGGAAGCAGCTGCATCGCACAGGGAGATCAGCTTGGTGCTTTGTGACCACCTAGAGGGGTGGGATAGGGAGGGTGGGAGGGAGGCGCAAGAGGGAGGGGACATGGGGATATATGTATACATATAGCTGATTCACTTTGTTATACAGCAGAAACTAACACAACACTGTAAAGCAATTATACTCCAATAAAGATGTTAAAAAATATAAAAATAAAACAGTGAGCCCTCCAAGGAAAAAAAAATATAATAAGATACCCATTTGTATCTATCAGTTGGACAACAACTAAAAATTTTCATGATGCCAAAAAAATAAATAAATAAATAAAGCCTAAATTGAATGTATAAAGCAATAATTAAGAGGTTAATTCCAAATATTTCAGTTAGACAATAAATATAAATCATTTATATTTAAATATAAACTTCTCTTGGGGCTTCCCTGGTGGCGCAGTGGTTGAGAGTCTGCCTGTCAATGCGGGGGACACGGGTTGGAGCCCTGGTCTGGGAAGATCCCACATGCCGCGGAGCAACTAGGCCCGTGAGCCACAATTACTGAGCCTGCGCGTCTGGAGCCTGTGCTCCGCAACAAGAGAGGCCGCGATAGTGAGAGGCCTGCGCACCGTGATGAAGAGCGGCCCCCACTTGCCGCAACTAGAGAAAGCCCTCGCACAGAAACGAAGACCCAACACAGCCATAAATAAATAAATTAAAAATAAATAATTAAATAAATAAATAATAAATATAAACTTCTCCATTAGAGGGGAATTTACACTACTTGGCAAAAAATTACCTACCTATAATTATGCATTGAATGCGTCAGTGTCAGGCAATTTGAATCCCAGGATGAAAAAAAAAAAAAAGGCGCATGTCCCTGACATCATGAATTTGAGAGTCTAGCACAAGGTTATCCAAATATGCCTATTTTTAAAAATCATGAAGCATTTGCTAAAAATACAGATTTTCATGAATAATATATAGAATCTAAATTCTAAGGTGTAGTAATTTTTAATAGGGTCAGAAATCTTTATTTTTAACAAATATACCAGGTGATATTAAGGATTAAGCAAGTTTGGAAAATACTTGTCTATTGACTTTAGTTATTGACTACTAGCCTAAAATATACATGTAAGGTCTCCTGATATTCTATGAACAATAACTTAGGTTGCCTGGTCATGGGGTCAGTGACCTAGGTTGTAAGTCCTGTTTTCTCATCATTTTGATCACACTGACCAATGACTGAGTTGATAAATCCAGCCTCACAGTCCTTCACTATGATGCTTCTCAGAGCTCTTACCTGGAGAGAAGTAAACTTTTGTATTTTTTATTCCTTTTTTACTCTGGCTGTTTGGTGCAGAAATAAACACTTCCTAGAAGAATCCCGGTTTAAAGAACTAGAATTTGGAAGAAGGAAATTTTCCCAATTTATTGTTTTTTACTGCAGTGATAATTTATTTCTGGTAGTTTATTTTTATTTTTATAAGTTCTTTACTATTGGCCACTTATTACGATATGCTTCTCACTGGTTCAGCTGCATCAAAAGGAGTGGGTAAAATAAAAATTATGATAATTAAGGTGATCCCAGAGCCTCAGAACCCAAAATTCTGACCTAGTAAGCATGGTTTGGGAAATAGTCAAATATAGTACACTACCACCCTCCAGTTGATTCTAATGCACAGTCATGTTTTGGAAACACTTCTAGGAGGCCAGCAATTTTTCTGGATGGTTACACTTCCTCTTTAGCTGACAAACAGTACAGTCACATTGTATAAGGAAAAACATAACTTTAGAAAATGACTATGCTGGTCTAGATGCAGGTATTTTATATTTACATTTCTCAGGTTGGTAATTTTCATGTGTGTCATATATGTAACTATATAGATATGTAAATACACACACATGCATTGCCTGGACAAATAATGGCTACAATACAAATTGAGGGGTGAGACCCATCCTCTCCTCTGATTCACTTTGTTTACTGTGGTTATAGAACTCTGGTAGATAGATTTATATCACTGGGCAGGAAAAAAGGGAGTATTCATATCTGAAGGAAACAAATGTACCAAGAAAAAAATCATATCCAATACTCATATTTGATAATTCTCCCTGTAGAATGACAAGATCACCCCACAATTATACCACACTAAAAATTACAATTTAAAAGCTCTCTGACACATGTATCCATACACAGACCTTATCATTAAATGTCGGTGCTTTACTCTCAAATATTAACAGAATAGACATTGGATTATCTAGTCTGAAAGATAATATAAATAAATCAAATCAAACAAACAACAAAAAATGAAAACATCTAGTAGGAAATGGAAATAATAGAGAAGAAAGAATCAACACACAATTCACAAAGTGATAAGATATTACATTCATGAAATAAAAACAAGTTATTACAGAAGAAAGGTATATAATCAGAAAACAGCAGAAAGCTCTCCTAAAAGTTAAAAATACAAAAGCAGAAATTGAAAATTCAACACAATGTTTAAAAGAAGTCAAGAAAATTTTCTAGGAAAGAGAACAAAAAGAGAATATCACAGGAAATGTGGTAAGTAAAAGTCAATGAATTTAAGCATCTAATTAGGAGTTCTGATAAATTAATATGAGCTCCAGAAATAAACACATTATCAGAGAATGATAAAAGAAAATCATTCAATGGAGAAACCTGAGTTTTCCAGATTAAAATCTGTATCTATCTATCTATCTATCTATCTATCTATCTATCTATCTATCTATCTATCTATCATCTATCTATGGCCTACCACAAAAAGTGAGGGTAACAGTGGAAAAGGACCATGCTATCAAATATCTTACTGATATTTCATTTCATAACCAAGGTTAAAAGAGAAGACATCTTGTGTGTGTATGCGTGTGTGTGTGTGTGTGTGTAAGTGTATGTGTGATAGACGGAAGGGAGAGAAACAAAGAGAGAGAGACACTAAATGGGGTAAGAAAACAAATGGAATATCAGGAGACCCATCTAACAGAATGAACAAAGAGAAAAGAGAAAATCGAAGAGAGGAAATCTTCAATGAAATAATTCCAGAACATTTCCTAGAACTGAAGAACATGATTTTACATATTATAGAAGCCGAACTAAAATGCCCAGCAAAAACAGATTTTTAAAAGATCTATACTAAGGTGCATTTTTATGATTTTTCAAAACAGAGAGAGAAAAAGAAGATCCTTAAACCTTTCCAAGAAGCAGCAGAAGGGAGGAAGGGAACCTATGAAGAAAATACATAAGCTACGTGAAAGATAAATTCTCACTCTATCCATTTGCTTTTGAATAGCTTATCACACTGTACTTTTTCACTGATTCTAATTACAATATATCCTATTTCACATAAAGAGTACAATAAAGAGGCAAGGTCAGGGTGAGGGAGGGTAGGCTATGTGGATGAGGAACTATAGACTTTTTTGTTTCACCTTTGCTTTTCTCTAAGAAACTCTGAATACTGTTTTTTCTTTAATCCTAAAATGAACTGATCATTTTAAGATTCAGTTCTCAGTTTGGCTTTGAAGTTTCCTTTTCGACTTTAATTACCTTTGATGGTAGGGTAAGAATCTTTTGCACAGAAGAGTTTATATACTTAGGTTAATATAGCATAAATTAAGAAGAAAAAGAAGAAAAAACTTTTGCTTGAAGCAGCATTTTAAATTGTAAGGACACATCACATTGACACACACTCAATAATAACATTGAGCAGCTTTTAACTAAGCTGGTAAGTGCTCTTCTTCCCCACCCCCACCCTGGAGACAGCTGCCCCTTCCAGCTCATGTACTGTGTTTTGGTGATAGACTGATGTCTTTATTTAGGGAGTTATAAAGAATTGCTTCTAGTCATCAGCAGTTTCAAAAACTAGCCATTGAAGGCGGGATAAAGCCTATTCAGAAGATGGATGACAGCTTTTCATTTGAGGATCATACAGGATATTTCCTTCTATAAAAACAGATTCTGCAGTGTAGCTTGAGACTTACATTTTGCAAGGAATCACCGCTCTAAAAGATGACACTGGAAATTGAAGACGGAAAGACAGAGACTTTCTTTTCATGTAAAAAGGAACACACATGACAAACTTGTCTCAAATCAAATTATACTATTTGCCATGCAAAAGAGGTCTCTGAAACCTGTGCTTACCATTACCATAGTTTTCTGGAGCATCAAATTTTAGGAATAAATGGCTAAATTATCTTATTTAAATAAGCATTTTGTTCTCTAGGACCTAATTCTGTTTAATGCCAATGATTAGAAAAAAATAGTTTATAACTAGGTAAAAGGAAAGAGAAGCGTGTCATAAGTATGAATGCACAGAGTATTGCTTTATGTTATCTTCTATTATTTAATAAAATGACAAAAATTCTCAATCAATTAGTAAAACAGGAAATACATAAATGCTACCAAACCTGATTAATTTTCGATGATGGTATTTTTCTGATTAATTATTTAGCAATTGACACCAGTTGGCACCCCCTGATAATATTTCTATACAGGTTCTGGTCAGCAATTTTTTTTTAAGTTTCTCTGTGTTGTCCATTTCTGAATCTCCTCTGTATTAAATCCTACATAAACCTAAGCTAATTCAAGTCCAGCATTTGATTTGAATACGGGATACCACTGTTCCCTTCCCCAAGTTTTAAACAGTACCTTGGGATTCCCACTCATGTTCTACAGTCCAAAAGCTGGAGGTATTACTCTTTTTTTTTTCCTTTTTTTTTTTCTTTTTACCTATCACATCTACCAATAATAAAATGTTTTATTTTCTGCTATAGGCTGTTGTTATAAGTACCTATCTTTTAATGTAAAGAGAGTGGTTTTTAACTCTTAAATATTTTAGAATGTTTTAATTCTAAGATTACATTCCCTCTGTAGTGGGTACAAAATTTATCCACCAAACTAAATTGGCAAGAAATGTGACATTACATTTCAAAAATGCAATTCAGTGCCCTATTTCAAGGCTTCATTCCATCAGGTGTCTGGAACCTAGTTCTGTCCATCCAGAATACCCCCAGCACTCACACTCTCACCTACTTTCATTGAGCTGCATCTATATCCAGATAGCCTTTGCTACCCCAAGTGAATGATCAGGCCACCCAAGATGGCTGTTCTCTTGCTCTCTGTACATCCCTGCTGGACTGGTGCCTGCTTCATTTACACCCTACTCAGGTGACTGACCTTCCCACATACTTGTCCCTGGCCCCAGCTAGTGACTGCTCTAATCTTTAGATCAAAATATCTTTAGATCAGAATATCGCTTATCAAAGGGGCGATGAGGGGCATGCCCCTCTGCTAGTTTCCCTGGTAACCTATAAGCCAACCTGAAGTCAATTCCCGCTGTAACGGGTAGCGTTCACCCTCCCCTGGTAGCGAAGACTGATACCATGTTCTGCCGGCCATCTGCCACACGGTGCAGTGTTGCTTCAGGACCTTGCTTCAGACATGTAAGATCCCCCAATCCATTAAACCATTGACGTCTCTGTCGCTAACTCTGGGCTCTTCCTTCTACCTCAATGCTGGGCAAGTACAAGGCTTGCAGGCCTGCAGGGTGCAACTCAACACCAAGGCATTGGGTAGAATGCCTTTTCCTTGAACTGTGTCATCTCTACATACTGGCATTCATAAAACATCCTTGTCCCCACCTAGTCTTCAGGGTTGCTGATGTGTTTGTTCCTTGTTCCTGAATGCAAGCCTTTTCTCAGTCCAGCTTTCTTTCAACCACTTCTGCACCACACTGAAGGTTGCCTGGAACTCTTTCAGGCTGCTTGAGGCTCTTTACCATCTTTGTAATACCATACTCCAGCACACACAGAAGCAGGGTTGCAGATAAAACTGAGGCTCTCTAGCCCACTGTCATTTCATGACATGGGGGAATTGAATTTTTGCTGTGCCTTCAGGTTTTTGCTATAAGTAGGGTACAGGGACCCTCTGCTATTTGATAGAACTTTAAAACTTTAAAACTTTCTGGGATTACTTAGCCAGGAAGACTTTAAAACTATTTTAATACTATACCTAGACCTTGAATTTTGAACACCAAAAATGACGGGCTTAATTTATTTAACTGTGTTTAGCTCTAAGAACATCTTCTTAAGAAGACAGAAGACTTACGGTTTACCTAAGGGAACAGGGGGAAGGTCATAGGTTTAAATAAATACAGATGGGGGAGAATTCACATAAATGAATTTATTGAGATATTATCCCACCACATACTAAGTTTTAGTTGATCACCATATTTGTAATGTGTGTGTGTGTGTTTTTAAACAGGCCCCTTCTTTTTTAATTGGATGAAATTCATTAGCTAGATATAGAACATAGTATCACACAGAATTAAGTTAATTTCAAATGGTGGTTCAGTACTTTGATTAATAGGTAACCTGGTAAACATTAAAAAAAATACTTTACTTTCCACATCTGCAAAATAGGAGTAATAACACCTAAATATTGAATGTCAGGAAGATTAGATGTTAGACTACATATAAAAAATTTTGGCAACATTGGTAAATGGCAGCTATGTAGGCTAGCAAAGCACTTTCATACATTTGTAGGAGGCTTTAGCAAAGAGGTGTTAACAGATTGAAACTGCCTGTTACATAGGATATTTTAGAACAGGTTATTATGAAGATTACTTTTAGAAGCAAATTATTCTATATCTAAATACTGAGTGTCCTTAATCCTCTTATCCTGCTTTATTGTTCTTTATAGCACTTATCACTGTGTTTACATATTTTTTCAGTTGACAGTTGTCTCTCTCACCCATCATAATGGAATCCATATGAGCATGGAACTTTCTTATGCCCCTACTATGTCTCCAGCTCCAGGTACAGAGTACACAATTAATATTTATGTATTTGTTGAGAAAAAAGTAAAAAAGTAAGTGAACTAGTTTTATATTGATTAAATTTAGACACTCAAAATACACAAAACTTAAGAAATACGTGTATATGTTTGTTAATTAAGTTTTCATGATGGTGAACATGTAACATTTAAACTAAAAGAAAACAGTCTAAGCTTGTCTTTTAACATTCACCTGCTGCCACTAAGTAGCTTTCCTAGAGGCCAACTGGAGGTAGCTCTAAACAAAATGACGTAGTGCTAAGGAGAGAGCAAAAGCATCTTCCTGGTAGCATTTAAACTAGAAATTCTTTACCTGAGTAAACTCCTCCCATCACATCAACACAGTGAACTTTATAAAAGGAATGTTGAAGGGGGGACGTGGTTTCATACTTAGAAAACATCTGTTCTCACTAGATTAGAATTTCTACAGTTTGCTTGAGCCTATACATGTTTAGGCATTACCAAATAAGAACAGAAGAGTAGTAAAAGTGACTTGATAAATCTGAACATTTTTTACTGCTGAATTTTGAGCAATCACAGAGGAAGGGTAAGCCGTAGTGATCCAAGTGTTAGGACTCATGTAATAAGAAGGATTGATGACATCATGGAACTTGGGCTGCATGTGCCACGGATGTAGATCATCCCAAAAGACAGAAAGAAGGTATCAAGAGAAGAGAATACAAGCCAGAAATAGGACAATTAAGTGGGATCTTGGAAGATGGACACTGCAGATTCAATTCAACAAAGATAGAAAGGAGGCATCCAGGGACAAAACAGAATGCCACAGGCACATGGCCAGAAGAGTGCAGGGGTGTTTAAAGAATTGAGCAGGGGTATGTTACCAAATGTTTAACAATTGGCTCTTTGAAGAAAAAAACAAACAAATATTTGTTGCATTTGCCGATTTCCATGGTACAAATACCTCCACTGTGGCCTATGTCAAGCTAAAAATGTTTAAGGACTAGACTGCAAAATTCTTGAAAATGTGTCCCTTGGCTCAACCCACCAATTGTGGAGAGTAATCATATCTAGGTGAACATGTGGTGTGAGGGTCCTACTAGAAATATGAGCGAGAACATATGAAATTTCAGGCTAATGAATTCAGACTAACGAATTTGCTCTTTTTTCTGTAGGAAATAATGACCTGTAGTGGGCTTTGAGGGGTGCGATGTATTCAATCCAGACTATTCACAGGCTTTATACTGTTAGAATGAGGTTAATAATTATAAACTAAAAGCTAAAATAGAACCATATATTTCAGATTGCCAGAGTAAGTACACACTGAATGTATAAATGTATATAATGGGAAATAAATTCCTTTCATCATTTTTCTTTCCTTTTCCCTCTAGTGATATCTTTTTGAAATAAAATCTTGTATTAAAATAGATATTTTACTTCATTCTCTCATTCCTTTAACGCTGTTAAACTTACTTTTCTAAGAGGCTGCACTTGCCTTGGCAGAATGCAACTTCCCCATAAAAGAGAATGGAAAAAACAAAAATGCTGTTGCTTTGTTTGGCTCTGTATCTATCAATAAACATATTTTTATGTAATAGTTCTGGTTAGTTTTGTTATGCTTCCCAGAACATAGTCCTGTAACCATCCCTGATCTTATATTAGACTGTCTGCGGTAGAGGTGAGGAGGGAAAAAGAAAAATCAGAGGGAACTATGGAAAGGAAGGAAGAGGCAAGCAGAGAGGTGTCTCCCCAGGGAGTTGTTCACAGTTTCACTAAGGAAGCCCATTTCTTAACCTCCAAGATATGAAAATCCCCAGAGACAAATGTTAGCTCTTTAATATTTATATTTATTTATGTCTTGTTTCACCCAAATTAATGTGAACTCTTTGGACTTTGAAAGCTAAAGTAAATTTTTCTACCTTCTAGGAATTTTCCTGGAATCTATGTGCTGTGACATATGACAGGCCTGAAATCTAACTTATTAGTATCTCTAATGATCTTACTCAGAGTTTAAGCAATTTTCATTAAAATGCTCAACTCATCAAGTCATGGTAAATAATTTAAAAACTCCTTCACTTTTTTTCTCGATGAAAGACACGTAAAGCATAATTGGATGCTATTGTGGTAGACAGCACTTGGTATGATTATTCCTGACACTTTGCTTATCTTACTAACACACAGTGAAATCTTCAGATAAATAAAATAACAACTCACTTCCCTTTACAACAAAGAATATAGTCAGAGATAACAATGGGGAATTTTGAATCTCTGCTAAATTCATATGTTAATGAACAGCTGTGATGTTTCGCAGACACAAACTAAAGGGAATACAATTCCCAGGTTTCCATACAATCTAAAAACTTTTACAAAGACTCAAACTAAGAGATGAAAGCGAAAATATCAGTAGTTTTCACATTATGTCCATTTACCTTTATGGTTCTGAGTTGTCACTCTGCTTGGTTAAGACGGTCTAAATGTCGTATCAGTGCTTTTATTTATTTATTTTACACTCTTCTACCTTTATAAAAAAGTAGAAGTCCCCAGATACACAACGCTTTTCAGGTTGCTGTAATTGTTTACTTTTGCTCCATGGAAACATTAATGGCAAAAATGAGGGTACATCAGGAAGTAGTATTTAAATTAGCAACAATTACGTCAATGTATTCATAAATTAATTATGCCATTTGTTCACGCTTTTCCTCAATGCAGCAATGAGGTCTATGCACCAGCCAAAGTAATTAGTCAACAGATAAAACGATGACTAAGAGTCCTCCAAGAGCTCTCAGTCAGACACCTACTTTCAAAAACATATTCCCTGCCACCACAGATTTTAAAACTTAGTTGGGGAGGCAAGACGTATGTACATGAAACGTAAAATAACCACAAAATTTTGAAATTAGATACATTCTTAGAGTTCTTCTGTGACTAAGTCCTCTTGGAAATAACAGTGAGGATTTATGATTTTCCACCTTTTAGTATAAATTAACATAAAAAACTGATTCAGATACAAATATTACTTCCTTTACATTAGGCTAGGGTATATGCCACTTGATTTACTTTACTTCTAGTTGGTCTAACTGCTAATATGGTTTGTAAAGATTCATTCACTCTGACAGTCACACTGATAGAATATTTTCAATGAAAAGCAATTCAAATACTTCTCATTGTCTGTTCAGTCGGCTGTGCCATGAATATATAAATGCATCCAAATGATATTATGCTAATGAGATCTACCAAATGGCAGGTGCCATGAGAAATAGAACTTTTTTCAAGAACTATATATATATATATGTATATATATATATATATATATATATATATATATATATATGTATATGTATATCTGCTAGTATTTGATTTGAAAATAAATGAAGATATTTCAAAAACAGATGTGAGTTTATACTCACTGTAGCCTGTATCTGTACCCAACTTCTGGAGACCTGGAACATTTCTCAACAAACCACACCTACAATCTAGTCAAGGCATAACTTTATCATTTAACTTAGAAATCAGGCTATATGTATCATTTTTTTTATTTTTTAGTCAGAATCAGTGTTAAAAACTCCACAGTGTAACTACATAGAAGGCAGGGATACAATCTAACAGGTTTTGGGGACATACTACCATCTACAGAGCCAAATACAATAATAGTCTTAGTGAATATTTACACAGGCTTAATTTCATGGTAGAACTTCTTTAACCATTTCTCCTCAAACACTGCTGTTAAATCTTACTGCATCCGTTGGTTTTCCTCTCTTTTATTTTTAGCTTCTCTATGTCTACTAATTAATTCCCCAAGTCAACAAACATGCCCAAGACTCTTCTATATTAAAGAATTCTTCCTTGATCCTGGTCCCCTCTGACCACCCCCACCCACACACACACATTACCTCCACATTCCCCTTTCTGCATCTAATATTTGACTCCCTCTGAACGTTACTTCACAGAATCAGAACTGGGAAAATTCTTAGTGGACTTCTAATTGCCCAATTCAATATACAACTTTTAATTCTTTAATTTGACCTTTGTAGCATTTGAATATGTAGATAATTTCTTGAAATCAGCATATATTAGTCTTTACTCTGATTATCTTCTTACCTTTAAATCTTCCTTCCTCTCTTCATTAATCCTATATATTTGCCTATATCTTAATCTGGCATCCTCCAGATGCAGTCCTTTGTCTTCTTGGCAGTATCCTCCACACAAGTGACTTCAACCATCACTCAGATGAGGGGATCTAAATTTAAAGTGTATATAAAAACACAGAAAGAAGTTTCAAAATCTGATCTTGTGTCCCTGTCCCACAAATGTAGGTCAGTAGATCTGGATTGGGGCCATGGTCTCTGTAAATGGGGAGAAAAAGTCTTTGCGATACTCATATATGCTTCTGTTTGAGAAGCCATGATGATTATAGTTTTAGGTCTCTAAGTTCCAAACCCATACATAGATCTAACTGCCTACTGGGCATATGCACTGTAAGGACCCACAGATAGATCCAACTTGTCTTAGTCTAAAGCAAAAATCATCGTCTCCTCTGATGCAAAGCTACTGAATCTTCTATATTCCTTAACTCTGTCACTGGCATTACCATCCATATAATAACCCAAGTCAGAAATCTGGAGATATCGTTGATTCCTCCCTGTCTCTCACTTGGTCTTGTAAATTCTATCATCTTGCCCAATCCCAGATATAGTCCTTCCTTCCTTTCATTCCTAATGTTACCTTAGTTTACAATTTTCCTTCTGCATGAATGCTATTTCTTCTCATTTGACATGAGAAGACACACACACACACAGACACATATATATATTTCAGAATTCAGTTCAAACTCAGTTTTCTAATAATACCTGTCTTGACTTTTTTTTTTTGGCTGTGCCACACAGCTTATGGTATCTTAGCTCCCTGACCAGGGATTGAACCCAGGCCCTTGGCAGTGAAAGCAAAGAGTCCTAACCACTGGACTGCCAGGGAATTCCCTGTCTTGACTTCTTGACTGTCCTTTATACATTGTACACTGCCCTCCTTTCTCTAAAATAATATTCTTATTTGTGACTCTCAGTGTCCTCTACATATCTCTATCACTTTACCTGAAATTCTTAAAATGTCTATTTGAATATCTTTCTTTATATTAGGCTGAAATGCCTTGATGCAGGAACTATTATTAGCTGTTTTTGATTTCTGTTGATTAGCAGAATATCTGATCCACTGTAAAACCTTAAACAAATGTTTGATATGTATATGTGTGTATGTGTATATGTGCATTTAATGTTCACATGGATGTGTCTAAAGGCCTAATGTTGCTTTTATAATGCATAATTTTATACATTATTTGTAGATTTCTACATATATGATTTCTCTCTGAGATTGATATGTTATTTTTAGTTAATATATAACACACTAAAGTGTAAACATTTATAGCTTACTCAATTTCACACAGTACATCATTAGTAAAGTCAGAAAGCTATCCGTAAGTCTTCTTATCAAGTGCTATTTCAAATGGAAGAATAACGTCACAAATATCAGGAATACCAAGACATTTGCCACTGGTTTAAATGTGAGATTTGGAAGAATTTTCAATAGGCTACAATAAGGTTGTGAGTGTCTCCATTTAAATTCTGCTTGAGGATTTAAAACCATTTAAAACCACCTGTTTGTGCATTCTATTTCTCATGTTGCACACATAAATGTAAGTTTTTGCAAGCAAAAACAGATGCACTCCTAAAATGTGTCAGCACATTTTCAAAAGCCTACTGAAAATGTGTCCTCATATGTCTCCAGACTTTGTTATAACTTACATCAGTGAGCTGTATAAATTGGTTTCTTGAATATCCATTACTGCAAATTACCAGGCCAGGAAAATACCATATAAGAGCCTGTAAAATCTCACAAAATATAATATCTTTCTTAGGAAGAAGCTAAAGAGAACAAAGTTATGCTGGCACATTTTATCCCAGGGTGATCTCAGAAGTAAAGATGGCTTATTTTTAGAAAAAGAATGCATTAAAATAATTCATAGATAGTACTGTCCCTCTTACCCTCAAATACACCAGCTAATGTTGGGTGAGGTGAAGAAAGAGCAACTCTAGTTTTATTGTATGTCTTGTTACAAGTAGATGGGACAGAAGAGTAGAAGATTGGGGTATAGAGGAATAAGTAGTTCTTTTGGGGGCAAAGTATTCATTAGAATGATTGCAAAATTTCCAATCATGATAAAAAGAGTGAAAAGCAAGGATACATCAATCTGTAACATAACATTAATCTTTCCTCAGTTGGTAGTTCTTAGATAAGATCCATTAGTCTGTACTGAGCAAATTCTTAACTAGAAGGGAAAACACAGTACTCAAGTCTCACAAAGTTCACTAACGGATAACCAAGATGGGGTTAGATATGCTTCCCACTATTAAATGGCAAGCTGGAACATATCACTTGCTTCACTTTTTATCTCTGAATCCCTGCTCTACCAAACTCTGGAAGAAACTTATCACATGCATCCCTCTTTTTATTTCCCCATATATTTGTTTTTTGTTTGTTTTTACTGCATGTTTGCACTCTATCTTTAAACATATGCAACACCATCTCATATCAGTTCATTTTATTTTTCTCAAATATGGTACCTGTGATGGTTAATTTTATGTGTCAACTTGACTGGGCCAGAGGATGCCCAGATATATAGTTAAACATTATTTCTGGATGTATCTATGAGGGCAATTCTGGATGAGATTAACTCTTAAATTGGTAGACTGAAGAAAGCAGATTTTTTTCTCCCCAATGTGATTGGGACTCATCCAATGAGTGAATGGCTTGATGGAATAAAAAAGCTGAATAAAAAAAAAATAATTCTCTCTCTCTCCCTGTCTTTGAGCTGGGATATTGGTCTTATTCTGCTTTGGACTTAGACTAAAACTGGAACCAGTTGGCCCTTCAGCATTTCCAGCTTGTCAACTACACTTATTAAGACTTCTCAGCTTCCATAATCATGTGAGCCAATTCCTTATAATAATTCTTAATAGATGATGCAGAGATGGATGGATAGATAGATAGGTATACTATTGGTTCTGTTTCTCTGGAGAACCCTAACTAATGTAATATCCTGTAATATCTGTGACTTTACATTCCATACCTTCTCCTTCCCTGCTTGCTTCCTATGAGATTTATATCATACGGCCATATGATATAAATCTCAACAGGTCTTTAATTTTTTTTATTTTAACAATTTATTGCCTATATATATATGTATATACATATATATGTGTGTGTGTATATATTCAAAGTGTATTTTTATATCTAGTACATATTTTTGGAATGCATGTAAAATACTTTCATTATCCATTTCCCTAATGTGGACAACTATATTGCCTCCTAGTCTTTGCTACAAAAATAATACTGTGATCAATAACATTGAACCTGACTCCCTGAACGTGAGTATCTCTACAGCATTATGTAAGAAATGAAAGTGATATGTCAAACTTATTTACATATTTAGTTTTATAAGAGTGCCAATTGTTTTAAAAATAACTGCAGTGATTTATCACTTCATCAATAGTGCATGAGGATTTTCATTACCCCAAATCCTTGACTGCCTTGACATTATTAAATTTCCTAATCTTTTTCAGTTGGAATAGGGCTAAAGTGAAATTTCATTGTCAAATTTGCACAGCTGCAAATTTGTTTTTTTTCCTGATTATTAGCAAGTTAATGTAGCTATTCATAGAGAAGGTAGTCATTAGCAAATTTCAGAATTTCAGGAAGCTTATAAAACCTTGTATCATAACCAGACAAGGACAGTACAAAAAACAAATGTAGGACAATTTCCAAAATATAATTTTGACTACTGTGGTACCCTGAATAATTGTCTCCCAAAAGACATTTACATCCTAATTCCTGGAACCTGTGAATACTAACCTATATAGAAAAAGGGTAAGTATTACTTTACATGGAAAAAAAAAACATAATTAAGTTAAGGACTTTGAGACTGGAGAGTATCCTGAATTATTCAGGTGGACCCTGTATTTATTTCCTGTGGTTGCTGTATCAAATTACCACAAAATAGGTAACTTAAAACAACAAAAATTTATTCCCTTATAGTTCTGGATGCCAAAAATCTAAAATTGGTATCACTGAGCCAAAATCAAGGTGTTGTCAGGGTCTTGTTCCTTCTGGAGGCTCCCAAGGAAAATCTGGCCCTTGCCTTCTCCAGCTTCTGGTGGAAACCCTTGGCCTGTGGCTTGTCGTGTAAGTGTGCATCTTGAGGCCATTTATTTCCAATTACTGGAGTATGGGCAGTGATTGAATGAGATATTCAACTCTTACAACAGCTTCTCTGGTGGAATATAGTTTGTTACCTTTGTGGATGCCTGTGGTGCTTACATGGATGGGCTGGATCCTGTAGCATCAAGAATTTTCTGTAATTGTTCAAAAGAAGTCATCAGAGGAACAGCCAATTGTAGGAGATCTCTTTGGTTTCCAGAGTCCCCAGTAATAGTTCTTCAATAAGTAAATTTGCTTCTTCAAGTCACAGGTATCTCAATGGTAAGTAATGAAGATTTAAATCTCTTTCTCACAGGAATATTGATGCTTCCATTAGGTTGTGTCTGTGGAACATGGGGCCTTAGTGAAGTCCTCTGAGTCTGGCATCTTTCAAGTTTGGTCTGTGCATGTGTTTAGATTCATAGACAAGAAGTTTCACATTTACTCTCGAAGCACTTTGTTAAAATTCATAATATTCTGCTGTGAGTTCTAATTTTTTAGACTAATTTGGGTGATAATTATTATCTGCATTATTGTGTTCTCATCTTCAAACACGCCATTTCTCTCTAGTTATTCAGTTGTAGTTTTATTTCATTTAGAAGATTTAAAAATTTTCTCTATGATAATTTAGGTATTGATTTTCTTTGTCTTTCATTCCTATATCTTATTTTTTTGTGGCCTGCTATATAAAGAAGAACATGCAATGATATATTGAAAAATATTAGTGTACAGTACAGCAGATAAGGTTCAAGAACTTTAGAACAAAAATAAAGCAAAATGCAAGTATGTTCAGCAAAAGCAAGAAGTTCAACAACAGCAGTTAGTTGATGGAGAAGTCAAATCAATCCTTCCAAGAGAAAGACGGACACACCATTCAGATGCACTGATGGTGACTGTCTTGTCTCTCTAGTTTCTACAGATCATCTGATACTTTCATTCCAACTTAGTATATGTCCCAACGTTACGGTCCCTGCAGGCTGCTCTGTTGGGTGCAAAATAGTTTATTTTGGCTGCTGCCAAAATCTTAATATCTCCTGGCTCTATCCCATTTTATGTTTCCAATTCTTTCCCCAAGCCTGGAGTTTAATTACTTTTGTCTTTTTATTTCTACAAAGATGACTCTGGCTTGCAAGAGAATACAAGGGCCTTGTGGACAAGAATAATTAATTAATCAACAAACACACATGCAAGGAAAAATAAAGAGTTCCTAAATAGTTACAAATATTTTGAAAACCAGACCAAAGAAAGTGAATTGACGCTACCAGATATTAAGTCATGTTGTATGAAGTATAGCAATTCAACAGTGTGGTATTAATCCAGAAATATTCTTACAAACCAATGCAAAGGATAGATATTCCTGGAAAAGATATATATTTTTTCGTACTTGGAAATGATATAACTGTCATCACAAGTCAGTAAGAAAGAGACTAAGGAGCAAATGGTATGTGAAAATCAGCTTACCAGCAGATCAAAATAAAATTGTTTTCCTATCTCTGACCATGTTTAAATAATCTTAAGATGAATTAAAGACCTAAATGTGTGAGTAAAACTGTAAAGAAAACAAAGGCATTAGAATATATTTGTGACCTTAGCCATAAGTTGTTAAGAAAAAATATGATGCATTTAAATGCATCAAAATTAAATATTTCTTTATCAAAAAAGAAATGCATTAAGTTCTAAGTTAAGTGGTAGACTGGGAGGAGATAAATGTAATGACTGTTTATGAAAAGGATTAAATCACACAATGGAGACTCTCCCCAAGTTGTAGATCTCCATCAACAGTTGTCAAGAGAGTGTCTGCATAGTCAAAGTAAGACTTACTAGCTCTGACCTCAAGGCTTTCTTTGGTGGAAGTAAAAAAAAGAACCTTAGTGCTTGGTGTTAATCTACATCCCTAGAGGCTTCCATCTGTAGGTGCCCTAGAACTCTGCATTCCTGCGAGTGCACCTTCACTTCCCCCTCTTCTTCACAGTCTCTCCATCACTCCTTACACATTGAGGCCATTGAGCATGAGTCTCATCAAGGACTTGATCCTGCTCAGTCATCAACAGAAACCCAGGTCAACTTCTGTACCTCAGACCTTAATACCTGTAAAGTCCGGCATTTTAACTTTTTAGACTCTCTCTGTCATGCCTTCCCATCTATTAAAACCATGTCACTTTACCATCTAGACCCCATGGTCAATAATCAACAAATCCCCTCCAGCCTCAACCTCTGAATCTTTTTGTTCTAATTGAAATCTGGCTTTTGCCTGATGCAGCTTCCCCAGTAGCCCTCTTGGTGGAGCTGGTTTCTCTTCCATATATTTTATACTCCTGGGCTGCAGCTGCCTAACACAGAGTATATGCTCATTAAATATTTATTGAATAAAACTGTTTAATGAATTTAGTTCGCATTTTCCTTTTTCCTAACTTTCATAAGTAGCTTTAACTTTTTAATCTATAACATCATTTTATACATCAAAATGCTAAATTATATCCATAAATTATGATTGTGTTCAGTTTACTCAAGAAATCAAAGAGAACACCCACTGAACGCTGGCAGAAGACGTCAGACCTCCCAAAAGGCAAGAAACTCCCCCGGTACTTGGGTAGGGCAAAAGAAAAAAGAAATAACAGAGACAAAAGAATAGGGACGGCACCTGCACCAGTGGGAGGGAGCTGTGAAGGAGGAAAGATTTCCACGCACTAGGCAGCCCCTTCGCGGGCAGAGACTGCGGGTGGCAGAGGGCAGAAGCTTCGGAGCCACGGAGGAGAGCGCAGCCACAGGGGTGCGGAGGGCAAAGCGGAGAGATTCCCGCACTTCCCGCACGGAGGCTCGGCGCTGACCAGCACTCACCAGCCCGAGAGGCTTGTCTGCTCAGCCGCCGGGGCGGGCGGGGCTGGGAGCTGAGGCTCGGGCTTTGGTCGCAGGGAGAGGACTGGGGTTGGCGGCGTGAACACAGCCTGAAGGGGTTAGTGCACCACAGCTAGCCGGGAGGGAGTCTGGGGAAAAAGTCTGCAGCTGCCGAAGAGGCAAGAGACTTTTTCTTCCCTGTTTCCTGGTGCGTGAGGAGAGGGGATTCAGAGCGCCGCCTAAACGAACTTCAGAGACGGGCGCGAGCCGCAGCTAACAGCGCGGATCCCATAGCAACAGGGGCGCAGAGGGAAAAACGGAGAGACTCCCGCACAGAGGCTCGGCGCCGAGCAGCGCTCACCAACCCGAGAGGCTTGTCTGCTCCCCCGCCGGGGCGGGCGGGGCTGGGAGCGGAGGCTCGGGCTTCAGTTGGATCGCAGGGAGAGGACTGGGGTTGGCGGCGTGAACACAGCCTGAAGGGGTTGGCGCACCACAGCTGGCTGGGAGGGAGACAGGGAAAAAGTCTGCAGCTGCCGAAGAGGCAAGAGACTTTTTCTTGCCTCTCTGTTTCGCGGCGGGCAGGGAGAGGGGATTCAGAGCGCCGCCGAAACGAACTCCAGAGACTGGCGCGAGCCGCGGCGGTCAGCGCGGACCCCAGAGACGGGCGTGAGACGCTGGGGCTGCTGCTGCCGCCTCCAGAAAGCCTGTGTGCGAGCACAGGTCACTCTCCGCGCCGCCCTTCCCGGGAGCCCGTGCAGCCCGCCACTGCCAGCGTCCCGTGATCCCGGGACAACTTCCCCGGGAGAACGCACTGCGCGCCTCAGGCTGCTGCAACATCACGCCGGCCTCTGACGCCGCAGGCTCGCCCCGCCTCCTCTGTACCCCTCCCTCCCCGCGGCCTGGGTGAGCCAGAGTCCCCGAAGCAGCTGCTCCTTTAACCCCGTCCTGTCTGGGTGGGGGAACAGACGCCCTCAGGCGACCTACACGCAGAGGCGGGTCCAAATCCAAAGCTGATCCCCAGGAGCTGTGCGAACAGAGAAGAGGAGGGGAAATCTCTCCCAGCAGCCTCAGAAGAAGCGGATTAAAACTCCACAAACAACTTGATGTGCCTGCATCTGTTGAATACCTGAATAGACAACGAATCATCCCAAATTCAGGAGGTGGACTTTGGGAGCAGGATATATTAATTTTCCCCTTTTCCTTTTTTTTTTTTTTGTGAGTGTATATGCATATGCTTCTGGGGGAGATTTTGTCTGTATAGCTTTGCTTTATAATAGCTTTATTTTACTTCACTATATTATAGCTTCTTTCTTTCTTTCTTTCCTTTCTTTCTTTCTTTCCTTTCTTTCTTTCTTTCTTTCTCTTTCTTTCTTTCTTTCTTTCTTTCTTTCTTTCTTTCTTTCTTTCTTTCTTTCTTTCTTTCTTTCTTTCTTTCTTTCTTTCTTCCTTCCTTCCTTCCTTCCTTCCTTTCCTTCCTTCTTTCCTTCCTTCCTTCCTTCCTTTCTTTCTTTCTATTTTTTCTCCCTTTTACTCTGAGCCGTGTGGACGAAAGGCTCTTGGTGCTTCAGCCAGGCATCAGGGCCGTACCTCGGAGGTGGGAGAGCCAACTTCAGGACACTGGTCCACAAGAGACCTCCCAGCTCCACGTAATACCAAACGGCAAAAATCTCTCAGAGATCTCCATCTCAACATCAAGACCCAGCATCACTCAATGACCAGCAAGCTACAGTGCTGAACACCCTATGCCAAACAACTAGCAAGACAGGAACACAGCCCCATCCATTAGCAGAGAGGCTGCCTAAAATCATAATAAGGCCACAGACACCCCAAAATACACCACCAGACGTGGACGTGCCCACCAGAAAGACAAGATCCAGCCTCATCCACCAGAGCTCAGGCACTAGTTCCCTCCACCAGGAAGCCTACACAACCCACTGAACCAACCTTAGCCACTGGGGACAGATACCAAAAACAACGGGAACTACAAACCTGCAACCTGTGATAAGGAGACCCCAAACACAGTAAGATAAGCAAAATGAGACGACAGAAAAACACACAGCAGATGAAGGAGCAGGGTCAAAACACACCAGACCTAACAAATGAAGAGGAAATAGGTAGTCTACCTGAAAAAGAATTCAGAATAATGATAGTAAGGATGATCCAAAATCTTGGAAATAGAATAGACAAAATGCAAGAAACATTTAACAAGGACGTAGAAGAACTAAAGAGGAATCAAGCAATGATGAAAAACACAATAAATGAAATTAAAAATACTCTAGATGGGATCAATAGCAGAATAACTGAGGCAGAAGAAAGGATAAGTGACCTGGAAGATAAAATGGTGGAAATAACTACTGCAGAGCAGGATAAAGAAAAAAGAATGAAAAGAACTGAGGACAGTCTCAGAGACCTCTGGGACAACATTAAACGCACCAACATTCGAATTATAGGGGTCCCAGAAGAAGAAGAGAAAAAGAAAGGGACTGAGAAAATATTTGAAGAGATTATAGTTGAAAACTTCCCTAATATGGGAAAGGAAATAGTTAATCAAGTCCTGGAAGCACAGAGAGTCCCATACAGGATAAACCCAAGGAGAAACATGCCAAGACACATATTAATCAAACTGTCAAAAATTAAATATAAGGAAAACATATTAAAGGCAGCAAGGGAAAAAAAACAAATAACACACAAGGGAATCCCATAAGGTTAACATCTGATCTTTCAGCAGAAACTCTGCAAGCCAGAAGGGAGTGGCAGGATATACTTAAAGTGATGAAGGAGAAGAACCTACAACCAAGATTACTCTACCCAGCAAGGATCTCATTCAAATGTGATGGAGAAATTAAAACCTTTACAGACAAGCAAAAGCTGAGAGAGTTCAGCACTACCAAACCAGCTTTACAACAAATGCTAAAGGAACTTCTCTAGGCAAGAAACACAAGAGAAGGAAAACACCTACAATAACAAACCCAAAACATTTAAGAAAATGGGAATAGGAACATACATATCGATAATTACCTTGAATGTAAATGGATTAAATGCTCCCACCAAAAGACACAGACTGGCTGAATGGATACAAAAAGAAGACCCGTACATATGTTGTCTACAAGAGACCCACTCCAGACCTAGAAACACATACAGACTGAAAGTGAGGGGATGGAAAAAGATATTCCATGCAAATGGAAATCAAAAGAAAGCTGGAGTAGCAATTCTCATATCAGACAAAATAGACTTTAAAATAAAGACTATTACAAGAGACAAAGAAGGACACTATATAATGATCAAGGGATCGATCCAAGAGGAAGGTATAACAATTGTAAATATTTATGCACCCAACATAGGAGCACCTCAATACATAAGGCAAGTACTAACAGCCATAAAAGGGGAAATCGACAGCAACACAATCATAGTAGGGGACTTTAACACCCCACTTTCACCAATGGACAGATCATCCAA